>NC_134649.1:22358248-22660164 GCF_030463565.1 Pelecanus crispus | reverse complement strand
TTCTAGTTCGAAGATCACACTGCGAAGCAGCATCCTAATTCTACATAGAGTATAATGGAACAAACCACAAAAATTTCAAGGAATATCTTTAGTCTTATTAAATGACAGCCCAATCAGAATGTTATCTAGATTTTTACCAGAATTTAACGTGGTCCAACATTTCGGCTGCAATTCTGGTGCATGCAATGCTTCCCATACAATTAAAACGTTTTCCCTTGTTTTATCTACATAACTAGGTAAGGGAAGAGTAAATGACAGGCCAAGCCAGAATTATAATACTCTTTTGCCATTCTGTAGGGAGATTCCCCATCCTCTCCCCAGCTCCAAAACAGATCTTTGACCCTGCTTTCTCCAACAAATCACATGCACAGCTGAGCTCAGAGCAAGAGTACTCCTCTGTAAATGCTCCTGCACCCAGGCAGGGAGTGAGACGACACTGCTGAAAAGCCCTCGGATGCTGGTCGCCTGGGGGAGAATACTTTTTTTTCCTAAACAGAAAGTAAATGCCACAGAGACAGCCAAACCACGCCAACACATCCGTGTGGAGGTTTCCAACTCAAGGAAAAGGCAAAGGGCACGTATGTTTGCAGAGGCACATTTTCAAGAGAACTTAACAAGCTTCGAGAGTCCGAGAAGCCTAAAATCATCTAACATTATACAAACATGTTAAATCTTCCCTGAGTGCCAGAATTTCTCAGCTTTCCGTGTTAATGAGCACAAAAGAAAAAACATGCATTAAGAGCAGCATTAATTTACTGAAAAAGGCCAGACTGGCAATGACAAGCCCAGGGCTGCATGTGCATTATATGCAGAACATTTTGCAGCATTATCTAACATAAACCTGAACCCAGAGGGAGAATAGCAGAACACAAGCTCACAAGATGAACCCAGTGCACTAGATTTGCCGAAACACAAACCCCCGAGGCCACCCACAAAGGCAAATCGGGTCAGAAGTGTTAAGTGGGGCATTTGTAATACAAGACCTTGGAAAAGAAGAACATGGAGGCTGCTCCTTAGCAAAGGCGTGGAGAAGCAAGGGCCATGAGCAGCCAGGCTTCAGCAGGAGTACAATGGCACCGCGAGCAAAGAATTTTAACGGATATTTTTAAAAAAAAAAAAAAAAGTTTTTAAGAAGTATCCAAGAAACCCGAGCATTCAAAGAGAATGACCACCACCTATTACTCTGCATTTTTAAAAGATGCAGCAATCCACTCCCCACGCCAACTGTTTAATTCACATGTGCTACAGGAGAAGCACACACAGGTCTCCGAGCGTTTTAAACGTGATCACTGCCTGTTAATTAGCTATTAATTGAGATGCACAGTCACTGTTTTCTCTGCAGTCTCGGTATTTTAGTTCTGGTTCCCTGGTCAGCATTCACACCGCACTGTCTGCGGCGGCTTTTCTTCCTCTTCCAATAATTAGGGTATTAATAAGGAAAGCGAGAGGAGGCCAGGAGCGGGAGCAGGGCTGACCCGCCCCGATCGCCGCCGGGGCCGGGGGGAGGCTCGGTGCCCCCCGAGGCCGAGGCTGAGCTGCCCGGCTGCAGAGGTCACCGCCGACCTCCGTCAATGTCACCTTCGAGGAAGGGCCGGGGAGGGGGCCGCCAGCTCCCCGCTACAGCCCCCGGGAAGGGGCCCGGCGCCCCCCAAGAGGCGGCGGGGCCGGTAACGGCGGGGGGTCCCCGGGGGCGGCGGGAGCGCAGCAGCGGCCGGGCCCGGCGGGGGCGGCGCGCACTAGGCCGCAGGCGCGGCCTGCCCTCAAGTGACGCCGGCGGGTCATTACAAGGACACGGCGCCACCGGCCGGGCCGAGCCCTGCCGCCCCCCACCCGCCGAGGCCGGGCCCCTCGGGGCCGAGCCGAACCGGGGCAGGGCAGGCGGCGGCGGCGGCGGGCAGGAAGGACGCGGGCGGCCGCTCACCTGCGGGGCCGGCGGGCCGGCGGACGGCGGCGCGGAGGCCGGAGACGGTGCAGCGGCGGAGGAGCGCGGCGACGGCCAGCATGGCGGCGGGGAGGCAGCACCGGGCAGCGGGGGCGCGCGCCGCTCGCTCCTGGCACCGGACCGCGCGCGCTGTGGGCAGGGAGGAGGGAGATGGAGGCGGCAGCTACGGCGGCGCCGCAGGGACACACCGCGCCGCGCCAGACGGCGGGAAGGCTCTAGTGGGCGGGGCTTAGCACGTCGCCCTTGGGGAGGTGCCGGCCGCCATTTTGTGGCGGGGACGGGGAGGGCGCTGGGCTGCTGTCGGCCTCTCCCGCCTCATAAAAGGCCGTTAGCCGCGGCCCTCGGGGTGTCCTGGGGTTTGTGCCTGAGGTGGTGTGGTGCGTGCTCTGCTGCTGGTGCCGGTGTGCGGCCTGGCAGCCCCGTTAACCGAGCTTATGCGGGCATGGCCCCACTGTGGGCTCCCACGTATGGATCGTGACGGTAGGAAGTGAGGGGGGTCCCTTCCCTGTCCCTGCTTGTGATCACTGTTTGCCATCACCTCTAGCAAGGCAAAATTGCCTGACTTTATCCTAGTGAGTGAGGGGAAAATGGGACCGAGCTTGGCTCTGGCCGCAGTATCCAGCAGCTCTCCAAAGCTTTCTGTGGCTCTGCCCCAGTGCCAGCCCTGGCACCCGGCAAGACGGCCCCCGTCACATCCTTGTCCCCAGACCTCGTAGATGCTGCCTTCAGCTGCCCATGCCAGCAGGAGGGTAGGGCTGACCCAGCCACCAGCTCTCGGGACACCACTGGGCTCATAAAATGACCCCGAAATTGTATTTCAAAGGCACCTGGGGCTGTGCCTCAGCAATGCAGCGCAAGATCATCATGGTAATTTTGCTCACAATATCCCCTTAGGACTCTGTGGAGCCAGATGCCATCATGCTATTTTAAATGCTTTATATTTGGGGTTAGTCTTTTTTTTTTTTAACCATTTTCTCATGCAGGAAATCCTTGGTCTGCAGCCAACAAAGCAAGGAGTGCAAAGTCCCAAGGCTCCTGTTGCCTCCAAGATTGGAAATTGCCTGCATATAAAAATCAATTTAAAATAATTTTGCACATTAACAAAATAATAAGGAGAAATGACTGATCTTTTTTTCCTCTTTTTCTCCTGGCTGGGAGCAATGTGAGATGGCAACAGCAGGGCAGGGGCAGGGAGGTTAAGTGCTATTGGTTCTCAGGTGCATGGCCGTGACAGTCTTTAGGCTCCGATCAGAGCGTTTACAGAGGGTTTTATTTATTAGCATGACTTTTAGTACATTTGGGATAGGAGCCTGTAGCTGGTGCTCCCCTCATGTGCGGGGTGGAGGGTTGAACCTGAATGGTGTCTGCACCGGAGAGAGGAGGCTGGCAAGAGCAATCGCTGGGTGGGATGGACCCCAAAGCTTTCTCAGCCCCAAACTCACAAAAAATAATCATAAAAAAAACCAATTGGAAATTAATATTCAACTACATGGCGGTAGATAAGTGAATCAGTCTGCGGCAGGGCAGATAAGCGCGAGCCTCTGGCCTGGAGGAGCAGCTGCCTGCTGAGGGAGATAACAAGGTCATTGCCAAACAAAACAGCCCCCTGCCTCCTCCTCTTCCTCGCTCCCCTCGTCTCCTTTCATTCCGGCTCCCAGCCAAGCAAAGCACTTGCCAAGCAAGCCCTTGACAAAAGGGGATGCTCGCAGTCCCCAGAGAGTGGGAACGAGGCGGGGAGATAATGCAGCTGCAGCCGGAGCATCCCTCCCGCATGGCTTTTGGGAAGGGTATGTTCATTAATACCGATTTAATTCACCCTGCAGTGCCCCTGGGGGCTGTGTGGGCTGGGTCAAGGGGAACCAGGAGGGCTTGCTTGGCTCCTATAACCTGTCTCCTGCCCTCCTCGCATCGCCCCGGTCCCCGCTGTGCTGGCCAGAGGGGCTGGCACAGGGGCTTTGGCAGGCTCTGCCATGCTGGTGGGGGCCAAGCTGCTGCCAGAGTACGCAGAAGAAACTGGTCCCGATCCTGTCCCCCCTTGGGACAGGGTTTGGCCGGGATCCCCTTGCCCTGGCGCAGCAGCAGCGACAGTCCCACCCTCGCTGTGCCGTGGTTGGCAGCCAAGATGATCCCCCCATTTTCCCATAGCCATATTTCAATTACTTCTAAAGAGCTTTTATTTTGCATTCGTTCTCTTCTACCCCCTGAAAGAAGCAGGGATTTTGCTCCGAAGGGCTTTTCCAGGGAGCCAGCCCACGGCAAGGCCTCTGCAGCCAAGTCCACGACCCCAAAACCTCCCTGTCCTGCACCGGGCAGCGCATCCAGTCACAACGACAACCCACCTAACGCTCCCACTGCCCCCAGCTCCGGACGTCAGGGCTTCACCCCGGCTCCAAACCCTATAAACACCTCCGGGAGAGCAAAGCCCAGAATATCTGATGCGGGAAGAAGAACAAGGGTTGGTTTATTTTCTTCTGCTGTCCCATAGGCAGGCAACACAGTGCTCAGCTCTGTGAGCACGGGGAGGGAGTGATCCGTCTGCTGTTTGTGTGTTTTATTTGGGATGAATCACGACGCCGTGGGGTGCTGAGCCCGGCATTAATAAACCTGACAGCTCCTTGCCGGGCGTAATTGCAGCAGTTTGATAATGAAGGTATTACTCCAACAGGCTTGGGGCAAAACCATCTCTCCTGATGGCTGAGAGATCGCAATGGGGAGCGATGATGTACAGCTGCCTTCCCTGGTCCAGGCACACCTCGCTGAAAGGCAACGGGTGCTCTGGCTCTGGGAGTCATTGCCTCTGGGTGGCTGAATGCAGGGTCAGCAGCTCCCCCCAACACCTCCTGTCCCCGCCCCACCCCGCTTCAGACCATAACCAAGGGCTGGCAGATTTACCCCTTTAACCCTCACCCCAAACCTGGGGACATCATGCCCACCCCCAGCAGCAAGCCTCCATGCACGGGGGTTACCTAGAGCAGCAGCAGCATGTCGGGGGGAGCCTGCAGCACACCAGTGACCCCAGAGCAAGCACGGCACTGCCTTTATCCACAGCAAAGCAGCTAAAAATCCCAGAGTTTCTCCACCATACAATCTCCTGCCTATATAAGGTCATATCCCTGCCTATATACCCGGCGTATGGCTGGTCAGGGCAAGAGGTGGTGGGGTCAGTGGTGGTGGTCTGGCTGGTGGTCTGTGGACCCTGAGCCCCTTGGACTGTCCGGTACCTGTGCCTGCAACTTCTTGGTCAGCAGCTCCTCGTGGGGAGGTGGCAGGGGCCGCTTCAGCCCCTTGGTGGAGGAGCTGGATGCGTCTTCCCCGGCCTCGCTGAGTTGCGTCCCCAGCCCATGCCGGGGCTCCGGGGGCTGGTAGCCCGTCTGGTTGGGATCCAGGGGGTCTCGGGACAGGAGGATGCAGATGGAGGGGACATTCTTGTGGACGGTCAGGTTCTGTGCCGGGCTGCCAGGCAGCGGGTCCTGGTTCTCCCAGACCTCCAGCAAGGTTTTGTAGCGCACCTTGGTGACCTGGTGAAGACCTCCCAGCTTGCGCTTCATGATCTCCACGCAGGTGATGGTCTTGGTGACAGCCCTGCCGCAACCACTGAAGACGATCTGCCTGCTGCCCTTCAGCTCCATCTGGGCCATGGCGAAGTTCATCAGGTTCCTGATCTTGCTGCCCTCCTTCACTTTCATCTCCACCACATCTGGGGGCAGGTCGGGGAAGGGCAAGGGGCTCTCCTCCTCTGAGGTCCTCACCTTTCGGAAGTTCTCCATCCTGGACTGGGTGATGGGCTTGGCTCCCCCTCCTTCGGCAGTCATCCCTTGCCCCTTCCCGATGGATCCACTTGGGCTCCTAGCCCCCCAGGACCATGGCAGGACTGACTCCACTGCGCTCCAGCCCAGCCCGCAGGAGGGCTGAGTTTAACCCTGCGTTCCCAGGACCACCAGCCCCTTCCCCGCTCCTTGCCCGGGGCTGGCTGCGGAGGAGGTGGCTGTGCTGGAGGCTGTCCCCCGGGGGGGACGGGGCTGCAGGATCCCCTGGGTACCCCCGGTCGCTCCCAGCAGGGACGATGGCTGGCTCCGGCTCTCGGTGATGCTTGGGCTCCTCCGCTCCCACTGCAGCACTCGCTTCTGCTGCTTTTTGCTTCATTCTGGACTTCAGCAGCCCCCAGAGCTGTTCTGTGTAATTAGCAGATCCTCCCCCTCTCCCTCCTCCCCTCCTCCTTCTCCTCCTCCTCCCCTCGCTCAGCCTCCCATCCCAGCACCCAGCTCCTGCCTTCATCCCTTCCAGCACCGAGAGCCGCGGAAGGTGAAGGGGAGGGCAGGGAGCCCAGGTCCCCGGCAGGGAGTGTGCGGGAAGGGAAGTGGAAGGCAGAGGGAGAAGCTCACTCTTGCCTTCATGATGCTCCCGGAGTCCTGCCCCCTTAAAGAGAACCTGGTCCCTTCTCTCGGCACTTGTTCCGCTCAAGGACGCCAAATGCTAACTGCGAATGTCAGCAGAGTGCGGGCAGCCTGCATGCCTGCCTGCCTGCCTGCCTTCCTCCCCTGCACCCTCTCCCCAGCAGCATCCCCAGAGGGCATGAGGAGTCCCGGCCATGGTGCACCCGGGGATGGCGCAGAGATACAGGAGGTACCTTGGGAAAGCTGGCAGCCTGAGCTCAACCTTTATTAGCCATCAGAGAAGCTACTGGGACTCATAGGCAGGAGAATTTCACGGGTGATTTCTTTCCCTCCACCTCCTCCTTCCCCATCCCTCCCTCTCCCCGCTGCTCTCCCAGACCCTGTTCCTTGCTCATCTCCCAACGTGGAGCTGCCCACCATGGAGTCACCATCATGTTTACTAGCCAAACATCCCAGGAGATCCCTGTTACAGGCCAGAAGATCTCCCCTTTCTGCCCCCCATTTCTTCCCTGGGCAGAGGCAATATCCCTGCCCCAGGCTGGCCCTCTGCCTGCCCCTGTCACCTGCCTGTCCCCTGCCCATCCCCGGCACCCCCAGCCTCCCTCCCTGCTGGCTGAGGGATCATTGCACAGTGGAAAGACATGCCCAGTATTGACTTGCAGTCAAATCTTATCGGCCTCTGGAGGCCCCTGGATTGTTTTCAGTCTGAGCAGGGCTTGAAAAAATACATAAATAAATCAATTGATCTGATGCCCGCAGAGGTGAAGGCTCTGGCAAGGCAGGATGCAGCCGTCCCCTCCTGGCTGGGGCAAATCCCTGCCTCCCTGTGGTCCCCAAAGCAGCTTTCTGTGGGTACCGCTGCCCTAAACAGGGAGCGGGTAATGGACACCCCCTGATCCGACCACCAGACTGGAGTCTGGGGGGTCTGTGGGTGATGGGGGACAGCACTGGTGTCTCACTCACATGGGATGGATGCTCCATCTAACAGCAGTGCTCTGCTGCGCTAGAAAACCCAAGGGGATGGAGAGCATCTTTTCCTGATCCAGCCTAGACCCCCTGAGGCCCCTTTGGCACAGAGGGGGAAGCTGAGGCAGGGCATGCAACGCTGCCAGGCTCACCCCCAGCACTGGTGGCGGATTCAGGCTTTGAGCATCCCCCAAGTCCCAGCCGGTGCTCTGCGGTAGCGAGCGTGCCTAGTTGCTGCGCTTCCGCCACAAATCCCTCACTTGTACAAGACAAAACAACATCATTTTTCTCCCTCTCTGCTTGATGACTATTTGTGGCATCCTTGTGGAAGGCGCTTGGCTCCTTCCTTGGGCAGGCAGGGATGGATTAAGCCTCTCAAGGAAATTGCTGCTTTCAAAAGATGGTAAAACCCTAGGAAAATAGTCGGGAAGGATTTTAGCAACCATTCGCAGAGCGTGTGCGGTCAAGGGAGCTGAGAAATCCCTCCAAGTCATTACTCAGGTGTGCAAACAGCCGCCAGCAGCACAGGAGGGTTACGTGGCCACCGAGGGCCAGCAGTGCTGGGGCTCCAGGCAAGCCAGGACTGCTCGGTGCTGAGCCTGCAGCTGGATGAATTACTGGTGCTGGGTGAACTATCCAGCCCTTCTTTCCTGGCCCAGGACCAGCTCCTGCCTCCCGTGGCCCATTTTTCACAGCATCGGGGCACCTTCCCCACCCATGGATAATGGAAGCGGCAGCAGCTTCTGCCCCCCCGCCCCCAATTGCTGCTTAACAAACTCTGCTTATTGCAGACTCTGAAATGGAGGCAGACAAGGTGCAATCACAGCCAAGCCTTTCTGCATCCCTGAAAGGGCTGCGGAGGGTGTGCTCCCCCCAAGGCAAAGGCTGTGGCGGGGGGGGGGGGGGGGGGGGGGGCATTAATGACAGGGTCTTGCTTTTCCTCTGCAGTGCTTAAAATGTAAATTAAATTCATTATTAGCAACTCCATTGCTAATTACCATCTGAAGCCATTCATTAGCCTGTCAGCTTATTTGTTGGAGGACAACAGAATGGATCAGTTATTCCAAGTGAAGGAATAGCTGAAATGAGCTCAGCCACAGGAAACAGCGGGGTGGGAGAGGGAGGAGAGCGGGGATGGGGGGGACAAAGGCACAGACAGCCCCAGGCATGGGGGGACTGGGAGAAAACCACTGGGAAAGAGGATGTGTAGTCATGTGAAATGGAGAAGCGGCAAATGGTAAAGGCAGGAATGGAGGAAAAAATAGCAATAAAGCAATTACACCCTGCATATCATCTGTCTGTCCTCCCTGAGCATCCATTCCGGTCACACAGGGACCCAGGGACCAGTTTCTTCCTCCCTTTCGCCATTACAGTTTCTCTCTGAGCACCCCATGTCCCAGTGCCACAGGCTGCCAGCACCCCACAGGGCTGGGAGTCCCATCCCATGGGGGTTGCCCATCCCTGCCAGACCACCTTGCCTGGCCCTGACCCTGCAGGAGGTGTGAGCCTGGAAGGGCCATTTGGCAGAGGAGCCGAGAGAGGAGGGCTGGCGGTGGTGGGCATGGATAAGGCTGCAGGGCACAGCGCGGAGCCAGAGCTAACAGCAGCCCCAGCCAAGCCTGGGAAAGCAGGGGGAAAAAAAACCCAGAAACACATTCCCAACAGAGAGCAGGGCAGCTGGAGAGGAATAGTAACCTGATCTCCTGTCCTCCACCTGCCCTCTCTATATTTTCTTTCATCCGAGGTGGCCCTGCATGGGAATGGGTCGGAAAGTCAAAGTATCTGATACAAGGAAAGTCTCAGCGCCACCGTCCATCTCTGCGTCACATCGGCCCAGCTCGGGTCTCAGGCACTCATCACATTGCACTCAGCGGCACGCTGATGCCCAGGCTGATTGCAGCCCTAGGGAGGGATGCTGATGGATCCCTGGCTTGCCACAGCTGCAGGGACCCCTTGCCCTGATCCTAACCAGGGCCTGGGAGCTGCTGCTTCCCAGGACCAGCCCCCAGAGGATGCAACCCCAGTTGCCCCAGGGTGCAGGGGCTGTCTCAAGATGCCGGAGGAACCCTAGGAGCATCCTAGGGTGGCACCAGCTCTCCACTAGCTGAGCCAGCAAGAGAAGCCCCTTGTTGCTACCATAAACAGAGAACAGTAGAGCTCAAGATAATCTTCATTTTGAGTGGGCAGACAGTAAAAGAAAAGGCAAAAAAACCCCCCTTTTATGGGACAAGTCCCTTTGCAAGACCACAGCATAATGAGCAGGAGAACATTGTAGGGGCCCTGAGGGCATTAATAAACCCTGATGGTCCTGGCCAGCCCCACCTGGGACCCCCCACCCACACCCTGCCTGTGGCCCAGGAGCTCTATTTAAGCTCAGCCCAGGGCACTTAGTCCTAGCTTAAGCTATGTTGTTGCTGGGCTCTGGCTCAGCTACAGCCATCCTCATGCCTGGTCACTGCCACTCTGGACCCCAACACATGGACTGACCCTGGACCTAACCTGCAGATTGATTTAATGGCTTGGCTTTAAACCTGTCTGCTTAGGTTGATCTGGATTCTTGGTTGAACCTGACCATCTTCCTCAGCCTGCCCTACTCAGGTAGTCTGGGATGGGTACTGGGCAGTGAGGGTCTTGCTCTGGCCTTGTGTTATCCCCTTGGCTCCACAGATATCCCCCATTAGCAAGGGGAGCACATATCCATTTGATTTCTGAGTATCTCTGCTTGTAAATCCTACAGGCAGATGGAAACATGATGGTGCTGAGGGCAAAGAACAGCTCTGCAGTTGGCTATCCTGGAAGTATCAATGAGATCGGAAGGTGCTGAGGGACCTGAAGCAGGCAGGGAGGAAATCTGGATCAGAGAAAGCTCAAGAGAGAAGAAATAAGGATGGTAAAATTGCGACTGAGTTGAGCCTGCCGAGAAACCCTGCCCAGGGGGCGGGGCTGGGGTTAGTGGCCAGCTCCGTTTCCCCGGGGTGCTCGGTGCCTGCAGGGTACGCAGATGCCTGCAGGCAGAGCCAGCGCAGCACTCCAAGTCTCAGAGCACCCCCGTGAGGTCTCACGCACGGGTGAGCGGCGGCGCTTGGCAAGAGTGGGGATCCACAACCACGTCCCCTTCTCCCCTCGCTGTTTGTGTTCCTGCCCCTTGTTTTCCTGCTGTTGTGCAGGGGATGGAGCTGGGTGCATGGGGGTCCTGCTCTCTGCAGGGATCAGCAGCTCAGGGTCCGAGACCCAGAAGGTGCTTAGAGTGGACAGCTGGGCCCTCAGATATGGGGTCATCTGTGGCATGCTCATTTTCCTGCTTCCCTCTATTTTACCATCTGTGAAATAGGTGTTTTCCCCATTTCTGCCAGGTTTACTTCCTAGCATCCCCACAGAGCAGTGCTGTCATCTGCCAAGGGTGTTTGGTGACCAGGGCTCGCTGGTGTACAGAGAGATTTAGCTGCTTCCCTGTCCTGCTCTTCACACCTTCCCATGGTGGAACATTGTCCTCGCTGACCCTCTGTGCCCAATAAAGCATGATAGTGTGCTGATGCTCAAGGTTAGACCCCGGGAAGGGGGGACAGTTTAGTTGCAAATAAAGCTAGTTTCATGACACTGCGCTGACATGCTTACAAGCACCAAGGCAGGGGGTCCAAGTGGTCTGCACAGGGCTACTTGTGATGGCACTGAGGACAAAGGACACTGCCTACAGTGTCCTCCTCGTATTGCTTGGAGTCCTCAGGCTGATTTGGGATTTATGGCCCTTGTAGGAGGTTTTTGTCCCTGTCTTAGCCCACCTGTGAGTCAATCAGTCCCTTCCCCTGCCCTTTGCCTCCCAACCTTGGCATTGCTGGCAAAAGCAATCAACATCCTCTGCCCTTCATGCAAGCCATGGCAGACCACCATGGGAACCCAGTCAGGGTGATGGGGACGGGGGCTTCAGACTTACCTGGGACAGTGGGAAACTTCCTGCTCTCAGAAAGTGATGTGTGATTTTCTGATATCCCAGCGAGCAGCCCTGCATCTGCATGCTGAGCTGAGAGATGGGCAAAACAGCAGCACAGCAGCTCTTCCAGCAGCCCTGGGAGTGGGACTGGTGGCAACCCAGAGGGAGAAATAACTCCTGTTGTATTGCCAGGATGCACGCTGCAGTGCCTGCGTTTTCTTAGACTCTTTTCTCATTAAAATACCAACTTCCCTGACCTCACTTGCAGGCAATGGCAAACAGCCTGCACCCTGCAAGCCCAGCTCCTGTATGTTTGGCAGGGTGCACATGTGTGAGCTGTGTGCGGGCGCATTACCTGCTGCTGCAGCTCCGTCGTGTGTGGTTAAAGGATCATAGAATCATAGAATTGTTTAGGTTGGAAAAGACCTTTAAGATCATCCAGTCCAACCATTAGCCTACACTACCAAGTCCACGCTAAACTAATCAAGGTAGACTAGACTAAACCATGTCCCGAAGTGCCACATCTACCCGTTTTTTGAACACTTCCAGGGACTGTGACTCCACCATCTCTCTGGGCAGCCTGTTCCAATGCTTGACCACCCTTTCCGTGAAGAAATTTCTCCTAATTTCCAACCTAAACCTCCCCTGGCGCAGCTTGAGCCCATTTCCTCTTGTCCTATCGCTAACTACATGGGGGAAGAGACCAACAGCCACCTCACTACAACCTCCTTTCAGGTAGTTGTAGAGTAGTAGTAGTCCCAGCATGCTGGCCGGTGTGACAGCTGTGACACACAGCTGAGAGCAGAGCAGTGTGGGCCGACGCTGGCCCTATGGGATCCACGGCCTGGCGTGCAGCAGGGTGTGGACATGGGGTCCCCTAAATTTGGTCCTGCTGGTGGGACCTGCAGGCTCCCCTTAGCCTCCAGGGTAGAGGCAGCCTGCGCCGACGCTGACCCGGGCCCGCCTGGCCTGCCAGGGTCTGCCCCACAGAGGGTCTCCTCCTACCCACGTGGAGCTCACCAAACCCACGCCCAACGGAGGGTCTGCCCTGCCCTGCCCCAGGGAGGGATCGCTGCACCCCTGCCCCGTAGCGACCCCCGCCGCCCAAAGAGCCCCCCCAACCCTGGGGGGCCCCGCCCCCTCCCGTCGGCCCCGCTCAGCGGCGGCGGCGGCGGCAGGACCCTGGACAGCGGCGGCTGCTCTCGCGAGATCTCGGGGCTGCCCATAGGCGGGCCGGCGGCGGCGCCGCAGTCTCGCGAGAACGCGGCCGCTGCGGCAGGAGCAGCGCCAGGCGGGCGGGCGGCCGCCGCCACCCGCCGCGGGACGGGTCACGCCACGCCACGCCGCGCGGGTGAGTCCCGGGGCCGTGGGGAGGGGGACAGCGTCGCACCGCGGGGCTGGCACCCCAGGTACCCGGAGGGGATGTTGGGGTTTCTCCTCGGCGTTACGTGGTGGTGCATTACAAAAGCTCCCCCCCCCCCCCCCCCCCCATTTTGCAAAAGCCTCCCCAATTTGCAGCCCTCCCCCAATCTTGCAAGCGCTCCCCAGATTTTGCAGAAACCCCTTGTTTTTGCAAAGCGCCTGCAGCACCAGGGCAGGTGTCGGGTCGGGGGGCGCGCCCGGCCCCTGTCCCCGCTCCCGGCGCACGTGCGTGGGGGCCGCGTCGCCCAGCCGCTGCCTGGGGGAACGTCGGGCGGGCGGGGGGGGGCAGCCTGGATTCACGGCGCCGGGGGGATGGGGTCTCCCGTGGGCCGACGGGCGTCGGGAGACGGCACACCAGCGAGCCGTGGGCGTTTGCTTTGCCTGGCCGGTGTCTTCGGTGCTGGGTGATGGTTGTAGGGGGGGCTGCCCTGACAGAGATCCCCAAATCCTCCGGAGAGCCCGAAGCGCTGGCCACTGGGACCCTATGTCATGAGAAACGTGTTCACCGCTGCCATTCCTCTGCCTGGGAGAGGGCAAAACCTGCAGGCAGCATCCGCAGAGCTGTGCAAGCAGGTGGGGATATGCAGAGTGGCCGTCTTCACGCTTGTATTTAAAACCTCGGCTGTTAATTTTTGCTTAAATTTTGCCTAACTTTTGCTGCTGGGACAGGGCATGGCATGGTCTGGGACTATCCTGGCATGCTGAACTCCCCCCTCTCCCACCTGCAAGATACCACACAAGGTGCTAAACGACATGAGTAATCATTAAGCCAGCACTCAAGTGACTCATTAGTGACAATCACCACTGACTGATTTTTTTTTTTTCCAGCTGATTTCCCTGCTCCCTTTCGGCCTGGTTTCTGGCTTGGGCTTGCAGAGTTGGGAGCTGTAATGCTGTCAGGAAGCAGCCAGGTAGTTCCCTGTGCTGGAACTCTTTGCAAAAAGAAAAACTAAAAAAAAAAAAAAAAAAAGGTTTGGGCCAGGTAATGAACTTGAGGATTTCAGACTACCCACAGCTGCCTCTGGTGGAGCTGCATCCCTCCCATCCAGCCTGGCCCCTCTCGCAGGGCTGGATGTAGGTCAGTTGGGAGTGGGAGGTTAAGCCTGCGCCCTGCCCCACATTGCTGGATCTTCTCTTAATCTTCCGCCTTAACTAGTGTGTAAGCCTTGGGCCATAGGAGCCAGGATTTATTCTGCTGCCAGCCAGGTGCCAGCAGTAAGCCTGGATGTGTGAATGATGTAGAGGGAAGTGTCTGCATAAATAAAGCAAACTGCCCTGTTACAGTGCTGTCCTTGAGCTATTTTGGAGCAGTGGGAAGGTGAAGGCTCTTCAGGGAGGTACCTGGCCACATCACTTTTTCTCTCATTTTCCTCCAGCTTTGGTAAAGCTCCCAGTTTTTTTCTCTACTTTTCCTGTGGAACAAGAAGCTGAGCGTGTGCTGGCATGGCAGGTACGGTGGCTGGGGGGGTAGGGGCCAGGTCTCCGGTGGGGCTGCCCCTCGCCTCTGAAGCCCATCGGGGGCTTTACTGGCCATAATGTCACCTCATCAGTTACCACTGGGGTTGTGGGTGTCCATGCTTGCAGGATCCATGTGGCCAGTGAGGGCTAAATTTGTCTTGTTGCTTGTGGGTGAGTTGTTGATGGTTACAAGGGAAATCCTTAATTCCTGCATGAAACTCATCAATTCTTGGGGCTGAACAAGACTAATTAGGAAGACTTTTGATTTACATTCAGCTCTGTGTAGTTCCTAATGCTGATGAAAGTTTTTATTGCAGAAAAAGTGAATAACTTCCCTCCCCTGCCGAGGTTCATCCCCTTGAAGCCATGTTTCTACCAGGACTTCGATGCAGAGATCCCGCCACAGCACCGCACCATGGCCAAGCGGCTTTACTACCTCTGGATGTGTGAGTTGCTGGGCAGGGAAGGGCTCTGGTGGGTTTGTGTTTGCCTCTCCGAAGGCTGCTCCTCTGGCAGGCACCAGTTGAAAGAGCAGAGCAAGATCAGGGGAAGTCCTTCTGCCCCTCCAGGCCTTAGTGTCTCCTATTAAAACCTGTTGGGGATGGGATGGGGGCTGCAGCATGCTGTGGGTTTCAGCCCTTCCAGCCTCCAGGATGGAGGTGTGGAGCTGGCTTGGTGTCTGAGGGCCATCAGTGGTGACCTTGATGTCCAACTGGAGCCCGCTACAAGGAGGAGATGGCTCAGCACTAGTGCGTCCTCCTGCCGAAGGATTTACTCCCCTCTTTGTCTCGCTTGGCTGCTGGCTTCACCCTGCCAGAGAGCTGCTAGGACTCAGCTGGGTTTCTTTGGCAGCCAGGCTGGGGAAGGGCTTTCTCTGCCACCCCAAGCTCCTCGTGAGCCCTTCGGCAGCAGCCTGAGGCTGAGATGCCAGTAGGACTGGAGGGCCAGGGTGCCTGCTCCCTGAAACAGGGGAGCCTGGGGCCTCCCCCAAAGCCGGGTCTTGCCTGCTCCTCTTGCATGCCTCTGTGTGCCGTGCTGTGCTAACAGAGCTGTCACCGTCTTCTGACTCTTAAAACTAGCCTGGGTCTCTCTTCCTTACCAACCCCGGGTGGGAAGAAGAGCCAGAGGGACAGATAGCATCCTGACACATGTGGAAACATTACTGAAGATGATGCTAATTGCTGTGTGCAGCTCGGGGCAAGCTGGCACCATCATGTTATTTTTATTTAGCAGAACTTAGTTCCTTAATCGGGGCTTTTCCCTGAACTTTGGAAGCATATCAGTGCCCAGGGAGTGCCTTGTGCTTTGGAGGCAGGTTATGGGGAGCTGAGCTGGCACCAGAGAGGCTGGGCGTTTCTGTCTTTCGGCATGGTGCCAGGCTGGCACCCCTGGGGCGGTGCTTTGCTGTAGCTTTTGGGGACTGCATCCCATCAGGAAGGTGACCCTGGGGTAACTTCCCCCATCGTGTCAGGAGGGTTAGTGTAACTTTTCTGTGAAGGAGGAGGAAAAAAAAGTTGTGCTTCCCTGGAGAAGCTGTCTTGGGGGTGTTAAATCCCCTCCCCATCTCAATCTGGCTGCTCTTGCTCTGCGTAATTTAATAGAGCTCAGTTCTTGCTCCAGCTTCTCCCACAGCAGAAGCACCAGCTCTCTGAGCCAGTCGCCTGTCTGTTGGTTCTGTCTCTGGAGCTCCTGTCTGGATCATTTTCTCCCCAACTCCCCCACAAACACCCAGCCAGATGCAAGCACAGAGAGGCTGAAAGGTCCCCTCGGTGTCCTTGGGGGCTTTAGGGAGTAGCGAGTGCCCAGTCAACTGAGCTCCCTTTCTTGCCAGCTGCAGCTCTCTTGCAGGCGGTGGTGGGAGGGTTTTAATTCTCGTTGGAATAATGAATCATTCTCAAAAATTGGAGGCGTCAGAATGCAGATGAGCCTTCTCTGCTTTGTCCTGTGTCTGCTAAGCTGAGCTTCATAGTAATAGCCCTTGTATTGCTTAACCCCGAGCAAGGGTGGGAGAAGCAAACATGCCATCCCCCTGAACTGGTGAGGCAGGGGCCGGGAGTTCAGGACTTCAGCTTTCAGCTCAGGGGGTGTTATAACGCTCAGGGAATTCTTGCACAACTCCTTCAGCAAAACTGTAGCTGGAGGCAAGCGAAAAAGCTTTGTTTCTATTCCTCCAGTTTCCTTCCTTGGTGTAAGTGTGCCCCGGCTCACCGGCAGTGGGAGGATACAGCTCTTCCCCGTTCTCAGAGTCCCATGAGCCCCAGACCTACTTAAGACATTACAACTCCGAGTAATTTTTTTTTTTTTTTTCCCCCCTCCTGCTCCTCAGCTGAGGTTAGACCCCCTTTGGCTGAGCCAGCCTGGGGATGTTCCCTGGACTCAGTGAGCTTAATTTAAGTTAAGGGAAATCCAGCTAGAGTAACACATTGCTGGCCAAACCTGCTGGAGGTCAGCCCTGCATGGGCATCCCTGGGGTTGGGGTCTCTTGTATTGCACCGACGTCCTTGCATACACGCTACTGTGCTCCCTCTGTGTGTGTGTGTGTGTGTTTGCAGTGAACAGCATCACCTTGGCAGTGAATCTCGTTGGCTGCCTCGCATGGCTGATTGGAGGCGGTGGAGCTGTTAATTTTGGACTGGCAATTCTCTGGCTCATTCTCTTTACGCCCTGCTCCTATGTCTGCTGGTTTAGACCTATTTACAAAGCTTTCAAGTAAGTGGTCGCACCTGAGCCCGGCTTCTCATGGTCTTTTTTTTTGTTTTGTTTTCCTTCCTAAACAGTTAGTGCTTAGCTTGGGGCATTGCCTGAATATTTGGGGGAATTTCTGCTCTTTCTGTCCAGCCCTTTAGCTTTACTTTCTAACCTTCAAAGCGAGGGTGTTTGGGATTTTCTGAGGGCCAAAACCCCAACCATGCGATATAAAGACACCCTACTTATGTCTCTGCGCTGCGTCAGGGGGAGTGGTGAGGATGTAGTTGGGTTGCCAACCTTCCCTCCCCTCCTGCTCATCCTTGAGGCTTCTTTCATATTTTTCCATGAGTCCTCGAGGTGCTTACATTGATTATCTGTGCTGCTGAGGTCAATCCCCAGTGCAGCACCCCCACATCTAGAAAGCTGGGGGTGTATTTCTTCCCCAAGCAGGAAGGTTGAGTGATGGTGGGGTGGTGTGAGCCGAGAGCCGTGTCTGAACACAGATGCCCTCTTGCCTGATGCGCAGAGCTGGCTGAGCCATGGGGAGGGTCTGATGCCCCGTGGCTTTCCCAGGTGCCCCTTCACCACCTTCAGTCTCTCGCAGATTCTCCCTTGCCTGTAGTTCTGCTCTGGTGCCTGCTGTCTGCAGGCAGCTCTGCTTCTCACCACCCTCTCGCTAAACGACATCTGCTTCTGCCCTGAAAAGGTCTGAGACATGGGACCGTCTCCCTTCCCTTGCAATGCAGCAGGGATGGAGGTGTAGGGAGTGACTGAGCCTTCTCTTGCAGGACAGACAGTTCCTTCAGCTTCATGGCCTTCTTCTTCACCTTCATGGCCCAGCTGGTGATCAGCATTATCCAGGCAGTGGGAATCCCTGGCTGGGGTGTCTGGTAAGGAAGATGCTGCTCTCCTGTTGGGTGCAAGGACAGTCACTGTTGAGCTGGTGCTGTGGCCTTGTGGTATTTTAACATCCTCAGTACTTCAGTAGCCTCTCTCCTTGGGGAAGGCAGTTTGAGGAGCTGGGAGGGTTGTAGGGGAGGCATGCTGGCAGGCTGTGGTGTGCAGAGCCAGCCAGGAAAGCCTCAGGCTGCTGAATGGACCGGTTGTTTTCATCTCCTTACAGCGGCTGGATTGCAGCGATTTCCTTCTTTGGGACCAACGTGGGGTCGGCCGTGGTGATGCTGATCCCCACTGTCCTGTTCACGGGGATGGCGGTCTTCTCCTTCATCGCTCTCACCATGGTACGGGAGGAGAGGGCGGTACCGCGTTGCTTCAGGGAGCCCTTGCCACTACCCTGGAGGGTGAGCGTGAGCTGCAGTCGCGCAACACCTCTGGATTTTCTCTTTTCCAACCTGCTACAGGTGCATAAGTTTTACCGGGGGAGCGGGGGGAGCTTCAGCAAAGCCCAGGAGGAGTGGACCACAGGGGCATGGAAGAACCCCCATGTCCAGCAGGCAGCACAGAGCGCAGCGATGGGGGCGGCGCAGGGGGCCATGATGCAGCACGAGACGCAGTACTCTGCCACCCCAAACTACACCTACTCCAACGAGATGTGAGCAGCAGGACTGTGTCCTCGGGTGAAAGAGCTGGGGTGGGGAGGGAGGAGGAGGATGGCTGAGTTGAGTTTCTGCAGCTATTTCAGAAAGTTGGAGTGTACCATAATGGTTCTTCTTTTCCCAATCTTTGTAACGAGATCGTTTTGGATTTTTTCTCTCTCTCCCCCCCCCCCCCCCATTATTGTCTTGAGCTCTTCTTTTCTATTTTTCATTTTGAAGAGGCCATGAGTTGACCTGCAGGGCTCTTGTTGTGTGTGGTAGTAAGTGTAAGTTCACATGTCTTCTTTTTCCCTGTGAAATAGTGTACAGTGGTGGTTTTTTAATTTGTGTGGTGATAGGTGTATGTTAGAACTACATCAGCCAAAAGCCAGCCCCTCCCTGCCTCCTTGCAAAAGGGAAAGATAAAAATAGCAACCAGCACTCATCTCCCCTCTTGGAATAAGTGCTGAACCACAGGTTTCCGATGTGTGTGAGTTTTCTCTTTCAGTTAGTAGTGTCCAGCCACTTGCCACTGTCTCGGCAAGGGCAAGCAATCCCAGGGATTCTCTCTTTTCTTTTGCTTTTTAACTAGCAGGTGGCTGGCTGATTTAGCATTTAAAAAAAAAAAGAGGAGGAAAAGAAAAAAAAGAAACCCTAATTCCTGCTGTTGATATGCTGGAAGCCAAGAGATTCCTAACCCTGGCTCAGGATCTACAACTTCTCTCAGCGTGTGGTGTTACAAATGAGTAGTTCACGTTTTGTTGTAGAAAGCCAGCGTTCGTGCGTGACTGTGGGCAGGAGTCCCGGCGCACTGTGTGTGTGCGTGTGTTGGGGAGTGAGAACAGATTTTCCCTGAGGGACGCAACCGTCCCGTTGCAGATTCTGCATCCTGAGTCTGTTGTGGGTTTGTTTTGTTTTTTTTTTTTTTTTCAAAAGGCTTCTATTTTGAAAAGTGGCTGTAAAATTGGCAGAGCATTTCTCAGAGGACCTATTCTTGGGTAGGGCTCCAGGTCAAATCTTGCCACCCTGTATGCAAGCACATACAACCAGTCTCACTGACCATGTAAATAGCAAGGCCAAGATTTGTCCCTGTTAGCTTTTGAGGTGTGCACTAATTTAAGGCTCTTTTAGGAAACCTCCAGGCTGGTGGGAAGGATTCCCGCTCACTTGCACTTCTAACAGCACAGTGAAATGTGGCCGTGTATTTTCCTGGTGCAGAGATCGCTGCTCCTGTCAGCCCCGAATCCTTGCCCAGTTAGGGGAGGTCAGGCTTTTAAATAATGATCTTGCACCTTAGCAGGAGGCAGCTGAGCTCCGACTAACACCTCTTGGGCTGTGGCAGCCGGGGAAGGTGACTGGCAGACCCTGGAAAAGATCAGTTCATAAATGGGAGCTGATGGACGCTGCAGGGCAGTAGGGAAAGCTCCTTCTCAGAGATGCTTTTCAGACTCTAAATGCACTTTAAATAAGCCAAATTTTTCTCCAAGTCCTAGAAAAGCAGACCAAACATAATCCAATCCGGCCCCTTGGCTCAAGTATCTCCTGCCCGCTGCAGGCAACGAGCTCAGCGTGCCACCACTCATGCCCACAGCTTGCCAGAGCTGTGTCAGTCCCCAGCCCCTCGCCCCCCTGTCCCCTCTAGCTGTCTGGTGATGCTTGTCTGTGACTCGTACCCACAAGAATCACCCCAAAGAGGAACTTCTCTTTTCCAGCAAAGCACACCAAGAATAGTTTCCTTTTTAAGGGTATCACTTCAGTCATTCTGCAGTAGGCAGTTGTCTCTTGATAAGACTAAAATGCATTTAATGATAAAATGCCTCTGTGTGTGTGTGTGTGTATATATATATATGTATAAAATGTAAGGAGAAAAGTAATCCTTTGCTGAGCCTATTATGTACTTAATCAGGTTTAAATATTGTGCAATTAATTTATAGCTAGCCTAAAACTTACTATGCCAAATCATGTGCTCTGTCATCCATGTCTGAGAAATGATGGATTAAGTGACTTCACCTTTTGCATTTACAATCAAGATGCATAAACGATAACTGTAACAAGCTATAACTAACAGACATTGCTTCAGCATCTAACCCTCCTCTCCGGTGTGTCTCCTGAATGTGCGAGTGTGAGTGCTGACCACCAAAACGTGCTCCTGTGGCTCCAGCCTTCCTGCCCTGCCGGCAGAGACCGGGCAGGATACCATACCCCCATTCTCACCGCATTTATTTTTAATCTGCGACCGTATTAGGTGGGGACTGCCTTGGTTGTGAAACACACAGATCTGCAGGGTGGGAGAGCCGATGCTGGGTGTTTCCGTGGCTGGGTGAGGAGGCAGCTCTGGGCTAGAGCATGCTTGAGGTTTTACTGATGGCCTCTGCTGCTTTAGTGAGGTCCTGCTGTTGCTTTTCATGTCCCTGAGTCGGCAAGGCAGAGCCCTCTGCCTCTTGTCTTTCTTGCCCATTTGTAGCTGACAACATTTGGGGGATGCCCAGAGAGCATCCTGGGAAGGGCTGGGGACTACCCACCATGTGCTGCCCTAGATCTGTCATGCTTCTGCTTCAGACACTAAGCAAGCAGTCCTCTAACCTGCTTTTCCCCACCAGCTCTCTGTAGGAAAGGTTTCGCTCCTGGTCTGTAATGCCTCCCTGGACTCATCTGTCACTGGGAGCTGCCTGCCCTCTCGTGTGGATCCAGGCGTAGCCAATGGCCCTGCACCCCTGGGATGTTCAACCCTATTCCACCCCCATGCTTTTTTCCCCCTAGCAGTGAGTTTTCTGTTGCCCTCTGACATCTCTAAAACCGTGTCATGAGCTAGGATCCTTCCTTAAACAGCTTTCTGAGGAGCCCGAAACCACCTGCCTACCCTTGCAGAGATCCTTTGCATGGGCTTTTTCTCCCCAGCGCTGCGGAGCGGGCGTTGCTGGGGTGCGAAGGGGAACAAGCACCCCCGATGCAAGGCCTACGAGCCCCTCTGGGGCTGCCTCGCAGTGCTTGAGGCGCCGGCAGCGGAGCTCCGGGGCTGGCGGTGCCTGAGGGGCAAGGCGGGGTGGCGGGAAGGGCCCTGGGGCGGGCAGGGGCTGTCCGGGCAGGAAGGCCGCCGCCCCAGGACAGCGCCGCCCGCCACGGCGCGCATGCGCGACGGGCACCAATCAGCGCAGGGCGGGGCAGCGTTTCCCAGCGTGCCCTTTGCCTTCCGGGCCGTGGAGGGGTCGCGCCCCCGTTGCTAGGCGACGGCGGATCTTGTCGAGGCCTCCACGGGAGCAGGTCGCGGCCCGGCCCCTGCGGTCGCCGGGGCTTGAGCTCAGGGGATTATCGCTCTCCTGACCGGGCTCCGTCGTGCCTCTGCCGGTATATAAACGTTACTTGTGTACGTTTTGGAAGTCTCCGGGGTGTCTTGGTTCTGTTTTCTGTCTCAGCGGCCTTTTGAAGCTGTTTTCAGCGTAACTGCGGAGTTAAAAAGCTAATAAAATAAGTAGGCCTGTAGACTGCTTGCTTTCTAATGGCTTCTTACCTGATTCCCCAGAGCTGTGTTCGGGTAAGAGGAAAGCACGGCCCAGAATATCGTGCTTTTGTTTTGTCACTAATAGCCTTTTTTGAAAGCTGCCTATTAAAAAATTATGCCTTAGTCTCCAGGCTTTAAGATGTGGATGCTTCGGTGAATTAATTGTCCATTAGTAATCATAAGGGAAGTGGGTGTTTTCCTTGCTGTGATGGCGTTAACTTAATTCTAATTAGCTATAGATAAACATGTGAAGTGCTACAGTAGCATTGAAATCGCCTAGCAAATATGCATGCTGGATTGCCTTGCCTCTAATTACTCTTGCTAATCAGTGCACAGAAGTCCAAGCTGGTAACGTGATCCTATCCTAGCAATTTTTTACAAACACACTAAGAAACCTCATGGGCTGAGTTAAATGTATTAATTGCAAGCCGAGCATGGAAAAAGAACATGTTATTGCTTTTGTGTTGCAGCTGACGGGTGTGAGGAGGTTAGAAAGGACGTTTGTGCTCTTGTGTCTCGGTGGCTGGGTGCAGAGGTCAGACTGACACGTAACTGCTGTACAAGCGTGATCTGAATCACACCCCCATGAAGGGTCCTAAATTAAACCCGCTGCCGAATCATGCCAGGAAGTGACCAAAGAGGTAAATTCCTCTCTCTCAGGAATCCAGCCCCCTCACTCCAACATCTGAGTTGGTACCGAAAGTAAGGGCAGTGTAAGCATCTCTCTCTTCCTTTTTGTTCCACCCAAAATGCTTCCAAGTAACTTCCTCTGAATAACATGGATGTTGGTAACATTGAACAAACTTTACTGAATCCCAGTGTAGTGTCTTTGCCAGAAGCACATTTTTCAGATTTTTTAAGAAGTGGATTTATTCTTTGCTAATTACTCGTTAAGCAGAGATGTTCGTGTTGATTCTGCGGAGGAACGCTTTTCCTCACCAGAACAGTTATTTGTGACTTATTGGCGTGGCAGCAGTGAAGGGTAGCTGGGAGGAGGCAGGAGACCTGAAATAAAGCTGTCGGCTCAGCCCGCTTTGGAAGCGGCCACCTCAGCCTGCGGATTGCTTTGCTTGGCGCTGGTGGGGAAGTGAGCAGTTCTAACTTTCAAGTCCCTGAGGAGGTGTTTTCACTCAGTGGCTGTTGTGTTCTGCATCTTATTCACTGTTTTGGTTTTTTCCCCATCTGCTAGGGAGTCATTTCTAGCACTGCTGTACACATGTAGTGATATGATAAGAAGTAAGATGATAATGCTTGCCTCAGGGCCCCAAAATTTTTAATTATTGAAATGTCTCCCTGTATTTATTATTCACCAGGGAGTGTGAAGGGACACTGACCTGCCCGGGCGGTGCGTGTCTTCCCAGCAGTCAGCGTGAAAGGTACGTTTATTGTAAATTCTGGGCCATGTTCAATGTTTGAGAGTGTATCTTTGTTTTGGGGGCCATGGGCTTTACCAGAACACTTTTGTGCAGGTTTCAGCATTCTGTTTACCAGTATCCCAGAGAAAGTTGCAATTAAATGGGAGGAGTAGGCTACTGCTATGCTTAAAGGTCTGCTGATGCTTGAGAGCTTTGCGGGTACTCAGACTGAATTACTCCGGGTTCTGCATAGTCCAGGCTTAAATGCACGCCCTCGGGAATACATTGCCGTTGGAGCCCTGCTATGCTAGGCTCGGTTGGATGCGCCATTAGTCAAGCGGCTTTCTTTTTCTGTGCTTGTAGAGTTTGATCAGAGCATGGAACCCTTCTCACCGCCAGAACCAGGGTTTTCTGCAGAAAAGAGCTCATCTGTGCCACAGAAAAAATCCCATGTCCTGGTGGGTGTGACTGGAAGCGTGGCTGCACTGAAGCTACCTCTCCTCATTGCCGAATTGCTGAAAATCCCTGGGGTAAGTAAATCTGTTGGTAGAAGTCCCATAAAGTTAGTGTTACCCTGTTTCTCATTTCGAGGAGAGATTACATGGCTTCTGTTGAAATGAAAAGTTCTTTCTGGCTTTCAGCCCTTTAGTTTGAAAATGTTTTGGAGAAGGGGTCCTTCTGTTTTAAAAAAATCAATTCATACTTTTTCCTATCGTTTCATACTACTTTATACTTAAGAGTTAGCTTTAAATCAGGTCTTGAGGGCAGTAACTGTTCCTGGATATTTCCGTAGGCAAACATTTAGATTCTGGAATATGAAATTGTTCAGTTCAGCTTGCTTCATTCTCTCAAAAATGATTGAATAGGTCCTTGCTTTGGTTTTTTTTTTTTTTTTTCGGAATACATCCTTATCAGTCAGCTTAATCAGATATGGCTACAGACACAGGTGGATGCTTTCAGGAACTTGAAATCTCTAACTGGGACCTTGCAGTTTTCCATAGGTGTGGAGTTTGCAAAGATGGACACTGCTGTCTGACCAGCAAAGGGAAACCAGATCTTGTAAAAACAGAAAGAGAAAAAACAAGCTGCTATGTGTGTCTGTGCTTTTTGTTTTTTTTTAAAAAAAAAAAAAAAGTTTATTGTCTGGAGTAACAGAGGTGTCCAGCAGAGGCCACTAGTAACTAGAATCAGGGAGGGAAATTTGCTAACTTTTGCTGTAGGATAAAGTTAGAGGAAAACATAGAAAACCTTTAGCTTTTAAGAAATGAAGCAAATGTTCTGGAGCAGTGAAATGAAAAAGTTGCAGGAGCAAGAGGGTGCATTTGCATATCCAGATATATTTGTTAGATTGCTTAACAAATATACTTATGGATGATTTAGGAGGTTTTACCTGTAGATACATTAACACAGAGCCAGAAGAGATGCAATCCCCAAGTAACTCTGAAGTATCTGGTTGATGCTGATATCCAAGTTGGAAAGGGTACTGAAGATGTGGCGAGCTGTTGGGCACCTGTTCTGCCAGTTGGGCTGGCCTTGTGGGTTGCAAGGAGGGGCCTCAGTTAATTTATTGCTTGACCTGAAATGATTAGTGAGACCAAAGGTCCTAGCCTGGAGTGAGAAGGCCAAAGACAAACGATGCCAAGGACGGGGGGGTAACAAGGTAAGGGCCAGCCCCAGCAGTTGTGTTCTTGTTAGTGAGGGATGCAGGATGTGCATCTTCTGGTCCTCCATCTCTTGGATTGACTTTGCTGTTGTCTCTTTTCCTTTGCTCTTGGTGCTTGGAACATCCTTCTCCGCAGATGACAGGAAGAATGCAAATGATCCAGTGTAGCAATCTAGGTCAAACATGTTCCTTTTCTCTGAGCATTTGATTCATGATTAAAAACTGCAGATGGTTGGACCTGAATTCTCTGTGAAGGCCCATACGTTCTCTGACATCTGTTGCAGGCTTTGCACTCACGGGTTTTAGGCTTTTGTTGCATAAAAAGTGAAAGTAAGCAGCCAGTCCTTAATTTGTTAATTAAAATTATTTATCTACTTGTTTCTGATGTGATTTCAAGGTCTGATCTAAAGTCTGCTGAGTCAGTGTAACTTTTCCATTGAGTTTAAGTCCTGCACAAGCCTGTTGCATCAATTTCTTTACTGATGGAACAGAACATTAAAAAGCCATCTGCAGAAGCAGGGCAGGAGCAGAGGAAGGCTTTGATACCAAAGGAGATGTGGTCAGAGGCTTGAAACTGGAGTGGTTTGTTTAAATTGATGTTTTGGCTAAGATGATCCTCAGTGAACAATTTGGCAGTGTGATTTTGCACTCATTAAACTTTAACATCTCCTTGAGGGTGGTAATGGATGTGACTACATCTTACTACCTTTTGTTTAACCTCTTTGAAGATCTAGGAAATTTATGCGGCATCAGCTTACGCCTTTCAGGTTATTACCCTTGCACCTGGCATTGTGGGGAGACAGCACATAGTGTCACATCAGAACACTGTGGGTAACTCTTGTGGTTGGGCTAGACTCACACACGTTGTCTCAGGCTGATTCCTAGGATTTTTGAATGTCCTGGCAGGAATACAATGACAAAAATCACATTGGCAGGATATTGGTTAGTCATAAAGAAAGGAAACGGCAGCCTTTTCTGTGGGTGAAATGTATTGCTCTTGAAGCTACAGGATGTCATCTGGACTTCACATTGTCATGTCATTTCATTGCGGTCCTGCCGGGTAGCATCTACGTCAGCTTGTAGGTGCCATTTAAAAGAGGAGCTACTCATTCTCTTCTGCAGCAGTTGTTACCGAAGCTTGGTCTGTCTGTAAAGATTTTGTTGTCAAAACTGAGAAAGTTCTGGGGAAAAAAATCATATGCACACCCTTGCCCCAAGCAGAAATGGCTGTGACAGGAGAATCATCTAACAGAGACCAACAATATTGCGTGAACACAGGAGAGCAGTTTTGCAGTAAAGTTGATTCTGGAGAAATGGCTGAAGTGGTCCAAGTAAAAGAACTCTTAACTAGTATAAACTGTCTCCAGTAAAGGAGTTTGAGTGTGGCTAGACTGACTTTACTGTTTAAGCAGAGATATAACCACAAGCAAACAGAGGGTGTGCCAGGTAAATAGAAGGCAAAAACTATGTAGGCTAAAGTGATCTTGAGAACACTGATCTCTTTCCAATATAGCTGGAGGGACTTGAAGGACTTGCTCAGAACAAGGGATCCAGGAGCCCACCCCAGCAGAAAACCTTAATTAGGGAGAATATTTAACTAATAGAGTTCTAACTATTAGAGTTTCTTGGGGCAGTGGTGGAGTCACCACCACTCAGAGTCCTTGAACATATCCCTCTGGTACACTCTAGCTTGTAGTGGGTTGGATGCAGTACTCGATAGCCAGCTATTCCCCGTTCCTGAGCTGATGCTTTGAAGAAATACGTATTTTTTTTTAAGATTGGAGATGGTTATGAAACTATCTTAAAAAAATGACAAAAAGCAGAGTGTCTTTTGGGGGCTTTTGTGTATCCTTTAGCTTTAGATAGGTATTTCTGGTCTAGATTAGAAAATTTTGAATAATGATGCAATTGAAGCAGCAAGTGACAAAATATGTCATAAGGTAAACAGAATTGGATCACCTAACAAATCCTTGTATCTTTATGGCTAACTGTAAAATAAGAATACCACTAACAAACACTACTGCTGAAAACTTTTTGTGCAGACCTGGCCTGCCGGTACCATTTCAGAAAGCAGATGTGGCCCTTTAAACTGCGTGTTGCTCCTTAAAATCACCAAATAAATAGTATCTTGCAGACTGCGAGGTTAACACCTCCTTGAAGCCCATGGCATAGCAGAGAGCAGCGTTAGCACCTTTGTGGGTGTCGCTGCTTGGCTCCAAACAGCTTCCTGTGAGGTGAGGTTAATATGGAAACAATACGGTTGATTGCTGTGAATATGATCTTCACACTCGAAAGCACTAGAAGCACAGCTGTGATTCCAAGCTACGGTTGCTTGAAAAAGAACAGACATTTAGAAGAGGCAAAGAACCAAATGTATAGTACCAAATACTGGTGTTATGTGCAGCTATATTTTCCCATTATTTTTTCTTCAGGAAACAGGAAAAATTACCAAAAGACCGTGATATGCTAAGGCTGGGATTTTCCACAGCTCCAAGCTGTTATTCTAGTCATGGAGGGTGCAGATAATCAACACTGCTCCATTCCCAGTCAAATAGATAGTGTTGAGGAGATAGGTTAGCATGTTTTGTCACTTCAACCACTGCTGTTGAAGATAGCTTCTTGGAGGTTGGAGGTTTTCAGCAGTCTGTTGTAGCCAGAGTGCACAGACCGAGTGCTTCAGCAGTTTTGTACCTCAGGCCGCAATTTTCTAGTTGGGAAGGAGTTGTTGATGAGGTTGGTTTCTCTCCATCTCTCTGTTGAGCTAATAGAACCATGCGGTGGGTTGCACTGTGAACTGCTTGAAGGAGCAGACTGTGGTTGAAAGTGGCCAATAATGAAAAGGGTTATTTTTCACAGGAATCAATGGTCTGAGCTGCATCTTCCACAATAACAGTCTTTCGGAGTACTCCCTCCATGTGTTGGCCTGTCTGTTGACTGGTTTTAAGGTACATCCTTGTGAGGAATTGCAGATGGAAATATGGCTGCATGTGCCGCACGGGTGATCAGCACATGCAGAGCCACTCCGACACTGGTTCTGCTTTGTGGCTGATCCCGGTGTGTGCCGAGCACCTCCGCTTCACTGCATGTGGCAGGCAGCTGTTTGCAACATTTGTCAGGGCTACAGCTTTGAGCAGGTCATGAGACATGTAGAAACCAGGGAAAAAACCTCTTGTCCACTTGTTAAGATTTCTGCAGGAGGAAATGAAAGGATCTCACGTCATAGGGCATCTTAGCACCTCATAAGTGTGCATGTCAAATAACCATCCAAGGGACAGGATAGGATTTCCCCAGTATACCATATAACTGAAGGTTCCACTGGCTTTCATCAAGGCAGACAGATGTATCTAAGATTTCAAAGAGAACCTTCGTATATTTTCACCCAGTCTCTCTTTCCTTTGTGGAAGCCACTGGTTTACTGTTCTGGCTGCACAGAAACCTTGTGCTATGGACATACTTACACAGAGGTTTTCCTCTTTCCAACATCTTACCTTGATAGGAAGGATAGCTGGAAGACACAACCCTGACTTGCTTCTGGTATTTTTACCCCTTGCTGAAGCAAGTCTGATTTAACATGGTTGTAGTATCCAGTAGTCTGTAGCTAGCTCCCCACTTTTGTCACCAGGATATCATTGAGAGGGAGAGGCAGGGGCAGAAAGAGACAGAGAGAGGGGCACAACATGGTCCATTCCACCAAGAAATCATACTCTGTCTTCCAAAGCCATTCTTTCTTGTGAACCCTTGTGCAGCAGAGGTGGGCTTGCTTTGTGCTGGTGGTGCTGAGACCCAGCTAGTCAGCTTGTCCCTCAGCAGGACTTTTGATCACTCAGCACTGTGCTTTGTCATGGCAGAGAGCTTCCTCTTGGCCCTGAGTGTGGGAAGAGTGATCCTGCAAGTGCTGTGTAGGCATGCCACCCCTCGGCACTCCTCTGTGCTGCGATTAAGGGAATCCACTGAAGCAAGATGCTCTCCTACTCCCTTTGGCAGGTGTCTTTTGAGATTTAAAGGGCACCTTTCACAGAGCTTTGGTTTGCTGCTTCTTACTGTCTCTCTGAAGTTCTGCACAGAACTGCATCTCATTCTGACCTGCTCTGTCCTCTCTGCTGTCCCTGCTGTGAATTGGCCACGTGAACATGTTTGGCAGGCAGTGACTAATCACCTGCCTGTTTTAGGGTGGCAGTGAAATGAGTCTTTGGCTCCTATGAACACCTGCAGCAGCCTGGTCTTTCAGCTGTGAAGAGGTGCAGTTATGCACATGCACACAGTAGGGAAAAGTCCTCTGAGAATCCACCCAGCTTTCAAAATCTTAGTCGCTCGAGCCTTCTTCCTATACCCAGCTTTACAGGACTGTCCTTAAGTCTAACTATTGGACTGTCTTTCTCTTTCGTTTCCGATTAGCTTGAAGTGAAGGTAGTCACTACTGAGAGAGCAAAGCATTTCTACAATGCCCAGGAGATTCCTGTCACCCTCTACAGCGATGAAGATGAATGGCAGGTGAGTTGTTCTTCCTTTGGAGACTGCAAGGGCTTCTGTCCTATCCCCACTAGCCACATGTTTTGTAATTCACATAGTTCTGTCATGCACTCGTGCCTTCTGCTTCTGGAAGGCCAACGGGTCATGCTTCAGAAAAAGAGCAAGCTCCCTGGGAGATTCACTTGGTCTTCAAGTGCTGAACAGCAAATAGAAGTGTTCCTCTAAGTTTCTTTGCAAGAGACCGCATTGATTTATTTTTTAATCTTGGGCCAAGACTCACTTCTTTCTTCTAATAATGGATGCTTTGGAATATGGCTTTCAAAGAACGTGGTTCCAACTGTGCTGTAAATGAGGAAGAAAAGAAAGGCTGCCCTGGCTATACTGGAGGATCCTGTACTGTCCTAGCAGACTTGCAGCAGGCAATGAGGGTAAAAGTGGTCTCTTGCCACCCTGGGCTCAGCCGCTATCCGCAGCTCTGAGAGGAGTATCAGGAAATGTCAAGAAAGCTGCTGCAGAGTCTCAGTGAGGGTGTTGGGTGCTTGTCATGAGTCATACTTGTCATGAAGGCAACAGCTTAATTCTCCTTAACACTACATGTTCTGAATCTGCAGACATCACTGACATTCACAAAACTACCCACACTGCTTTAAAACTCAGACTGGTGTCTGACTGGGTAACCGTGTGTTGGCAAGGCCACTCTGGTGTAGTGGTGCAGAGGAAGACCAGTACCTGGAGGTGTTGTGCACCAGTGTAATTGGTGGCTGGAAGTTAAGAGAGGTTCTCCTGGTGGAAGTGGCGTTTACCTTGGAGGTGTCCGCATCTGTGCTCATGCGCATACATAGAAGAGCCATTCCAGTAAAGGATAGCTCAGTTGTCAGGGCTGTGAACATCTCTAGACCCTGTAAAATGGCTTTTTCTCTTGACTACAGTTTTGCTGACATGCTTTGAGTCCCTGAGTACAGAGAAGTTCATTGTATAAACATCAACATGGTTTTTCTATACATTTTGTCTCTACTTTGCAGTACTGATCTGAGTACAAGGTGATCTACTCTTTACCAGTACTCTTGCCAATGCACTCACATGTGAACATCGCTTTTATTAGCCTGTATCCACGAGAGGCCTGCTAATGGCAATGGCCAGGAAGCTTTCTGGCAGGTCTGGGAGATTGGTGGAGATCTGCTGGGTCCCAGGGTGCTACAGCTTCAGGCAAAGTTATTTCTGAGGAACCCTCGGTGGGGTGATAGGAGAGGAGCAGGTCAGGCTTTGAGGTCTGCTGGCACACTGGAACACAGGCATGGAGCCCTTATGACATGCCATTCTGACAGAAGGGTGGGAAATAAGCCCGTCCCAGCATCTCTTTGTGAGAGATTTTATTCTGAAAATAAGACTACAATTTTCTGTGCTTCTAGAAAAAACTAGGAGTGAGTGGAGGAGCTGGGAAAGGTGTCAGGAAGCACCAGCTTTCCAGATGCTGTCTTTTTGTTGTGGTTTCCAGTGACTCAGAGAAGGAACAATTTGTGGCCCTGATGCACCTCTTGCTGGCCTGTGGTTGTGTGTATTCTCTGGGGATTAAGCACCTGATGCTGTTTGCTGCTTCTCTTGACACTTTCCCAGTTAAGAAAAGACATGGGCTCTCTTGAGCAACTCAGAGCTTTAGTGAAAACAGAAATATTCACTTAAGAGCCAAGAGAGGAGGGAAGTGCCCAGCTGGTTAAACCTCATCCATCCTAGGGAAGGCTAACAGGACTGTTCCGTACTGTAGTTACAAGGGTTTACTTTGCTGCTGTGAGTATGTGTAGGGATGTGCATCCTAATTGAAAAGTGACTTGTGCAGTTTAGGGGTCTATACCTTGTTAAAAGCCAGTGGATAGTTTCACTTTAAAGAAATGTGAGGCTTCTAAATTGCATGAGTCCTTCAGGAAATGTGACCCCTGGTTTGGTCCTGACTGGCTGAAGCCAGTTGGCTGATAGGATGGAGCTCCTTTCCCTGCTCAGATATGGTACGTGTTGAGGGAGCTCTTTTGAACGTTTCTGAAGCCGAGGGATGATGTGAATGGGAAGTGGATGGGGAAAGCTCTTTCCTGTGAGTTGAAATCTGTGGTTGTGGGACATGTGAGTTGTTGTCTTTGTGGGGAAAGGATACCCATTTGTAGAGCACCAAGGAGATATGTGCCGTCTGTTAAATGTGCTTCCTAAATGTAGCTGCAACACGGCCTTTGCTGGAGGAAAAGGGAAGTCAGAAACACGAGCACTGTGGCTGCAGTCCCTGATTCTCCATGCTGTCAGATCTTGCTTGATGTGAGAGGAATTCTTTCCCCTTAAGTTTACATGGTGGTTACTAATGTGGGATTGATAAAGTGCCTGTTGCTCACAGCATTCATTGTGAGGGTTCGGTAATCTGCGTCTTTTCTCATCCACAGCTGTGGAAAGGACGTTCAGACCCAGTCTTGCACATTGAGCTCAGACGGTGGGCTGACCTCATGTTGGTGGCACCTCTTGATGCAAACACACTGGCAAAGCTTGCAAATGGCATCTGTGACAACCTGCTGGTGAGTAACCGGAGCTCTGCCTGAGAGTTCTCTCACCTCCCAGCATTAGACTGTCTGACCTTTCTTTCATGGAAACTCTTGTGCTTCTACAGCATAGAGAACAGTGAGATTTGCATGTTCTGCTCCCACTTCGTATGCTTGTCTCTCTCTTCCTCCAGTATGGTTCACCTATTCCTTCTCAAACAGTTGTTCTTTCCTTCCCTGACCTACATCCCTTTCCACTCCTTGGCTCTGTCAGTCTCTTCCATTATTTCCCAGTCCCTGCTTCCTGCTTTGTGCCTTTCCTGCTTTTTCTGATGGGCAGTATTTCTTTCTTTCTACCTCCGCCCTCTCTCCGTCATGCATCTACACACACGTGCGTGCGCATACACACTTGCACTCACTTTTGAGTTCCTCTCTGCATTTTTTAGATGCAATCTGGAAAGACACCTGTGAGATCAGATAAAATTGTTTACTTCCTGTTACCTCACCTCCTCCCTTACCTAACTGCATAGCACAGAAATTCAAACATGCTCACACTTAACTTACCTTCCAGTTTCAGCTACAGGGGATTTTGCTTGTTCAGGCTTGTTCTTCTGGTATTAAAAGTGCTGTGGCTCAAAGGCTGATCAGAAAAGTGTATTAAAAGAGAGTGTGCTTCTCTGTTGGGTGATGGAGACCTTCAGCAGGGCTGAATGGTTTGTGTCCAGGCACTAGGTCTTCATTAGAAGTCATAAGTATTAACCACGCCAAAGATCTGCCAGGAAGCTGCAGGTCTGCAAATGTTGGCTGTGGTGCATCACCCTTCAGTAATGCAAGGAGGCTAGAACTAGGAACGGAGGGCAGCGCATCAGCTCTGGCCAGGGAGCCCTTCATGACCAACTTAGTTGTTCAGGCAAGAGGGATTGCATATAAATGAACAAAGTACACCCAGAACAACAGTCCTCATTTGTATGAGCAGATCACTAGAGACCTGAGAGAAGCCAGAAAGAGCTGTGGCAGGGACAAGCAGTGTCTTGTCCTGGGTCCCCTTGGTACTATAGATATGATGGTGGTAGGAGAGGGAAGAGCTCAGGAAGGTTGTTAGGGATGCATGGCTTCACAAACTTCTGCCAGTCTTTTCAGAGAGCCTTGTGGAGGTAAGAGGTAGCTCCAGCAAAGGAAAGCAAGTGCTGGAGGTGCTGGCTGGCAAGTTAGAACAGATTCTAGCAGACTTACCTGTGCTGGGAAGGGTTCAAATCGCAGTGTGTAAGAAAGGATGGGCAGGGTTCTCGTAAGTACTCTACAGTCTGAGCAGAGACCCTGCACCAGGGACTGTTACTACCTGGGAAGCTCCCTTTACATGATTTAAATGCTGCTAGGCCTAGGGAAACTGATGGACATTGCATTAAGAGCAACCAGCATTTATCTTTTTAAGGAGATGAGGTGATACTAGATTATCTGGAAGTTCTGTATTGCTGAGAAGTCAGATATGATTCCCTGTAGCACACAGCTGCTAGATGGTTTGTAATCTGCCAGCATCTTCTGCAACAGCCCAGATGTGTTCATGTTATCCTCTGTTTGTATCCTGGAAGCAGCAGTGCTTCCCTTGTAAGGAGTTACGGATCCAGTTGGTGTATCATTTAAAAAAGACTCGCTTGCCAACTTTTTGTGTTTAGCTCTACAGCTGGCTTATCTGAAGTGTTGCTTGGGGATTTCTCTATAGCTGATATGATCTGTGGCCGCCTTTCAGCTTCTCTTAGTCTCCCACATGGGCTGGCAGTCTGCACACATCGTGTTCCAGCTTGGTTTGCTCCAGCGATTGGGCTGCTTGCTTGGCCCTGAGCCGGTGTAGGATGGGATCTATCATCTTTGTAGCCTCCTCCATCTTTCTTGCCTGTCAGAGATGAGCTTTGCTGGAATGTAATACAAATTAGTAGCAGCCCTGTGGATCTGCCTGTGGGTTAGTCCAGCTGCACTGACAGATTGAGGCTTTTGGCCCTCTAATGACACCCAGGCTGGGAAAGTGCTTCTGTGCAGCAAAGTGATGAGAAGGAATGAGGAAAGACAACCCATCTCAGAGCTGAACCTCTTGGCTTCTCTGGCAGACTTGTGTCATCCGTGCTTGGGATCTGAGCAAACCTCTGCTCTTCTGCCCTGCTATGAACACAGCCATGTGGGAACATCCCATCACAGCTCAGCAGGTGGAGCAGCTGAAAGGCTTTGGCTACACGGAGATCCCCTGTGTGGTGAAGAAACTAATGTGTGGAGATGAAGGTCAGTCCTTTTGCATGTCTTCTGACTGGTTTCCTGCATGAGTGCTGCTCTTATCCTGAAGGGATGTGCATTCTTTTGCCATGTGGCCTTCAAGATGTTGAACTGTGGGGAGCAGGTGCTCACTGCCAGGGTTTATACAAACAAACTGAAGCTTTGCCCTGTGCTAGCTGATACCTATTACTCTTGTTCATTAATTTTTAAGTAGTCTTAAGAGACCATCCAAGCCAGGCTTTCAAATGAGCCGTTAGATAGGCCTGATATTTAAAAGAAACACTCATTCAAAAAGAGAGTAGATCGAAGAGAAGGAAGGCTTTGTGGTGAGCGTTATCAGCCTGGGATTTGGGTGTCCTGACCTTGCCCTCTACTGTGACTGTGGGCTGTTTTCATCATGCCTCAGTTCCTCATCTCTAACATAGGGATAATATCTTATCCCTGAGTGCAGACGGTGAGAATAAGCGCTTTGCAGACGTGGCTGAGGGTGTAGCTGGACATGCATTTAACATTTGTTGTTCTTTGTTGCCTGGGTTACTTTTCAGCTTCCCAATCGAGTTTTGATTTGGGGTTTTGACATCAGACTTATCTGTGAAGTGAAAGAGGGGGATAGGGAACGTTGTGACACTCAGTTTCAAGAGACTTAACTTGCAGAGCTAAGAAATACTACTAAAATGGTCTCATTTGCATTTTAGGAGCTGCTTTAAATTGAGGTATTTTGACTTTTGGGAGGTTTTGAGAAGGGTTTTTATACAAGCAGTTTGAGTGACTGGATTCACTTTTTATCAAAATTTTCTTGGACAAATTGTCTGTAAAATGTTGCCCAGTTCTAGCCATAATAGCAAATGTGCTATTACCTGCATAGTAGTATACTCATACTTTTGTTTAACAACCCCAACTCTAGCAGGATTTCAACTGCTCTGTCAGCTCAATAAACAGTTTGAGCAAAGACAGGATGTTAAAAAGTTCTTCATGGTTAAATTCTAGGGCTGGCTTAGTTTCTGAATTCTTAGGTAGACGCAGTGCTTATAGAGAACGTTTTCTTGGAGCTGAAGACTAAGAAATATTTAGTTAGGTAAGTGTAGTCAAGTAACTCAGGCATCAGTTTGAAATATCCTGGACAATTATGCTTCCACTGGGATTTTAGACCTGATTACATCAAATTTCTTACATACTTGTAATAATGTTAAGGGAAAACGCCCAAAAGATGTCATTCTGCGCAGACATTTTGGCAGAAGTGGAAAGGCCATCTGGCATAGCTTCTTTGTCCTTTATTTTTTTCCCTTCATCTTTTTTAGTACATATATAGGATCTCTATTCCTGTAGAAAGCAGCTGAGTGCCTCCTGATGGGTAATGTGCTTATTCTTGCAGGTTCCTGCACCTGAGGCAGAGCTGTCATCCCTGTTTCACAGATGGGGATCTGAGATGCAAAAGGGCCACATGAGTTGACTCACCAGCACAAACAGATTAGAGTTGGATGGTGAACACAGTTTCCACCTTCTGCTGCTCTGCCCTGCCCCTTTCCTGGGGGTTGCCACCTTTGTGACAGGGACGCATGAGCCACATGAGAAGCAGCATGTGAATTGCTGTGGTTTGTAGTTCAGGATGGCAAAGTAAACCAATGTTGATTGGGAGTTACCTCATTACACCAGCAGTCATTTGGGAGCTGCTTTATATTCAGTTCAGCTGTCTCTACTGTGAGAACAAACTCCTGAAGGAGCTTGTAGGAGAGGGATGGTACAGACAGCTGGGGCAGTAGTAGCCACATCTGACTCAACTCCGCTTGTGTTTGTGAGTCAATTCACAACACGATTTTCCTGCTGGAAAACGCCAGGATTTTCCTGCCAGTATGTAGGAAAATTATGGCAAAGCAGTTGTCGTGGTTTAACCCCAGCACCACAACTAAGCACCACACAGCCACTCGCTGACTCCCCCGCAGTGGGATGGGAGGAGAGAATCAGAAGGGTAAAAGTGAGAAAACTCGTGAGTTGAGATAAAGACAGTTTAATAATTGAAATAATAATAATATTGTAATGAAAAGGAAAATAACAGAGAGAGAGAAATAAACCCAGGAAAGACAAGCGATGCAAATGAAAACAGCTGCTCAGCACCAACCAACCAATGCCCAGACAGTCCCCAGGCAGCAGCCCCCCTGCCAACCTCCCCCCTAGTTTTGTTGCTGAGCATGATGTCATATGGTATGGAATATCCCTTTGGTCAGTTGGAGTCACCTGTCCCGGCTGTGTCCCCTCCCAACTTCTTGTGCATCCCCAGCCTACTTGCTGGTGGGGTGGTGTGAGAAGCAGAAAAGGCCTTGACTCTGTGTTAAGCACTGCTCAGCAGCAACAAAAACATCCCTGTGTTATCAATGCTGTTTCTAGCACAAATCCAAAACATAGCCCCATTCTAGCTACTGTGAAGAAAATTAACTCTATCCCAGCCAAAACCAGCACAGCAGTAATGGACTCCAGGTCTCTGAAAACCCAAGACAGTCTCCACCACTGACTTTTTCCTCTCTTTCCCTCTTTTTTTTAGGCCTTTCACTCCAAGGCCTCTTCTTCCACACTCATGCTGGTTTTGTGAGTTTCATCCACAGCTTCCACCCAAGCAGCAGGTAGCAAAGCTCACACATCTGGTGCAGAAGAAAAGAGATTCCGTTTGCACCAGTTTTGTCTGTTGACATTGTGGTTTGCCTTGCTGTAAAAGAGATTTATCTTCCTCAACTCATGTGGCTGGTCTCACCTGATACGGGCCAGATCCTGACTGCCGCCAAGTTTCTGCATTACAAGCTTTACCCAATTAATTTTTCTTCCTTAGTAAATGGCTATTTTTAGGCATAGAGTCCAGATAAAAGAGAGTTACAATAACAAATTAAATCAAGTTGACAGTTAAAATGTTTCCTTGATTGGATAGTTAAATGTAAGCTACCTGCTGTTGGCCTTGATGATATCCATGTACCACGATATAAAGAGAGCTTTGAGAGGTGCTGTACCACACATGAGCCTGGAGCAATTTGCCTTTGCAAAAATGTTTCCAAACTGCTAGTATCTTCATCATCCTTGGCTGGATTTCTAGAGCCTGGCACACTGGAAGATTTCTACCTGTAGGTACGAACTGTGCTGTAAGACAGGCTGCTTAGCAAGATTTTGCTCTGTTAAACCTAAAAATCCAGCTGTGAATTGCCAAAAGATGTTGAAGAAGTGGGTGGTGGAGGATGAAGGCAGGCCTTGGAAATGTTCTTGAAGGGTGTAGCTCTGCCAAACCATGCAGAGGCAGTCAGGGAATTTCTCTTGTTTAGCAGGACCTGTCAGCTGCAGGTCCTCTCCTCGAGGTTAGGAGATCAGAAGGGCGCAAATCTGCCTGTAGTTTGTCCACAGGATGCTTCAGACCTCCTGGGATTTACAGGTCTGAAAAAGGCATAGTGGAGAATGAGTCTTACTTTGCAGGGAAACCAAATTTTCTTGACCTTCCAAAATTAATCATTCTTCATCACAAATCCTCAGTTATATCCAATTACACCTTCCCAAGCAAGGCTCGGGTGGCTCATCTGTACTGGAAAACTGAGGGTCCGGGCAGATTCAGGGCTGTTGATCTGCCCACAAGAGAGCACCTCTTCCTGCTGATCAGGATGATCTTTCCCCTTCCCCTCTGTCTCTTGCCGGCCCTCAAGTTGTTACTGTTCTTTGGAGGCTGCTGGTTTAGTTTTTCATCTGTGCGCTCGCTAACCCAGCTGTGGAAGTGGACCAGAAAAAAAAAAGGAAAACAAAACCTCCCAGAACTAATTTCTGATGATCAATGAGGCACGTATTTTAAATTTTTAGAGCAATTAGCCGGCAGGACAAAAGATCAATAGAGACTCCATCTTTTCAGTCTTCCAATGGAGACAAATGCTGGTGGGAGAAGTATCTTTCCTCAGCCCCAAGCAAATTACAGGAGTGAATGGACTGAGTTGTGAGTGCCGAGTTCAGTACAGGAGGTTGGACAAGATTATTTAATGATCTTAATGGCCTTAAAATTCGGAACCTAAGTTTAAAAAGTATTTCAGAGAGAAGCAACAGCACAGTGTAGATTAGATGTTTATCTGGCAGCTAGCCAGTCCAAAACAAAAAGCTTTTACATTTTGTTCTGTCCAGTAATTCTTCTCCAAGAATTACTCCCAAGATTCAAGCTGGTGCGAATCCAGGAGAGCTTTCTCTAATGTGGGTCTAATTGCAGAGTCATGGGAATGGTATGAATTCAGCAAGTTTTTTATAGGCAAGGGCCATTTCAAAAAGATACTGAACGCACACAGTGTTTACACTGGAGAACAGAGATGAAAGAGTATTTTTGCTACCCACACACTTTTTGGGGGCACTTTTGCACACTTGCCCCCAGGGCACTGTGAGCTTAAGAGAGTAACTCCCTGTGCGGTTAAGGGTCAGATGCAGACACCTCTGGAGATGATTCAGAACATGAGGTACTTATTAAGGTCATATGAGTTCCCTTTGAGGTTTCCTGCCTCTCTCCATTGACTGTCTGAGGAGGTTGTGCTCCTGCTTAGACTTCTGAGTTACAAGCCAAACTAAGTTAGCATGAATACTCTTCTCGCTCTCCTTCCCTGATGGCATTCAACCATGCCACAAAACCCCTGCAGAATCAGGTGGACTGAGCAGATCCTCTGGCCTCCACAGTTGCTTTCTGTTGGGCGAGTCATGAGGAAACACATGGGGATACTTGGTGAGCTTTGCTGTGCTGTGCCACCATTGTGCACCTAATATTTCCGCAGCACTGCGGCGTGTGGAGAAGAGAGGTGGTAGGACAGGGGAAGCACATACCTCGTGCTGTCTGTGTGGGACCTGGATTTCACCATGTGGTTTTCCTCTTACCTTGCAGGTCGAGGTGCCATGGCAGAAGTGTGGACCATTGTGGAGAGCGTGAAAAGGATCCTTGAAGAACAGGACTTGCCAATGCAGAGCTGATGGTTTGGCATGTAAATTGTGTTTGTGTGCCTCCCTGATGATGGGAAGATAAAACCAACAGGAAGCTGAGTCGAGGTGGCATGCATACCTATAGCGTGCCCTTCAACCGAAGGAGTGAAACGGTTGTCTTCCAGCTGGTGCCAAACTGAAATGTGGTACATCACTGCAGACTTTCAGAAACCAAAGCCAAGAACATGCTGCTTTAGTGTGGGAAGACGCTGTGGTATCTCGCAGAGAGGGAGTAACGTTCCGCTAGGCCAGTTGGCCCCCAGTATTTCACATGTGCTCCTTTCTGAGGAGGCTGCAGAAGGAATTGCCAGTGTATTTCAGGTCCAGTGGTTCCCCCACGAGCTGCTAGAGAGGAGAGTGCTGTGCAAGTCCTGGTGATGGAGATAATGCCAGCTTCTTCCAGCATGTCGGTGTGAGGACATCCCTGGTCTCCAAAGCCTGGTCCGTAGCTGTTCTGGCTTCACCTTTCCAGCAGGAGTCACTGTCCAAAAAGCATTTCCCCTCCAGAAACTTTTAATAAAAGAGAGCTTTTAATTCTGCCCCTGAAGAATTGCCTCTTGTAGCTGCTCTGGGGGGGTGTTTGCACCTAACATCATTGCTAAATTGTTGCATCTGCATGTGGTTTTTATGAGAGATGGGGTAAAAATTGGCTGAAAGAAGCTATCTAGTCCCCTAATTAACCTTTGCCCTTTTGTATCTGTTGACTGGATAGGGATGCAGACGTCAACTGTGAACCAAAATGACACCTGCCAATCTGGGTGCTCCAGTCAGGAAATGAACAGGCTGGGCCCTTGTAGAAAGCCAGGGTGGGTGTTACCCAAGGGAGTGAAGTCAAACTTCGCCTATGATGGTCCTTTTCAGCTTGAAGATTAACTGACTGGCATGAAAAAATTGGGAAATCCTGTGACCCCGTGGGCCAGACCAGCCAGGGCTCCCCCAGTCCAGCCTTTCCTTGGAAATGTGATCCTGCTCCTGAGGGGAATGGGAGCAAACTGGGGTTGTCGAACATGTCACTGTAGCAGAGCACTGCTGACCCAGAGAGTTTATTTTTAACTAGACCCAGTCAAATTTAAGGGCTTCGGTACAGAATGTGCATCCCGCCTGTGGGGGCAACCTTCAGACTGCTGCGCACGAGGGAAGAGGTTATTGCGGTATGTTTGCTTTCCTTATCTATTCCACACAAATAAAAACCTCTGAACTTTCCCATTTTTGGCTCTTCCACTGACAGAGATCTGGGGATTCAGAGCTTCTGGGGATCAAGTCAGAAGGATCTTTGTGTGAGCAGAGCTTGTGGCTCACACGAAGGGCTGTAGTGGTACCGTGGTCATGAACTTTGCATTTTGCCAGTGAAGTCTTTGTGGTGTGACCTGCATCGTTCGCTCACGATCTTAGCGTGGTAAAAGCTATCCACCTATCGGAGGATCTTACTTTAAGCTTATTGAAGGCGGTAGAAGAGATGCTGCTTTGTTTCCATGACTTTAGTAGTGAACGTTGTTTCTCCAACTTACAGAGAAATATATGATCTGGCAGTTGCAACTGTAACTCAACTTTGGGCTCAGCTGTGGATATTTTGTGTGGTTGGAGTTGCTTATCCTTCCTCCTAGTCTGTGATTTGGCAATGCAGAAAATCCAACAGTAAGGTTCCTCATACCAGGTCAAAACACCATGCCCTTGATAAAGAGTGTTCATCTGGTTTTCTAGCTTAAGCTGCTCCAGAAACATTGGCAGGTGTCGTATGGCTTCTCCTGGCACTGGAGAGTGGGCATTGGAGGTGTACAGTGTCCACTGCTGATAATTCAGCGGAAAGGGGGTAACGTGGCATTTTTAGATCAAGAACTTATGCCAGGTCACCTGATAGCACACGGAGCTGACACCAGTCTTAGTGGGCTGATCTGTAAGGCAGAAAGAGGCTGCTAAGACTACAGAGTTGCCTCTCAGGCTTGTTGAGAGGCTTAAATTAAGGCTTGCAAAGAACTTGCAGATCCCTGAATAAAGGGAGCTAATTCTTTGTCCTGCAAATATATAGGGCAGCAATAGAAATGCATAGCTGAGCAAGAGCCTGAGGGAATGAGGGGAGCACCTCACAGTGGCCGGAAAAACCCACAAAGAAAATTCCTCCTAAGAGGACACCGCTCCTGGTCTGCCTCATCTCTGCTGCAGAAACAGATACCAATTGTGCCGCTAAATGATCCTCTGCATAATTGCTGTGATTTCTAACTGGAGGCAGGTCGTGATAGCGTTACAGGTTGGGATAAACCCACGCCCAAACCACCTTTCCTTCAGGGCAAATAGAAGAAACAGTTAAGTTCCTTTTTGGAGGCAGAGGGCTGAAGCAAGAGCAGCTTCCACCCCTAGCGCAGGCACGCGTCCCCACCCACGGCGAGGTAGGTGCAGGCAGCCTGCAGGCAGGAATGCTTCGCTGGCTGCCTGCTGTGGAAAAGTGGCAGAAAAAGAAGTCGAGGAAACCCTGTCTGCGGTTGCACGAGTTGTTCAGCTTTAGGAGGGGACTTTGGGACAATGCTTTTCTAGGACGAGGCTTGGGGCAATGAGTGAAGGACCTGATCAAAACGAGGCCTTTGTGCGGGCCCGGTAAATAGGCTCTGCCAGCCTCGCTGCCACCAAACCAGGACAGCTGGGCTCCGCTTGGCCACCGAGGTCGCCAGGAGGTGTCGAGTGATGAATTCCTCGAGGCACGCAGACTGACATCTCCATCCCTTGCAGTTTTGTGTGTGTTTCAGGTTCATAGGGGAGGCCCGAGATGCTGCCAGCATGCTTTTTCTTTTCCTTCATCTCTTCTTTTTGAGCTGCATGCTTATTTTTTGTTTTGCTTTCCCATGAAACTCTCTGATGACCGAGGCAGCATCCCCATGAAACCTGCTGCGTTGCAATTTCATTCATGCTGCTTAAAACTGTTTCTCTCAGCACTGGCTTGGGAGCGATAAACAGCTGGGACAAAAGCTCAGCTAAGGCAGCAGCCCTCCTTTCCTGCACTTAGACTCAGCCTCGCCTGGGCTTGGACGTGACTCTGAGCATCCATTTCTCCGGCTGCTCCCCCCCATCCCAAATTCCATGTGATCCCTTTGCTGCTTGGCTTCATGGGGCACTAGAGGAGGATGGAGATGCCGTGGTGCTGCCTTGCATCCGGATGGTCTGGCTCTGAGTGCGGTGCTGTGGTCAGTAGTTGGCTTCCCAGATGTCAGGTCCCCACTGCCACTTGGGAGGGGAGCTGCGTCATCCCATGTGCCTGTCCCATCCCACAGCTTTGTCCTGGGAGTCTGCAGCCAGAGTTAAAGGCATGTGAACAGATTGCAGAGAAAACTCAAAAAAAAAAAACAAAACAAAACACCTCCCTGCTTTTAGACTTTAAGCAGTCATGTCTCTGTGATGCGCCTGGTTTCGAGAGCCTGCGTGCAGCAGCTTCGCACCCCGGGGCTCCGGATATGACACCTGCCTGCAGCGAGCCGGTGGCGGGGTTCACACCTCGGCGGTGCTGCCGGCTGCTCTGCCCGCCTGGTGAGCGGGGATGCTGCCTGCTTCGTATCTTCGAAAGCGCAGGGCGGCAGGAAGTGTTTTTTCTTCCCCAACCGCAGCGGGGCCGGGTGCTGGGAGAGGGCGGTGGCCACTGGAGGGTGATGAATTGGTGGCGGCAAGTGAGAAGTTGGGGGTGCTCATACAGGTGGGCTTTTGCTGCTCTGGCAGAATTAAAAATACCCAAATAAAGCCTTGATAAGTGAATCTTCCTCCTGTGAAGTTTACACCGTGATTGCAAGACCAGTTATTGATTATACAGAGATTGCAAGGCTATAGCAGCGTGGGATTAGTGTTATGCTCTTGCAAAGCTGGACCGTGGTGAGCTTGGCGAGCTGCAGGGTTCACTGGTGCTGCAGCCCCCAGCCCTGCCCTGCTCCCTGTCCACAGCATAGCGACTCGCAAGCTCTCTCTGAGTGATGGGCAAGTACTTTTTTAGTGCAAAAGGGAGGTCGTTCCTAGGTCTCAGGCTCCAAACAGCTGCTGTTAGCAAAGGAACTGCTGATCCAGCTATTTGTAACCTGCTGGGTTATAGAAAGCCAGCTTTGGGGTTTATCCCGCCCACCCCGAGCTCATAGCATGTCCCATTCAAAGCCACCCCATGATGTCTGTGGCAGGGCCAGGGGGCTGAGAAAGATGCAGGGTGAGCACCGGGTGCGGGAGAGAGATCACTCCAAAATCATTTATATTTGATTTTAACCTGCCCATTGGTGAGTCAGGGCCTTTGCAGAGCCTTTCACAGTGTCAGCCACCGTCTTGCTTCCCCGTTGATCCTCCCTTGATTCAGGCATACAGCAGCGCTGTCTTACCCCAACGGGATGGTATCGCATGGACAGCTGCTTGTGTCAAACAGGGGAATGATGCCCCCATCTCCCCAACATCTTTTCCTAGACTAAACCCGGGGTAGCTGCAAGTCCTGCTCCCTGTGACTCTCTGGTCACATTCAGCAGGTCCCGTAGCCCCACAGATGCCATCGGCAGCCCCGAGGATCTCCTGGGCTCTCTGAGGGGTAAGCACTGTATCTCTGTCAGGGAGATGGTTTGAGGTTTTTGGATTCAGTCTCCTTTCTGCTGGCTCATCGAGGCTCCTGCTCCGCTTCCCCTTGGGTGTCAGGTGTTTCTCCTGCAAGCAGAGCTGGAGGAAGGGATCTGAAGGGATCGTGGCGGTCCCAGCCCCTGCCTTCATGGTTTTGTTTTCCATCTGCATCAGTTTTTCTGCCTCTCCAGCCCTCCCAAGTCAGAAGACGTTAGAAAGCAGCCGAGCTGCCCCAGCCTGTGATAAGGACTGTGCTGAAGGACCCGGCACCGCTCGACACAGACTCCTTGGCACCAACTATGCTGATAGCTTGGCTTCGGCGGTGACAACCTTGCAATTAAAACTTGCAGGTGCAGTGTTCTTGCCCTGGCCAGCAGCCTTGGTGGATAGTTTAAAAATTGTTTCCAGGAGTAATTGAGCTTAATTAGAAGCTTGACTTCCCCTGGGCTGTGCTGCTCAGTGGTTCTGTACTTGTCAGGAGTCATGCAGGGGCTGAAGATGCTCAGAGATGCACAGAGCGGGGAGAGAAATAATGTGATCAGGACAGTCGTTCCCTGCTAGGTCTCACCCTGCTTGGGTCTTTGTTCCTGGGATGTCGTGTTGTCCTTCAGATGGAGACAGACCTGTTTCACTGGGAATCCTGGCTTTGGTGTTGTACCTCATTTTTCCAACTCTCTGGGGAGAAAACAGAGGATAAAGGAGACAGAACCAGCAGAAAGCCTTCATGCTGGCCAGGGAGATGAAGAATAAAGGCGACTTATAGGCGTGTAGTCATCGCAGTTAAGATAAAATCAATCTGCTCCTGACTGCAGGCTCCTGGGCTCTCTGGAGGCAGTACAGAGAGATGGGCTTTGCCATGGAGACTCATAAAATCAGGCTCCATCAAGTGCAATTGCAAAGAAACCCCAGCCTCAAAGCCGGGAGAGCCTGGTGTCCTCCTAGCCCCTGGGCAGATAGGGTGCAGCCTCCGGCAAGTCACTGACAGCCAGTGCCAGCTCTGGGCTGCCCACACAGGGCCGCAGAGGGATGAGCATCCCAGGGACCCGCTCAGCCCCCTTGGCACCAGCCCTGCCGATGGCAGAGGTAGCCAGAAAACCCCCCTCACATCCTCCCTCCAGTGCTGCTGGCGAGGCGGGCAAGCATGCCGGGGCAGGCAGCGTGCCACCCCGTCTTCCTGTCACCACCACCGAAACAAGGGAAAGCAGAATATGTGGCCTTGGGGGGACCAAGTGCAGTAATAAAACCTTTATTGAAGGGATTTTCACATGGCTCCTTGCATGGCTGGAAGAGCCTTTCCCCAGGAGAGCCATGCCCCTGGAGCAGCCCGAGCCCCTGTGCCTGGCTCTGCTTTCTGTCTCGCTTGATTTACGCGGGTCGCTTGGGTGGTTTATAGCTTTGGAGAAATATGATTCACGAACTCAAGCGTGATAAGGATGGGGGAAGAAAGAAAAGCCACGTCAACCCAAAGGAATGCAGCCAGTAGAGAGCCTGGCCTGTGGCTGGCAGAAGCCCCGGGAGGGGAGATCAGGCATAAAAAGGGGCAAAATGGTAATGTGCCTGAAAAAATAGCTTGGAAACTGCCCATCCCTGCTGCAGGAAAGCACAGCTTGCTTTGCCTGGTCTCTCATCCCCCAAATCTGCTGCAGCTCTGAGGCCACAGGCATGGGTCAGCCGAGCCGGGGGATGTTTTGTAACAGGGAATAATTTATGGCCACAGCTGCTGTTGCGTTTACACGGTGCTGACTGTGCTCTGCAACACCCCCCCCCCGGACTGCAGCCGCCCTCCAGACCGCTGCATCGCTTTCCCGAGGACAAGAAGCCAACGTGGGGTCTGGGAGCAACCTTGCATCAGTGGCAAGCGAAGGAAGCATTGTCCCTTCATCCCCTCGCTCTGCTGGGCAGTGCCATGTGCCTGCCGGACGCGTGGCTAGGCAAGCCGACACTGTGCTGAGGCTTCCTTCGACGATGGTAGTGGGGGTGGCGGGGAAAGCCCTGAGTTGGTGGCTGCCTGCGGGCAGGTTCCCTCTGCCCTTGCGAACATCGACCCCTGTGCAAATGTGCCTCGACCTGGCAAACGTGGCCCCTTTATAAAGGCAGCGAAATTTGGCTGCTCACCACTGCGAGGGGAGATCACAGCAGATAAAGCTGTGGGCTTGCAGAATGGATTTGCATGTCGGAGAGACCTGCAGCTCCGGGATGGGGGTGCCGAGGTGCAGGCAGACCTCTGCCCCTTGCTCTGCTGGGGGATAACCCCTTGGCCCTGCCCGAGGGCAGGGAGCTCCTGCCTGCAGCTTGCCCTCGCAGCATCCCCAGGGAATGCCTGCATCCTGCACATCCCTGGGGGTAGGTTTGGCTCTTAGATGCCCCGGGGGGGGACATTACACACGGCAGCATTTTCGCATTGATACAAAATTGCTTTCAAATAGAGGATTTTCACAGCAAGGGCAAAAGGTCCAGCCATGCGGGGAGGGTGCAGGCAGGGTGCAGCCAGGGTGCGGCCCGGAGCTGGAGTGCCTGTACACCTCCAGTCAATGAACCCTGCCGGTCGCTTCAGCAGAAAGTCAATATTGACCCTTTGCCAGCGTTTGCATGCTTCGGCACTAAAATTACCAAAAGCAGAACAAAGACCCACGCTTCCCTCCAGTGCTGGCTTTGTTCGCTGACTCTTTAAAAAAAACCCAAAATAAAATAGTTGTATTTATTGGGGTTTTATTGGAAGTCAAAGATCTGGGAAAAGCCATGAAGAAAGAGTGCTCCACCTTCTGCTCTGCTTCTTATTTCTCAACCCTCTCTGCCTCCCCTTAGCCAGCATGAATCCTCCCCCAGAGCATCAATCCGAGCTGGACCACCGCAGAGGGAGAGATCCTGGCATGGGTGCAGCATCATCCCCCATCCCCACTGTGTCCCCAGCTCCTCGGAGGGGACCATGGCTCAGGAGCTGGGCAGAGACCAGCGCGGGACATGGGAACCGGCGGCACCCCTGCGGTTTAGAAACTGGAAATAAAAGCTGAAGTGGTTTGAAGGCTCGGCCTCAAAATGAGGAAGGTGGCGGGGGAGCGGAGAGGAACCAAAACCCACCGGCAGAGGAACAGGCGGAGGGGCGAAGGAGAAGTGAAAGCAGCTGTGATTACTGAAAGCCCCGATGTGAAAGAGTGGGAGCACTATCTTTGGGGCTTTCACTTCCCTGTCTGGGCAGGTTTTCTTGGCTTCAGTCTATTTTTCCCCCTACCCTGCTCTCTGCTCATAAATTCCTCCCTGGGGTGGGTGGGGTTGGTGCTGCCAGAGGTGGGTGCCCCGTCTGCTGTGGGGGCTCGGAGAGGACCGAAGCCAAGGGCCACCAAGCATCCCTGCCACAGTGGGGGGTTTAGGGTGTACTGCCGAGCATCCCTGCTGCAGTGGGGTTTGGGGGGTACTGTCGAGCATCCCTGCTGTGGTAGGTTTTGGGGGTACCTGCTCCCTGCTGGAGATGCAACTGTGTCCAAGCATCACCACCCTCCATCCCCTCTCTGGAGGGGGACAGCCGCTGATCCCTGGTGCACAGGCTGCATCCGTGTGCTTGGCCTCTAAATAAGGGGATATTTTAATATTTTAAGCAGACTGTATCTCCCATTGGTCCCTGCCCTCAAATATTTTGTGCAGGACTGCAGGCCTGGTAGCGGGGCAGAGCAGGGTGCTTTAGTAGCTGCCCTGCCTTACACCAAGCACCTCAATAAAAACCATTTTTATTCAAGATGAAACACTGTCACTGAGGGTTGAAAGATCTTCCAGTCTGGTGTCGAGCAAGTGTTTTCTTTCTCCAAAAATAAAAAGACATGAGGGATGGCCAAGACCCAATGTGCTGGTGGCATGGAGAGGCCCTGGCATCAGGCTGATGTGGAAAATAAGTGTTCAGCCATGAAAAGCAGGGATGCTCCCCAGCTCCCCCTTAGCCGTCCTTATTGCTGCACCCTCCATGCTTGGTTTTGGGCAATGAAAGCCTGCAGGTGCATGGATTTAAGCCCAGTTAGCAACTCTAATTAAAACAGTGCATTCCCTTCTACAACCACATCTGGAAAGGGTCAGTGTAACTTGGCCATGACTTGGCTGGAGTGTTTGACAGCTTTCTGCCCAGGGTGAAGCCTGCTGTCATCTGTGGGACCTGAACCTGGGCTTAAAGTTAAGCCTGGGATTAGAGGCTGTGCTGAAGCTGGCTGGGGTGAGTCCCCCACTGTCCTGAATCAGCAGAGTGGCTGCATGGGGAAGACTGAGAGTGGACAAGGGGTCTGGTGGCTCACAGGGAGCATGATGTTGGATGCTGAAAGGAGGGAGCCAGTTGCAGGGCTCAATGGCCAGCTGTGAGCTGGTCCCCTGCAGCCATCAGCTAAGCTGTAGAGGACAGAGACCATGGTAAAATCTTTAGGGTAAATCCTTAGGGTGGTGTCGCCATTCACAACTGGCTGGACCAAGTCCTTGGTGATGGACGATGCAGCCCTCCAGACTGCCAGGTTTGTTTTCTCTCCTGGGTGCTGGGGAATTATTATATATTTATTATTACATACCCTGGCAAGCATCAGGACAAGCACCTTGGGGTGGGTCAGAAGCCCCGAGCCTGGACCCTAACCATCACCTCCCAACATGTGGCTACTGAACATCGCCCTTGGCTACCAACTAAGTGAACAATGATTATTTGGCCCTGCTGCAATGGGAGCTGTTTGCGGGCTGCTCACACCAGCCCCGTCGTTACAGATGGGGACACAGTGATGGTGAGGGGTGAGCAGCTCTGGTGAGGATGCTCCAGGTTGGCACAGCCATGAAGCTGTGCTCCCAGCCTGACTTGCCTAAAGGTGAGTTTTGCAAAATACCCTGCTTTTTCCTTGGCATTTTTCCTGGCTCCAGTTGTAGACAATGGTTCCTTGCTTGCTCTGTCCTGCTAGTGTAAGACATGAAGGCCAAACCACCTAAACCTTTAAGGCGAAGATAAGTATTCCCCAAATACAGGGCTTGGGGCGGGGGACACAACACCATCCTTCCCACATACACCCATTGTTTTTAGCCTACTTCAGGACTTCTGACTTTAAAACGCCCAGGGCCTGTTCCTGCTGCAGAAGGAGCATCCTCATCCCTGCAAAACCTCGTGCTGAGCTCTCCCCAGGGATGTCTGCCCTCCATTTGAAGCCTTGCTTTTCTCTTCCCACTCATCCATTAACTCTGCTGGGTTAATTTGGCCCCTGCATTTCCTATATACCAGCCTTAAATTCCATAATTAATAGGTCAACGCAGTCGATCCTATTCCACAGGCAGAGGAACTGAGACTAGGAGGGAGGCAGTGACTTGCCAGGTCCTGCTCTGCACGGGGAAGGGGCTGCAGAAGGAAAGGGGATAGGGGCTTTCCCTCCAAATTAAACCAACACAAGAAAGAAAGACTAGTATAATTGGGGGGGGGGGGGGGGGGGGGAGGAAGTTAAAACCACTCCCTGAAACTCAACCGCTTTCATCCCGCAGGAGCTCGGCAGATAGATCACAGGCGTCACTGGGTCAGATGCTCTGGAGCTCTTCCAGGCCTGGCCGGTGTTTAAATAGAAAGGTTATGTACCTGGGAGATTTATTTCATCTTTTAATTGGTTGTTTGTTTACATGACTCGGGAGCTCTTTGCTAATGTTTGCTTTGCTGGCTCACTCAGCAGCTGAAAATCCTGGCCGTCCGCGTCCCAGCCTGGCCGGTGTGCCGGGGGAGGCTGCCTTTCAGCTCCGGCTCCTCGGCTTCACCTGGTGAGCCTCGGTGCTTCCCCAGGAGCCCTTCCCAGCCCCGCTCCACAGGCATCACCAAATCCCCCTGGAGCTGGCATCTCTCCCATCACACTCTTGCAGGTGTGTGGGTGGGATGGTCCAGATGAGGGTCCACCACCCCAACATCTCCCCTTCCTTTCCCTTGTGGGCAGGCTGATGGAAAACAGGAGCAGGGTCCATCCTGGCTGTGGAGGTGGTGGAGATGGACCCCCCTCAGCTGTTTTTTGGGGCTCCCTCTCTCCTGAGCACCTTGCCAGGCCCAGCAGAGGATGAAATTCAAAACACCATGGTTACAAGTTTGGTTTTTACCAAGCGTGTAGTAAGGTCTCTGTTCTCTGCTGGTCTCAATCTGCACAAAGCTTTGGAGGAAAATCAGTTTTCTTCCACTGCAGCTCTAAAGAAAAGGCCTTTGGAAACAACTGGCGAAGTGCAATGCTCTTCTTGTGCCTCCTTTCTTGGTTTTATCTCATTTTATGTTAATTTTCGCCTTTCCATGAGCTGTGGCACTGCCTTCACAGGCATGCCCGGGCAATGGGCGCCCGACAGCCATGTAGGCGGATGGCTGCAGCGTGAGGTGCCCTCAGGGTCTCTGGCAGAGCAGGTGTCTGATGGCAGACGGTGTCCTCCAACTCATCCTTGGGGGGCACTTGTGTGGTTCGGGGGGCCTCTTTCCCTCGCCACCCCAGCGCTGGAGCCAGTGGATCCTTATCTCACTCCGCATGCCTCCCCAGAGGGGAGAAGGGAAGCGATGCTCTCTGGCCCATGCGGATAAGGAGCAGCCACACAGCCAGAGCAGTGGGGTGAGCTTGGAAGGAGCAGCCTCAGGGCTGATGGGGAAGCCGCAGATAAAGGGGGGGGGGGGGGGGGTCACACCCAAGATGAGCTGGCATTGGCAAGAGCCCCCTGAAATTAGGAAGCCCAAGGCAGGCAGGTTTGCTCAAAAAAACCTCCCAGTTTCTGTGGCTGATGCCCATCTTCCTGGCAGGGTGGCTTGCCTGCTCCTCTGCCAGCTCCTGCCCGTGCGCACTGAACCAGTGTCAACAGCGGCCACGTGTGTTTGGGAGGTACTGATGGGTGTCACTGCAGGAATGCGGGGGCTTAGGGGGGGATTGTTCATGTTTTTTGGGTTACAAATGTGTTAACCCCTGTTTTGCGCAATCAATCCATTTCTCAATCTTTGCTCCCTGCAAACAACTGGGGACAAATGCATGTTGCTTAACTGTAAATCAGAGCTACGTCCGCTCCCCCAGCTTTGCCAATCACACATGGCCAGCTCTTCTTCTCTCCTTCCTCCCATCAAAGCTGGCATTAATAATGATAATTAAAACCATGTTTGGGAGCAGTTTATTGATTTAGCCTCTGGGATTTCTTTTTTCTCCTGGACTTCTGAACTGCTTCTCACAGGTGGTGCCAAAATGTGTTTCCAGGTGACATGGAGGAACTCCCCAGGTGCTGCCCACGCTTTTTTGGGGGGAAGGAAGATGATGAGGACATTGGGGGTGGCACCATCTTATGACCATCCCATGCCTAGTGTGGAGGCCATGATAGTGTCTCCAAGCTTTGGTCCATATGGCCATGAGGTTGGCTACAGGGCATCCTGTGCTTCCTCCCAGCTCATCCCCCAACCCTTGGAGGCAAATGCAGTAGGGCATGGTGACCCAGCCCCAGGCCACCCTCTGACCCACTTGGCTTGGCACGTGTGGAAGAGATGTTTGGAGTAGCGAGGATGTCAGACTGGCCATCCGGGAAGCATCCGAGGTGGTGCTGCCCTGAGGTGTGATGGGAAGACCAAAGGCTATGGGGAATTTTGCCCTCTTGCTGCAGGGTGTTGGGGAAAAAATGTATCATGAAGTGGTGGTGGGACAGCCACTGCTACACTGGGCAATGGAGCCTTCTCCAAAAAATTCATCGTCCCTTGGGGCTGAAAAGTTCTGTTGGGGCTAGAAGGTCCCATGGAGGCCTGGTGGGCTTCTGAAACAGGAATCACCTTCTGGAGAGCAGACGGGACCATGTACTGAGCGTAGCTCTTCTGCTGGTGCTGAGCTTTGATGGGAAAGTGCTGGGTTTTGTGACCGTGGAGAACAGGGAGAGCTCACTCAAATTTCCCTGGGCTGGGATTTACATATGCCACCAGTCAGCTGATGAAAGGTCTGGAAAACCCAGGACCTGCCATGTCTTGCAGAGGCCATGGAGCTTCTCCAAGCGGCATAAGCAAAGCCCAGCCCACTAATTGCCTGCCTGAGGACAAAGCTTGTGCATCTGGGTTTTGTTAGCATCTGGTCTGTGGACTTCCCCATCCTGGGTGGCATCATGTTTCCCAAGAGTGCGCCAGGGAGACCTGGCATCCTTCTGGTGGCAGAGAGGGGTTCTGCTTTATGTTTTAGCAGCCAGAGACCAGGGGCTGTGTGTACGCCATCTCTCCACGGCTTTTGACCCCATTTCTTAAGTCAAAGGCATCTCCATAGCCATATTATCAATGTTCCCCAGCAGCTTTCAAACCATCAGCGAGGCTAAGCCCCCAGGGGTGATAGGGATGAAGCTCCTGGTGTTGATAGCTGCTGTTGATTGGCTGTGGGTGAGAGCAGAGGAGGCTGCTGCTCCACTGCCAGAGCTTGATGCATCTCCCACGGCTTTGCCTGGGTGCTCACTGGGGTGCCCACAACATGCCCCAACACCCTCATGGGGCATCAAAACAGCAGCCCTTCCAGCCAGCCATGGTCCCACGTTGTTTGGCCCTAGGTGACATCTCGCCAGGACCTGCACACAGCTCCTTATCAAGGCTGCAGTTAATTCCAGTGCATCCACCTCCTGCCTGCCTGGCGTGATGGGGACATGGGGATGGTTACCATACGGGTGCATGCACAGGGACACTGAGCATGCCAGAAATGTGTCAGGAATATAATGGCAGAAATGAAGAGCAAAGCCAGAGCTGGTTGAAACTTGCCCTCTCCAGCAGCAGTCACATCTCTCCAGCAGCTTCTCAATACCAATAATCACTGGGATGGTGCAATCAAAGTACTTGAACAAGAAAATACCTGGTAAGTGGGTTTGTATTGCAGCAAAAATCAAAGGAAATGTGTAACTTCAGGTGATTTGCAATGGCAAAGAGAGAGAATAAATAAATAGAGGAGGTGATCAGAGATCAGATGTTCTTGAGCACTTTTAACATGTGGATCTCACCTTGATGGGGGGAACATCACAGGCAGGCTCCAGCTTTTACAGGTGCAATCACGTCACTTGCCCTGCTGCAAGGCTGGCTTAGCTGCACCTTGGAGGACACAGGTTTGGGATGGTCCCTGCATTTCTGGGTGCTGAACAGGGCTAAAGGAGAACAGGCAAAGCAGGAAAAGCTCATAAGGAGGCAAGCATAAACGATTCTATGATTCTATTCTATGATTCTAAGAGAAGGAGGAGGGGATCCCTCAATGTTGGTTTAGCGTGGACTTGGTAGTGTAGGTTAATGGTTGGACTGGATGATCTTAAGGTCTTTTCCAACCTAAACGATTCTATGATTCTATGTCATCGGGGCAGCTTCTCCAAGCCTGGCCGACGCAGCGTGAGCCCTTTCAAAGGCTGCCCAGCCCCAGCTGGCTGCTCTTGCTCAGCCATGACCCCCATGGGTCTGGGTGCATCCAGACCAGCCCTGGGAAGTCTCCGGGGGACTTTGGTGGCATCAAGACCAGCTGCCAGCTGGGGCTGGGGAGTCCCCCAGCCTGGGGCGTAAATGCTGAGCAGGGGCCAAGGTGTGATTCCCTGATGGTATCAGGTGGGAAGGGCTGATCCAGATGCTGGAAATCAGATGTCAGCAAGTATCCCTGAAGGAGGGCTCAGCCGGGAGTAAGCCTCCTTGTAACTGGTTTCCATGACCTGTAAGATGATGAGGATGTGCGTACTGGGAGGGGGAGATGCAGGGCAGAGGGTCATTTCAGCCCTAAGCCCTGAGCAGCCATCCCTCTGCACTACCCAGGGTAGTAAAGCCATCCTGGCACCAGGAGCATGGCTTAGCCCACCACCACCTCCTTTCTAGCCATCTTCCTTGGGGGGCTTTCGCAAGCAAAGCCCTGCTGAGGGAACCTGGAGACCAGCAGGTAAGCCCTAAAGTCCCCATCCCAGTAACAGAGGAATGGAGAAGGAGAGCTTGAACTTCAAAGCAGTTGGCTGGTGGGACCTCCTCTCCTGTACCAGGCTGGAGAAGGTCCCGCAACCAAACTTCAGGCCTGCATCCAGAAATGCCATGGTGGGCACAGCCAACAAATTCACTCTTTTTTTTTTTTTTTTTTTTCCTTTCCAGACACTGAAAATTGCTGTGTGGGAAGAAGGGGATTTGGAGTTGATAAATGGCTTTGCCAAGTTTGCCAAACAGATGTTTTCTTTTTATGGGCGCCAAACACCTGGGCTTGCCCTTCCTGGCTAGAAGGTTAAACTCCCCAAAAACTGTTCACTAATACCAGCAAAAAGTAGTAGTTTCAGAAGAAAACTGGGGAGGCTGAAGGTGCAGAGCCAGGGGAGTGGAGGGGAGGGGCCAGGCTCAGCCCTCCAAGGTGTGTAATGTCCACCTGCTGTTTCTGTCCCAGCCAAGGGGATTTTCCAGTGACCTGGATGTAATCAGGGCATGCTCCATTCCTCCTGCTGGTCCTGGCTCAGCTGCCCTGGAGCCCAGTGGCATGGGAACCAGGTCAGGCAAGCATCCCTGAGTGCAGAGGCATCCGCTCAGCCCTTGCTAAGAGCCCAAGGGGGTCCCACACCTTCCCTGCTGCACCTCCTAATGAGGAAAACACCTGCAGAGAGGTGTTGGGAGGCATCAAGGGACATGGGTGCAAGTCCCATGGGGAACTGTACTGGGATGGATGCCCCCGGGTCATGGGGAGGCTGCACCTGAGCTGAGAGCAGTGCCCAGGACTCGGCTCTTCAGTTTGCATGTTGAAATCAGGGGGTTCCCATAACAGGAGGATTGCAATGTTCCCCTCTGCATCCTTGGAGGAGCAGCATCTCAGCTGGCTGACCTTGCTGTCCATGAATCATGCCCCCGTTAGCACAAATGAGATCTTCAGGGCTCGCTCCCTGCTCCTGTAACAATCCATCCATCCATCCATCCATCCCCGAGTCATTGCACCAAACCCGGGTGGTCTCTGTCACCCTGAGCTCTCTGCCAATGCTGCTGTCCTCCCTCTGGGTGAGGTATTTGCTTTTATTTCCCAGCGTATATATCCCCTTCCCTATAGCAACACCAGCCATGTGCTTGCTTGGAAAGCCTCTTGCAAAACCTGAGATCACAGGTTGAAACTTGACGGATTGTTTGCTCCTCAGCTTCGAAACATTTCTTTACCGTTGCTGTTTGCAAGGCCCTTGGTTGGGTTTTCAGGCTGTTGGTGTTGATGCACATGGTTTATCTCAATTTATCTTGGTTCATCTGTTGCTTTGTGCCATTTGGTATGTATTTATAGTTTCTTGTACTACCTCTGAGGAGCAAGCCCCAGGCTGCAAAAACCCCTCTCTCATGGGCTGTGATGTACAGATCTCTCCAGAGAAGTGTTTCTAATCAAAAATAGATATATTTGTTTTTAATATCTTTCTGTTTCTTTTCCTAAATGGTCTAGCTGCATCCCATGGCGAGGAGTTCCCCAGCTGAACGCACAGCCTTAGCTCACCTCTGCCAGGGCGGGGAGCTGGCACCACAGCATCGCCAGTAATTTTCCACCCAACTCGGCGCTGTGGAAATACACCCAGGCACGGAAAAAGCCTGGAAGGGAATAAAGACGACACTTGGCTAACACAGCTTGGCCAATTCCCAAGTCAAGGAACAGCTTCAGGTTCATCTCCAGCTCCCCGGCAGCTTGGCAGGCAGGGGTGCCTCGGCTCCACGTGGGCTGTGGGCTCCCCAGGGCTGGATCCTGCGGCACCCCTGCGCTATATATGGGACGAGCCAGCTGCATTTTGCTGGGTGGCCACCGTGCCAAAACTCTGAGCTATCCTGCTTCAACAGCTTCCTGTGCCTGTGGGTTCGGTGAAAGAAGAAAAGGGGTGAAAAAATGGCCTTTTTGCGGCTTTTTTTTTTGTTTTTTCTTCATTCTCACTGAAGAGCAAATGGGCTCGGAGGCTGCATTGGAAAGGAGAAGGAAAAAACTTGGCTCTTCTTGCAGCCAAGCCCCACCAAAAGCTGTGGTGAGGGCAGAGTGTGCAGAAGGTTTGGGGGCAGCGGGGATGTGGCAGTGGGAGGGAGGTGGCGAGCAGTCCCTTTATGAGACTGTAATTGCCCCAGCTAAAAAACACATTAGCTTGATGAGTGAAACGAGGTTTGTACAAGGGCAATAAGGTGTTCCAGCATACCAGGGTGGTAATTGCCTGCCTGTGGCCCTGGGGTGCTGTGAGGAGCTGCTCATGCTCCTGCTGCAATATAGCCCCAGCCTGGGCAAGAGGGTCCAGACCATTTCCCAACCTCCCTGCGCTAATCCAGCTTACCTCACCCGTACGGCAATAACCATCAGGAGCCATTCCCACCTCCCATTGCCAGCAGCTGGGGAGCAGGACATGTTCCCAGACAAGCCTCCCCACACCCTGCATGGCCTCAGCAAATGAGGGAGGCTTCCCAAATCCCATGAGCACCCTTGCCCTGGTAGCTCCCTGTTGCAAATGCCCTTGGAGAGCCACAAGTCCCCTGCCCACCTCTGTGAAAACTCCAGTTCTTGTGCAATGGTTGATGAAACAGGCTGGGAAAGAGACACTGGGGCAGACATGACCGAGGTTTGTAATGTCACGATGAGTCCAGAGAAGATAAATGAAGGGGTGATTACTCACTGCCTCTTGACGTGTAAAAACTAGGGCCATCAAATGCATCCAGCAGCCGGCAGGTTCAAAGCAACCCAAAGGAGATGCTTCTCCATACGATTAAGCTGCAGAGCCCTTTGCCATAGGGCAGCGTGATGCAGAAGGCTGAGGATGGCTTCAGAAGGTAAGTCCTGGAAGAGAAAGCCACCCAGGACACAAGGAGCATCACCATCTCAGTTTGCTGGCTGCCTCAAAGAGTGTAGAAGTAACTTCTGTTCGCCAAGGTCTTATGTTTTCTCCTGGCCATCTGCTCCAACCAATGGTTGGGCAACAAGAAACCCCACCAGTAAGGTGGGGTTTGAGGCTCAGCTGGGGTGCATCTGCTCACCTGTGCTGATACCATGGTCCAAGACCTGGGGGTAGGTTGGCCAAGGGTAGGCTAAGCCCTGGGGCCGGGCTTGCAGCCCTGAGTAGGGTCAGGAGCAGGGGAGGGTTATTTGCTGCTGGCGAAGATGAGGGAAAGAGGATCTGCCCATTCCCAAAGTGGCTGGAGGGAGCTGGAGCCACCAGGATTTCGCCCCTGCAGGAGGAATGACTCAGTAGGAGCCAGTCACAGGAGCAACCACAAGGATCAGTTATCAGTGGAAAAATCTGTCTCGTGAGGGCATCAAAGCAGCCCCTTGTATGCCAAAATGAAGGGGGAGGGAGAAGAAAAGAGAACAAATAGCTGCTGTGCCGGGCGAGTAGGGTTTTGTGGCCACCAGCCCCCAGCTGGGACAGTGCAGAAGGGGGTTGGAAGCCCCATGTCCCTCCACTTAAGAGCTTCTTCTGCCCATCCTGACAACCCAAGGACTGGGTGAGGTAGGAGGGGAAGGTCTCGCTCTCTGACAGCCCCACTGAAGTCAAGCCGGAGCTAGGCTGTGTGTGTGTTATTCACCTTAAAACTATGTGAGTAAACAGAGAAGCCTCCTCTTCCTGGTCCCACCTCAGCAATTAAGCTGCATTTCTGCAGGCTGGAGGAGACGAGCCCTAATCAACCCGAGCAGATAAAGGGGATGGTCTTGCTCTCTCCTCTGGTGAGACCTCGAGCCAAACCACCCGGTAGAGGAAAAACATGTAGCTCCAGTCAGTCTCCTGTGACATCCTCTCCTGCATGCAACTCCTTGAAGATGTGCCACCAGGAGGAAGGTAGTCCCTTCCCACCAGCTCTGATGTTTTTATTGCCTGTATCACAAGCAGTTTTGGTCGCTCCAGAGAAGCAATGCTCACGATTTGCTCTGGGGCGGGGTGGTGGTGGAGCAAACTGGTAAGACCCCAGCCAAGAGACGCAGCACCAGCTGGGAGGAAGAAGAGATGATCTTTGCAAGAGAGGGACCTCCCTGCTACCACAGCAAAAATCTCTGATCTCTGGGGACTTGGTGCCCACCACTGCAGCCGTGAGTCCCATGGGATGCTGCACCCTGACACCTTCCACCCCTGTCCTCAGGGTTCCTGCAGGAGCTCTCGAGAGACCTCCAGGTCTGTGGCTCAGTGCTGCTGGCAGCAGCCAAGCTTGGCTTTTGTCTAAGAAACCTTCATCCCTCTTGGTGTCCTCTTCCCCATCAGTGCCGCGTGCTAAGGATTCCCAGTGGAAGAGGGGAAACCACCCTGGACCATCCTAGAGGAAAGAGAGCAACGTCCAGAGTGGGACCAAAGCCAGCCCAGAGCCAGGAAGCCTTGCAGAAGACTTTGAAGGGTTTCCAGTTCTCCTGAGACAGCAGTTTCTGCAGGCAGAAGGGAAGAATAAAATGACTGAACCCACCATGAAGCCATGCATCTGCCTGTCCTCCCACACCGGGTAAAGGAGGGTCAGAGACACCACAGCAATGCCATGCGAACACCCTGGAGAGGTGAACCCACCTCTGACCCCAGCCAGGAGGGAACCAAAAATGGTTTAAAGACTTTGGGAACATCTGGGTGCATCCCTGGGAGGCCTGAGGAGGCTGGACTGGTAGGAGGCAGCTCATGGGTTGATAGCTGCAGGCTGGCCCCAGTGAGCACCCAAGCACACAGATACCAGAGATAACTGCTAAAGAACAGAGCCCAGAGGTTACAGAGTCTCATAGCCATTCCCACACTGGGAACGGCATAGAAATAAATCAATAAACCACTCCTGGGCTTTAGGTATATGGAGCAGCATATGTGCCACCCCAGTGGTACAGACACAACTCAGCATCCTCAGCATTTGCTGCTGGAAACCACTTCCAAACCAAACCAAACCCAGTGAACTAGTCCCACCTTGTGGGTCTGCTGCACTGGCTGAAGACTGCACCAGAGTTGGAAATGGTGTGGTGTTGGAAATCAGCCCCTTTTTTTTCCCTCTTGCCAGCTGATCTTTCAGCCAGATCAGTTCCTGGGCATCTTCACCCCCTAATCTCACCAATTATTGCCAGTGGAAGGGAAAGGGCAGGAACAGATGGGCAAGGGCAGGTTGGAGGTGTGAACAGGGCAGATGGGTCTGGAATGGTCTGGAGCTACTGGGGAGTAGCTCCTGGGAGAGGGACCATAATGCCCAGGCTGTTGGTCAGCCCCCAGGGGCCATATTCTGCCTGATTCATCACTTCTGCCTCCATCCCCATGTCCCGTGGTTCTCATTCAGTGGCTCCATGTGAGGTGCCATCTCCTGTTTGCCCCTGCTGTGTAAGCCAGGCTGCTGGGGTGCAGAAGGCACCTGTGATCCTGCTGCTGGTTGGGAAGTGCCAGAGATGCTCCCACCTCCTCTGTGCTCCTCCACCTGCCTTCCTGGAGGAGGTATCACCGTCCCCAGTGCCCTGAAGGCAGCTGAGGAGCTGAAAAGCCTCCAGCCTGGCTGGCAGAGGCCACCTCCATCCTCCACATCCATGGAGAAAGGAACTGACTGCTTGCCCTGGACCCTTGCGAGACTGTTTCTCCTTGCACTGGGCAGGAGTCCTGCCTGGGACAAAGGAGTCTCCATTCTTGGTGAGGATGTTTTGTGCCATGTTGTGGGGTCTGGTCCAGGTAAAGGGATGATGTTCTGCTCCATCAGCCCCACAGAGAGGCCAGTCCCTTGGTCCACCCATCCTCTCCCAGCTCCTTCAACAGCAAAAAAAGTCCAGGGGCTGTGCAAGCCAGAGCTGCCTCCTTAGTCATCACATCAAGTTCATTTGTGGCTATAGGTGGCATTTCTGAGGCAGCCAAACCACAAGTTTAGCAAGAAATGCAACCCCCAGTTGCTCTTGAGAGCACAGAAAGCGTCAGAGAGGTCAAGGGTTTCTCTTTGGGAGCGAGCAGGGCGGGCATGCTGTGGCCACGGGCGGGAGGAGGAGGGGAGGAAGGTCCACGTGTTACTGAGATTTAAACCGGGTGACCTCAACCAGAGCGGAAAAAAAAGAAGAAAAAAAAAAAAAAAAGAGGTAAACAAATCTGACAAAGAAACTGCAACTTCCTCAGGCTGGTCTCTTGCAAGGCTTACCCAGAGTTACATCATGGTGCTCATTAGGCACTGGCAGCAGGAGCCCACAGTCCCAGCCCAGCCGGCAGCTGGTCCCTCCCAGGACCTCTCCAGCCTCCTGGGGTGCTTTCCCTGCTGCCTCTCATGTTTCGCCTCCTCGGGGGGCTGCAGCCACAGCTGACTTGCACAGGGGATCCCATAGGTACCAGTCCTCACCTGATCCCTTGGCGATCCCACAGAGAGACCTCCCCTGGCTCCTTTGCCCCAGGGAGGCATGCACAGCACCCCATAGCCACTGCACAGCACCCCTTAGCCCCATCACAGCACCCCATGGCCCCCACACAGCCTGGCCACTGGTGTACACTGGTAAATGAGCCCCTTCCCCTGCAGGAGCACACGACCCTGGGGATGGGTTTGCTGCGGGAGGATGCAGCAGGCCTCCGCACCGCTCTCCCTGTTGGAGAGCCTGGCACCAGGGCAGCTCTCGAGCATCACCATGACCCTAAACCACTGACATGGAGAGTGCTGTGGGATAAGGAATGGCAGCTGGAAGAGCCTTTGAAGGTCTGCATCTTCAAAGGATGCAGCTTCTTAGCTCGCTGCTGAGAGCCTCCCCAGCAGCTACAGCCCCAGAGCCCTCCAGGGTGTAGAGGGAAGGGGCTGGGCAGCACCATCCCTGGGGACGTGGGGACCCCCTGACCAGCAGCCAGGCCAGGAGGGCATAGCATCCCAATCTCAGCAGGCTCCTGCAAGCGAACAGCCATGCCAGCTTCCCAAAAAGCTGGAAAGCCTGCAACCTGTTATGCCTGCCCAGACCACAGCTGCCTATCCCAGGTGGCCCTAAATCAGCCCAACTTGGGTGCAGGAGCAGCCCAATGCCATGCCAGCTGATGAAGGGTTACTGAGGTGCCCTGCCCTGTGCCACCTGCATGATGTTAGGAATCTGTGATAAGGGGGAGCGGTACTGGGGACAGCTCTGGGGGAGGAGGTTCCATTGACTTGCAGGGTGTAGCAGAGGAGGGGCAGGGTGATGGACTGAGCTCTGCAGGGGCTTATTCCCCCTGGCTCGGGGCTCAGGGCTTTGGGAAGCTGTGCTGGCCAAGCTGCTCCCTGCTATGGGAGGAGGAGAGGCGTCTCCTGCTCTCTGGGTCTTTGGGAGGCAAGCTCTGGTGCTATCCCTGGAGTGACACTGTGGGTGTATGGGAGAGCAGCGGGAGCAGGTTCTGCAGAGGGACCTGGTTTGATTTTGGAGCCCAGGCAGGTGTGGGGTGCTTGGGCACGGGCCTGTCTTCTACATGTGGGTGCTCATCCTGGCCAAGAGCTGCACGGTCGCTGCTAGCTGGAGCAGAGGGCAGCTCGCCAGCTTCCCCGGGCTCACTTGTTGCCACATCCAAGCCTTTTTCAAGACCACAGATCTATTCCTTACCACAAAGCACTGAGAAAGGTGGTTTCCCTGTCCTGCCTGCTCCCCTGTTCTTCCTCCAAAACAGCCTTTGGGGAATGCTGGGAGTGTCCCTGCAGGTGACAGGAGCTGGGTGCCCAGGGAACAAACCCAGACGGGGGGCTGCGCCTCCAGGCTGGAAGGGCAGGATGAGGAGGTGGCAAAAGGAGGGGAAGCTCACGGGGAACCCCAGCCTGGGGATCTCTGCTCCTGGGCATGGGATTCTCGCGAAAGCCCTTTTCTCATGGCCCAGGAGGCTCCTCCGCTCCCATGCATGCCCTGATGCTGGGGAGAAGCTGTGTCAGGGGGCTGCCTTGGATATGTAATGGGTTGTTGGGTTTGGGGTTGTTTCCTTCCCGCAGGCAGGGAGCGGGTGAGCCACCCCAGCACCTGCGTCCTGCCCTCCAAAAGAGCAGGGAGTGTGTCTGGAACATCCCCAAGGCTGCCCCAGCCCTGGGACTTCCTGCAGTCAGAGCATCCAAACATGGCGAGGCCAAGCAAGACCAGCTGTCAGGCTTCAGTGCTGGAGCCACAGGCTTTTAAGCCCACAGCATGATGCAAGAGTGATTTTCCTTTGCTCCTGACAAGCCTTTGGATGGGTTTCATCAGCTTGTGAGCTGCTCCGAGGGGTAAGCGGCAGCTCAGCTGCTCCAGCTGCCTCCTCGGACTCGCCTGGGAACATCCCAGTGGGAGGATTTTGGGCACAGCCTCGAACCAGGGCGCTTGGCAGCCTCACCCCATCACGGATGCGGCCAGGCTCCTGCCAGTCCCACTCCAGGAAGCCTCCCCTCCACTGAGGGTGCAGGGAGCTGTCAAGAGCCCTAATTCATCGCCTCCCCAACTGCCAAATGGTGGCTTTGTTTTTGCACTCAAGAAAGAAAAGAATAAAGCAGAGGAGAGGCTGTGTTTTGCAGGACTATAAAATAATCCCACTGCAAGCTCCGTCATCTGGGGAAAGGTGGCAGCAGCAGGACCAGGCACCCCGGGGGCTGCTTGGCTTCTCCCTCCCTGTGTCCTCCCCAAGGGTTTCGATCCTGCGCTGGGAAACAAAATCAAAAAGAAACACCAGGGCTTTTTTTTTTTTTTTCTTTTTTTTTTTTTTTTTTAAAGTGGAGGAATGGCGTGTGAATGCAGAAGCAATAATTCAAGCAGGGACATGGAGCTGGAGAGCTTTCAGCTCCCAGACTGTACCCGCGCCTCAGCAGTCTGCTTTGTGCTGCTCATTCATCCACAGGATTATTTTTGTTTTCTTCCCCCTGGGAGAACAGGATTTGTTTTGTTTTCAAAGTCCCTTTGAGAGCAGCTTGCTGAGGATATGGTTTAGAAGAGAAAAACCCTCTTGGCCCGTTGGGTTTGCTGCCACCCTGCCTGGGGCAGAGAAGCAATGGCAATTCCACTGCCATCACATAGGTTTTGCCCATCTTCTGGGTGGGAAGGTGATGTCCCTTGGGAATTTATACCCACTCCACTGTTGCTGGGGTTTGGATATCTCATTATCTACGGATAATTATCTAGAAATAATGAGATACCTACATCTGTGGTTTACTGGGTCTCGTCTTCATTGCTTTCTTGGGACAGTGAGTTGTGCAGGTTGTTTTATTTTATTTACAAATAACTGGAGGCCCTGATGTGATGTAAATCAAAATTTCGAAGGAGATGAAGCTGGCACAATGTTGGGCAAGAACTGGACCTGCCTGTGCCTTATTTTGTCTTTAAATCATCCTAAAAGGTCATGTCACCCTAGGTGGAAGGAGTTCAAGAACAAGGAGGGGTGGGAGAAGCTGTAAAGCTGTCCCCTGCCACCAAACAACCCCTCCCCTCCCCCCCGCCCGGGGCATTTCCAAAAACTCCCAGCCCTCAGAGCATGGGGTCTGATTTCCAGAACTGAGAGAGATGCGGGAGCAGGTGCCTTGAAGGATGCTCGAGTCTCCTCCCCGCACAGCCAGTGCTCGCTGGGGGCTTGGAGAGAGCTGGCAGCTCTCAAGCCTTCAACCCCATCTTGGCACTGAAAGAAAAGTGCAGGAGGAGGAAACCCTGACCTTTCTCTTTTCTCTGTAAGTGTGTTTTAAACTCAAGTGCTTTGGAAGCTGTTGGGAGCCCTCCCTCATAACCCTCCATCCTCCTCCCTCTGGCTCCACCACCACCCTTCATCCCTGTTTTCCTTCTCTTGCCAGTGTGACGCAAGACCCAGCGGCAGGGCTGAGCATGGGGAACAGGCAAAGTGTAAATTAAGACCATCTGTACAGCTCTCTTATTCCAATTAGCTCAATAATTAGAGCCTCATCAAGGACCTTCATGTCTCCAAGGATGTCTCCAAGGCGAGAGCTGCTAACGAGGCTGGAAAGTCCGCGGCGGGAGCCCTGGGTGCGGTGGGACGGGGTTAAAGCCACCTCTTGTCTGCTTGGACAAAGTGATGGGTGCTGGTGTCCCAAATTCCCCACGGCACCCAGGGGATTGTCCTTCATCCCATATGGGACGTGCTCCAGATGCAGAAGAGGACCTTGTCACCTGCTCCCCTCGAAAACGGCTCCTGAGCCAAAAAAGCCATCACGTCCTGCAGCGGGGGAGGCCGTGCAGCTGCACAAACCGAAACGTCACCCTGGAGCCTCTCAAGCTACCGCAGCCCCGCTCCTGGCAGGCAGGCTGCCCATGGGCAGGGCAGGCAGCTGCTGGTGGGAGAGACCCAGACAGGGGCAAACCGCCCACCGCCTTCCCACGCTCGCTTCAGTTGACACCAAGCAGAAAACAAAGAAATTTCCAGGAAACCTCCTCAGGAGAAAACCAGGAACAACTGCTGCCGAGACCCTAAAATGGCAGTGAGCTCCTCTGCAGGCCCCACGGCTGCTTCCTGGCATCCTCCATGAAAGCATCCATGGGGACACTGGTCCGGCAGGCATCTCTTGTTCTCCGCCTGGGCTTCGTTTGGCTAGTTTGGGGGTTGCTAGATGATTTCAGGAGGTGAAGGGGATTTTCTCATCACTGCATAAGGAGCCAGCCCCGCTCCAAAGCCTGCCCAGGTACTAGGAGAAAACTCAAGGCCTTTTCGGAAGGATGCTGTATTTAAAAACTTGGTAGCTGTGGTGTTTGTGGGTGGTGGATGACCTTTAAATCTCACCTCTCCTTGTCACCAAGAGATCAGCTAAAGCTTACCAGCTCCAGAAGCTAGAGCAGAACTTTATAAGGAAACAAATCAAAGACAAGAGGAAAAAGAAGAGGGAAAAGGAACAAAGGAAAGATGCTCCTGGACCAACCTGCCGCAGGAAGAGGAGACAGGCAGCGATCTGTCCCCCGGCCACGTCTTTGCTAAGTCCAGGTGCCAGGTACCCCAGAGCCACCCCCCACCCACCCTTCCCCATCACTTGAACTGCTGGCCTGCGTCACCTTGGGTAGTGCCCTCCTAAAAGGAGTTAACTCCCCCTGAGGGGCTTAATTAGCACCAGGACAAATTGGGGAGCACAAGCTGGGACAAGAAATGACCCTTTTTGGGGGACAGGAGAAGTGGCACAGCTGGGGAGCAGCGATGACTTGAACTTAAAACGCTGCCAGGAGGAGGGAGCCTGATGCTCAAGCTCCCACCCTGAGCCCTCTCATCCCTGTGCCTGCAAGGGGTGAACCCAGGATTGGGTGCCCCACCTCGGGCACAGCATTTGGGGACCCATCCCAGGAGCTGGCGCGCTGGAGGCAGTGGCAATCTGAAGCCAGCAGGTTTCCTGAGCACCAGGAAGGAGCCCGAGCACGGCAAACCACAGATCAAATCGCCCAAGCGATGAACCTGAAGATAGACACCATCGCTGCCAAGGCTGAGAAGCCTCAAAAAGAAAATTGAAAACCACAGGGCCAAAGTTTGACTAATTCAGTCAAACCCTCACCTCCCCAGGCTCACATCAACACCGCAAGGCTGCCTGTGCTGCTCCCCATCAGCCGTGTCCCTGAGCCCCCCGGGTGCTCGCCCACCACGGAGGATGGTGGGGGCTGGAGGGGCAAAGAGTTTCAGCCATGCCCTGAGCGCTTCAGAGCTGGGAATCACCACCCACCTTTCCCCAAAGGCCTTTTTCCCAAGTGCTTATATCTTTAAAATTTTTTTTAAAAAATAATAATATTTAAAAAAAAAAAAAAAATAGTGGTTTCTTTTGAGGCTGGTGTCTGCTGTGCTCATGGTGCCAGCAGGTTTGATGCCTCAGCAAGGAGCAGGTTTGTCACTGCTCAGCCGATTTCAGTTGCTAATGAAGAGATGAATCACGCAGGAAGTCAAGAAAGAAGGAAATTCACAGCAAAAAGAAGAAAACAGAGCAGGTATTTGCTTAGAGGACAGGTAGAAACCCCTCTTTCTGCTCTAGAGAAATACAAGACTGAGTTACTTCAAGAAGGAGATTGTATGGGAAATAATGTGTGTTTTAGAATAAGTCATCATAAAAACAAAAGATCCCCTAGAAATTAGAGGAGGCTGCTGTGAAAACCTCATGCCACATGTCACAGCATTTAAAATTCTTTATAGGAGGAAAAGGATATTGCAGAAATTACAGATTAAAAAAATTAGCCCCATCAGACAGAAAACCAGGGAGAAGATTTTGGCAAGATTTAGTTTTAAGAGTTCATCTGAATGACTGGCAGCAGGGATGTGTGCAAATACAGATGAGGAAGGGTGTTTCTGGCATAAAGTTCAGCAAATGTATTAACCAGCTCGAGCTTAAAGGGATTATCTGCCACGTCGAGTGAATTGCAATTCTGTCCAGTGAAGTAAAAATTAACATCGATATTTTTTTAATGACCATAACTCCAAATAATAAGATTTCCTATCCTCCCATTTACTCATTTTAATATATAATAACTATTATATATTACATACTAATATATAACATCTAAAAATTAAATATATAATAATTATTATATAATTGCATTACAAGTTGACCAAAGAAAATATTACGGCAGCACATGATCGATGAACTCCAGACAAAGTAATCATGTGTAAACATCAGAGCTAAGGGACTGGAAATTCAGAGCCAGCTCCTCTCAGCTACTTATTTTCTTTGCAGGAATCAACTGCTGCTCCCACAAAACTGCTATAAATTAAAGAAAGCCGTAAGGGAAAAATAATGGCTGTGAGGCCACAGAGAGGAGAATTCAAACACTGTATTCTCAGTCTTTGTTTAATAAGGACCTTAATCACCTGTATTAATACTTAGACATGTTCCTAAGCCTTGGGCTGAACTGGGGCCAAAAAGAGTGTGAGTGGCTTCATACATCTCAGTGAGCCGGGGCTGGGGTAGATCCCTTCCTAAAATAATCCATATAGCCCGCTCCCCATCAGTAATCATCGCATTGCCTTTACATTTAGTAAAAGTAAAGCTCGTTCTCTTGAGAAACCTTCAAGTGAACCATTTTCCTCCCCCTTCTCCTGCCATCTGCCATCTGAAGATGCTTGGAGGTTTTGGTTTCCAATAGAACTGTGCTCAGGTGACAGTGTTTTGAAGCACCTCCATGCTGCACAAGGAGCAACTTGGACTATACTGGAAGAAAAGTCTATCTGAAAAGTAGAAATCTTTGTTTCTCACTTAGAAATCTTTATTTCTCTCTCCTGATGGGTGTCAAGCTTCTGTCACCGCTTCATTCTGTGGCCTTGGGCAACTCACTTAATCTCACAGCATCTATGTCACTGGGTTAATCGTATTTACGGGCCTTTTAAGAGGGTTAATTATTAGTTGGGAAATGTTTGCATGGACCTTTTCATACGTGACTCCTTGGATAAACGCTAAATGTTAATGCCAGCAAATAGACTTGGGGCTCAACTCTTTGTGCTGTGTGGGGGTCCCTTGTGCAGGGGGTTGTTAAATCCAGGAGGAGAGTCTTCTCTTTGGGGTAGGGGGTCACCGTGAGGGGGGCTGAGAAACCATCCCCAGCCCACCCCAGACCGTCAGTGCATCCCTCAGTTTCCCTCTGTCCCTGCATATGAGTTTGGAAAGCGTTTGTGTGCAGATGGACGGACTCGTGCCAGCCAAACCCAGGCTCTGGTGCTGCATCCATGCCTGCATCCAGCCCCCGATCCTGGTGGGCGCAGGCTTGGGGGGCATCCCTGTGCCAGGGCTCCTCTGCAAGGGGCGGGGGTCTCCCTGTAGTGGGGGCTAGTCTTTAACAGGAGCTCCCCACGATGCAGGAACCGCCTGAGATGGGGGCTGCCCTTAATGGGGGCTCCTCCCTGATGGGGACTGCCTGCAGTGGGGGCTCCTCCCTAATGGGGGCTCCGTACAATGGGGGCTCCCCTTAATGGGGCTTCCCCCCAGCGTAGGCTCGCTATACGGCTGCTCCTCCATAACGGGGCTCTTGCTGCAACGAGGACCCTTCCGTACCAGGGGCTGCCCGCTGCGGGGGTTCCCCGTAACGTAATTACCCCGTACTGAGGGTCCCCGCTCCGAGCGCGGGGGCAGAGCCCCGACCAGCTCAGCGCACATGTGGCGGACTGGGCTGGGCTGGGCTGTCCCGTCCCATCCCGTCCCGTCCCCTCCCCTCCTCCGGCCGGCCCACACGCACACCCAGCCCTCGCTCTCCTCCTCCTCCTCCTCCTCCTCCTCCTCCTCCTCCTCCTCCTCCTCCTCCTCCTCCCACTTCCTCCGCACAATGCAGGCTGCCGGCCGAGCGGGGCAGCGGCAGCGGGCCCCCCCCCGCCGCCGAGCCCCCTGCCCGGCCCCGTAGAGATGCTCCGGGGGAGGCACCGCGTCGTCGCCGCAGGTGAGTGCGGGGCCGGAGCCGGCCGCCGCTGCCCGGTGGGCTTGCGGGAGGACAGCGGGTACGTGCCGGGGCCGGGGGGGGGGGGGGGGTGCGGGGGCGGCAGCCGGGGCTCCGACCCCTGCCCAGGAGGGCGGGGGGCGCCGGGGACCCCTGGCCCGCTGCCTCGCCCCCCACCGCCCTGCCTTTGAGCTCCCCTCGGGGGGTAGAGCTCCCGGCCAGGCGCGTACACTGCCGGAGGGTTTCCCCTCACTTTCCTGTACCCTGCATTAACGTCTTCCTCCAGATCATCTGTTTCTCGTTGGGCGATGCAGGGAAAAATGGGCTTCAGGCTCCAGTTTCAGGGTTTTTACCCATTTATGGACAGTTTAGATCACGCCGCTGGTGCACAACGAGTACGCGGGGCAGAAGGCGCGTTCAGCTCCCTTGCGAGAGCATAAACGCGCCGAGGGTTATTTTGGTGGTCACTACAGCATTGCCTGCGCAAATGCCGCGGCTGCGGGTGTTGCGGAGGGGACAGAAAGACGGACGGCGGCCAGCCAGCCCTCGCCGGGTCCGTGCCTCGTGGCCGGGCAGGGGCGTGGGATGCTGCGGTGCCCGGGGTCTGCGAGCGCGGGGCTGGCCCTGCCTGACCGTGGCCGCGGGGACGTGACACCGGCGGGTCGGAGTTGGATCGACGCCTTTGGACCTGTGTATCGGAGGGGTTTTAATCCCCTAAATGTTCAGCTGTGGCTCTGGAGGCAGTCGCTCTGCCTTTCTGGTGGCTGCTACGCGCTTAATTAAGTTTTTTTTTTTTTGGAAAAGTGAATATTGCTGGGGCTTTTTCAGGAATAACAGCCTAATTTGCAATGCAAGCAATGGCATGCTGTGTGTGTTCAGTGAGGATGCTGTCTTAAAAAGCAGCTGGCTTGGTGCGAGTGAAGGCTCCGGCTGGGCTTTTGCCTACCTGGGAAAAGCTCGGGAGCTGCAAACTTTTCTGAAGAGAGGTGAGGTGTGAAAGGAGGGAACTGGGACCACTGAGGCCTCTTGCTTGCTCCCCCAAATGGCCTCAGCGGGGGGAGCCTTGCCGGTAATCACATCCAAGCCCGCCAGGGAGATGGGAAAGGTGACCTCGGCAGGGACCCAAGGTCCCCGCGATTGTGAAACCGGTATTGCAGCCAGACGGGAAACAGCCTTCTTACCAGGGGAGAAGTCCACTGGCTTCGGGGTGACACGGGGAAACCCCCCTCCGTTACTGGGCTTCTGCCGCAGGACCCCGGGGGGGTGTCTCGGGGGGGGAGGGGGGAGGGCTGCGGGATGGCCGGGGATGCCTGGTGCCGGCGGGCTTAGGAGATTTTGGGGTTTATTTCTTGATAGCCGCTTCCTGCGGGCTGGCTGGGAGTTGGTGGCTGTTTCTTCGCATCACGTGGCGATGGAGGAGGCGGGAGGCAGCGATGAGAGGCTCCCGCTTATTGCTGCCGCGTTAGGGCATCGCATCCTGGGGAGGAAATGCCGGGGAGCCGTGTGCTGCGCCTGACCGCCCCGGCGGTAACAGACACGGCCGCGCTTGTTCGGAGCTGCCGGAGCAAAAAGAGGCATCTGAGCCTTCCCCGGCAGCCTGCATACCCCTCCCGTGCCCTTTTGACAACTGAAATGTGGCAGATAAAGCTGGCTGTGGCCCACGAGGGCTTATCGGGGAGGTTTCGCCTGCACACAGCCAGGCAGCACGTGCTCCTTTTCATTTGGTTTTACTTTTCTCCCTCCCAGCCAAACAGCCCCTTCTGGGAAAAACCCTTGCAAAGAAGAGGGAGGGGGAAAAAGTTTTTTTTTTTTTTTAAGTTAAAAAAAGAGGAATAAATCAGTTGTGTTTAATCCGCCCACTGCTTTTCCCAGCCGTGGAGTTTCAGTATTGCAGGCGCTGGTTGCACGTGTTAGCGCTCACCCAGGCACCTCCCCGGCCCCCATTCCCGGGTGCCCCTCTCTTCCCCACGGACCCCGGCCCCAGCATCTCTCCTGCAGCCAGGGGGGAAGGAAAGGGGGCCGGGGAGAAGGAAGGAAGGGGGGCATCACCGTGCCGGCTGCAAGGGGATAGTCCCAGAGGGGAAGGGCTGACGGTGACAGCAAATGCAGAGCTGTTTTCCTGGGTCTCAAATGGCGCAGGTGTAGAGATGGCACCGTCCAGGGCAAAGCCCCAGTGTATTTCATGAAGAGAGGGAGCCCATTAGTGCCCTCCTCCTAATGAGGTTAATGAGCTCAGCCCCTATCAGACATCAGAGAATCCACGTGGCTGGCTCCGGCTGCCGCTCTGGGATGACTTGCTCTGTTCTGCATCCTTCCAGCAAGGCTGGAAGTCAGAGCTGGCTGCCTGCTTTCCTACTGAATTGGTGGGAAGGGGTTGGGGTAATCCTGAGGGGAAAGGTCTCCTTGTAACAGGGTTACAAGGCCTTTTGCTTCCTCCCCTGCTAAAAAGAGGTCTCCGCTGCTGTGGTTGCAGGCGATTTGGAAACGGGGCGATTGCATCGGCACTGCCAATGTGCCTGGCGGCGTAACCCGGTCCCACAGTGACGGCAGGGCTGGTTGCACAATGTCCCTGACTCCGCGGGTTTTGTAGATTGGTGCATTTCAGGGAAAGGGGAAAAAGCAGTGGGGAAATGTTGGAAGTCACAAGATCCTGGGTTTCTGTCTCAGCTTGTCCACCCTGAGCACCAACACTGTGTGGAAGGATCCCACACCTCCATCTCCCTCCCACGCAGCATCTCCCAGGGAGACAGATTTAAACACCACCCTCCCGAGAGATCCCTCTCTGGCCCCTGGTGGGTGGGGAGAGCGGTCGGCTGGAAAGGAAAATAACCCAGTTTGGGACTGCCTGCCCGGCCAAGCCCCTTCCCGCTTCACATCCTCCCAGCTGGGGTGTAAGGAAAGTCCATGGCTCGTTGGGGGCGGGGGGGAAAGGGGTAACACAGCCAACTTCTCCTGGGCACAGCCCCCCAGAACATCTCAGTGATGGAAGAGCCTGCAGCAATGCCCCTGGGTGGGTCCACCTCCTGCCTCGGGCCAGGGTCTTGTGTGGAAAGCAGGGGTTTGGAGTTTCTTGGGGTTTTCCCCAAGCTTTTTCAATTTGAGGGGAGCGTTTTCCCTGGATCCAAGTGATGGCAAATTTAATTGGTACTGGATGTCTTGGAAATACCCTGAGGCTGCTGAGGATAAAGCTGTTGGAAATGATGCGGTCACCCCACAACCCCTTTCTTTGGGGAGCTGCTTCTGAGGGTGCAAGCGGGCAGATGAGCTTCCTTCTCAACTGCAGGGAAGCATCGACCCACCAAAGAGGTTTTCAGAGGAGTCCAGGGAAGCAGCATCTTCCCTGGAAAGTGAAAAATTGTTGAAGTCTGGAAAAGAAACCCAACCTGAAGGAATGGCAGAGGGGTGCAGCCTGCTCAGTCATGCCAGAGCTGCTATTTTGCTGGGTTTGAGCTGGGGCTGGGAAGAGGCAGGTCTGCATTGGGCCATCCCCTGGTCCCCCTGGGCCAGGCTGGGCTTGCGTGGGGCAGGGCTGCAGCTGGGCAGGGGCACCCGCACTCGCAGCTGGGTGTCTGGTGGACTTGTGACCCCTGTTTCTGCTTGTAAGTGGTCTGGCAGGGCTCTGCCTGCACAGCAGGGAGAGCTGGCAGGGTGTAGCCTGTGGTTTGCCAGAGCAGGCTGTGTGCGGCTCGGCTCTGGACTCCAGCTGCGCTGCAGAGCAGTCACCACTCTCGGGTCTTTATCTACACTCGCAAGTCTCCCCAGTTATCTGCTCCATTTCCCCTTCTGCGGACAAGGCTTTTACCTTATCTCCATGCTCTCTTCCTCCATTTCCTTCTTTGCTTCTCTGCTAACTCTTGCCACAAAACCAAAAAAACCCACAGGAGGTGAAGAACAGACACAAGATCCTGCTGTAGTAAGTCCATCCATGGGCTTGGGGGATGCTGGGCCATGCTTGGGAGATGCTTGGTGATGTTTGACCATGCTTGGGAGATGCTGGGTGATGTTTGGGCATGCTGGGAGGATGCTGGGCCATGGTCCAGCGATGCTCAGGTGCATCTAGGGGCTTGCTTGGGTGATGTACACGATGCTCAGGTGATGCCAGCTGATGTTGGGGGATGCTGGGTGATGCTTCAGTGATGCTCTTGGGGCTCAAGCAATGCTCAGGTGTTTCAGCGGGATGCTCAGGAGATGCTGGGCAGTACTTGGGGGGATGCTGGGTGATGCCAGGAGATACTGGGGGGGATACTTGGCGATACTTAGGGGATGTGGGGCAATGCCTGGGAAGGCCGGGCAATGCTGGGATGGTCTGCCAGCTCCACCTGCTGGCATGCACCGCCTGACACTGCGGGCCAGCACCTGGGCCCCACAGCAGCAGCAGCCCAAAATCAGAAGATACCGTAAGGGAGAGGGTCCCCCTGAGCTGCAGGCTGCTGCATTGGGGGAAAAGCCTCAGATTAGCTTGAAAAGTGTAATTGGTGGGGAATTGTGTTTGTGCCTTGCCACAGTCTGCTGGCTCTTCACCTGAGCTGAACTGGCTTTGCTCCCCACTGCCTGCAACAGACGCTCACTGAGGCTTTGACACAAAATCAGTGAGAGCTTTTCAGGGCTTTTCCAAGGAGGCGGATGGAGAAACACTCAGCCAGCCTGCCAGGACCACCCCCCCACTGGCTTCGGGCTCCCACCCCGGCTCGTGCAGGGCTGCCCTGGAGAACACTGAGGGAGGGGAGCCCCTGACTGGATCCCTAGCTTCCACACCAAGGATCAAACGTTGCTCCTCAATTGGGGTGGGTTTTTTTTTTTTGTTTTAGGATCTCTGCCAGGTGCCAGGAGGATGGGAGAAGGGAAGCAAGCCCCCATTGCCGTTGGCAGAGGCTGACTGCAAGGCGAGCAGGGCTTTCCATGGCTCCCCTCCTCTCCTTTAGGCTTCCAGTGTGATGTCAAGCATCGCAAATGAATAAGGAGAAGCCACACATGAAAACCAACATGCTTTCTCCAGCCAATGTGGGCAAGCTGACTTTTGGGGAGCTCCTGTTGGAGCCTGTCACCCTGTGCTGTTCCACCACGGGCTGAGTGCTTGCCATGGGGACTTGCTTTGCTCATGATTAATTTTCTCTCTCTCTCTCCTGTTCAGGAAGGCCAGCTCACCTCTCCCGTCGCACACCCCAGTTGGGGTGCCGACAGCAACATATAAATGGCCTCAAAACGGCACTTGGAGTCTCTGGACCCCGTGATTTTCAACAAGCTACCTCGGCTGGAGACAGAACCCACCACTGGCTTCCCCGATGGCCTCTGCAAATCCAGCCCTGTGCCCAACCCCAGCTCCGAAAACCATTTCAACTACAAGGGCTCCTACTTCGCCTGCCCACTGCAAAGCCCCGATGGCCCCGAGCAGCCCCTGGCACGCTGGAGCCCGGCAGCCACCTACCTGCACTATGGCACCGGTGCTGGCAGCCAGCCCATGCCAGCAGAGGGGCCGCTGGTGAGCTGCCTGCTGTACCGACCCGAGAGCCTGGGGACCAGGCTGCAGCCCCCAGGTGCTGAAAAGTGCAAGGATGGCCTGATGCGGGAGCTGCTGATGGCGAGGGAGAAGTGGACTAGCCCACCGATGACCCTGGGACACCCCTGCCCGGTGAAGAAGCCTGTGGCAGTGAACAAGGCGGTGCCCCTGGCTGTCCCCAAGCCAGTGTACAGAGCCCCAGCGTGCTTTGTGGACCCCAGGATGGCTCTGCCACTGGGACCCCGGGCGGAGAGCCTGCAGCAGAGACCGGGGGATGCAGACTGGGCTCTGCCCACCGCCACCCCTGCCAGCCACGCTCTCCAGCCTGGCGAACCCCATGGCGGCACCGGACTGCACAAGAGGGGTCCCCACTCTGACCCCAGCCTCCCGCCGCTGCACCCCAGCCTGACGCTGCCCACCAAGGAGAAGGTGGGCTCCCCTGTCGCCTTCTCCCCCTACTACACTGCCTTTGAGAAATACAGGGGGCCCCCTGGTACTCCCTTCCTGGAAGCCAGCTGCCCTGCTACCCACAGCCAGCGGAAGGTGCCTGAGGTTCCCAGCCTCAGCCCGGACCCCTGGCTCAAGCTCCAGCCACCCCCCACCAGCCCAGTGTACCGGGAGAGGCTGCCGGTGTGCTACCCGCACACCCACTACCCGCTGCCCCTCCATAAGGCTGCCCTCCTCTGCCACCCCCCAGCTCCCACCGTGGAGGCACAGCCCAGCACCCTGCCCAGCACCTACAAAGGCTTCGGCTTTGTGGGAAGCAGGGAGCCCTTTCCCGGAGCTTACATGAAGCCCCAAGCCCCAAGGAGCTACTTTCCCGGCTCCTTGGACACCTATGTGCCGAGGGCAGCTGGTGCCAGTGCGGTGGCATCACCACCTGCCAAGTCGGCGGCGCTGCCAAGAGATGCTGAGCTGCCACGGCGAACCGGCTACTTGCCGAGCCCTGGCTTTGCCTTCAGCCCCAGTGACATGGCCGTATTCGGCACCTCATTTGCCAGCACGGAGCCAGGCTGCCAGCAGCGCCAGGCAGAAAGTCCCCGGCGGCGAGTGGCAGCAAGGCACAACAGTGCTTTCCAACCTGTCTTTGTCCCAGAGAAGGTGCCCGCAGGCTCCGGTGGGCTTGCAGAGATGTCTCCCAAAGGAGAAGAGGGCTGGGTGAAGCCCAGCCAGGGGGAGCAGGAGCACCCCTATCCAGGGAGGAGGGCCAGCCCGGCCCCCCAGGAGACCCCTCACGGGGAACCACCAGCTCCCATCATCGTAGAGAAGGGAGATGCCTGCAAGGTCAAGGATGCAGCCAAGGACCTTGTCCCCCCTTCTCCGGCTGCCTCCCCCCTAAAGGGGCTGAAAGTCCCAAGGAATGGCGAGGTTTCTCCTTCCTCCCCACCCATGCCAGTGATCAACAACGTCTTCAGCCTGGCACCTTACCGAGACTACCTGGAGGGGACTGAGGCCTCAGCCCGGGTCCCCTTCTCCAGAGAGCATCTGCGGGGGGACACCCCACCCCGAATCACGGGGAGCAGCCGTGAGCCCGCTGCCGTCAGAGATGTCTCGGTGATGTCCAGCCTGCCAGCCAGCCGGGCACTGAAGGCAGGCAGCGGCGTTGTCCAGAGTCAAGAGGAAAACTGTTATGGAAGGGCCGCCGAAAAGCCAAAGCTTGTGCCCCAAGACCCGGGGTCTCAAGGGGAAAGCCCTGGCGGGGTGGGGAGCAGGGAGCCAGCCCCTGAGGACATGGCACTGGACCTCAGCGTGAAGAAGAGACTGGTGAAAGCTGGGGAGACCCAGGGACCCATCGGGCGCACAGAGGGGACATTGGACAGGGAGGATGCAGAGGAGGGGAAAGAGGGTCCAGGGGGGAAGGTGAAGGTGGGAGAGGGGGTCAAGCCCCAGTCGCTGCCCTTGCTACTTGAGGTGGGCTCTGGGGACAAGAGCAACTTCCAGAGCTCGGCCACCTTCATGTTCAAAAAATACAAGATCCTGCGCTCCCTCCCACCCAGCACCACGCCCCCTCAGCAGGCTGGCAGCCCCTGTGCACCCCAGCCCAGCCCGCTGCCGCCAGCCCCCTCCGGCAGCACCCCCACACCGCCGCTGCGGACCCCCCCTGCCTCGCCACTGGCCAGCAGCCCCCCGGCCCCGCAGCCTGGCCCCCAGCCCAGCACCTCCGCTCTGCGGGGGGCTCGCCTGGACCTGCAGCAGCCCACACTGCCCGAAGCCCCCCGTGCGCCGGGAGACGAGAGCGTCTCGCTGCCTGGGCAGTGTGAGGCCCCTGCCCCTCAGACCTCCGCTGGCCAATATTTCACCACCCTGCACACCTCGCTCTGTGACATTATTTCGTGCTCAGTGTCCAGGTCCTCCCCGGAGCTCCTATGGGAGTGGCTGAAGAAGGCAGAGCCAGCGGAGGAACTCGGAGAGATGCCCAAATCCCCCCCCAAGCCCAAGAATGGCTCCAAGATCCCTGAACCTCAGAAGCCCACCAAAGGCAAGGAGATCTGGCTGGCTTTCCAGGACGTGGCCACTCTCCTCACCAACCTGCGCTCTCAGCTGGAGACCTTCATGTTCGCTCGCAAGTGTCCTTTCCCCCACGTAGTCCGGGCAGGGGCTGTCTTCATCCCCATCCATGTGGTGAAGGAGAAGCTCTTCCCCAAGCTCCCCGGGACCTCCGTTGACCAAGTGCTGCAGGAGCACAAGGTCGAGCTGCGCCCCACCACACTCTCGGAGGAGAGGCACTTGAGGGACCTGGAGCTGAAGAGCTGCACATCACGCATGCTGAAGCTCCTGGCGCTCAAGCAGCTCCCTGACATCTACCCAGACCTGCTGAACCTCCACTGGCATGACTCCATTAGGCAGCAGCTCGGTAGGTAGCCCGGCATCTCCCATGGAGCACTGGTGATGCCAGTGGCTCCCTGGGACTCTTCCAGGGAAGATCCAGCTGCATCTGCCTCCCAGATGCTGCTGTTTGGTGGGAGCATCCATCACTTGCATGGTCCCTCAGCATCCTTGTCCCACCAAGGGTTCTGTGGAGCAGAACATTTAGCTTTTGTCCATGGGTTGTGGAGGGAGAAAGCTTGAGCTGGGGGTGCCGGTGGGGCCAGGGGGTTTGTCCCTGCCTGCCTGGGTGAGAAAAGTCATCCCGGGGATATCGAGGAGGTATCAGTCACCTCCAGGCCACTCCTCCCCCTCCAAGGGCAGCAGGAGTGGATGGCTCAGGAATATTCTGGGAGTGTGGCAGCGTTCACGCTGCATGCCAGACCTGCCACCTGCGGCTGTCCCATCCCACCAGTGACAGTCCCACCACCCCTCACTCTACAGACACCCTTTTGCTGCTGCTCGAGACCATTGCCAACAGCTTTATTTCTTACAGGTTCAAGCTCGCAGGCTGGCCAGCATCCCTCCAAGTAGGTAACTCTTCTTGGGTGTGTGTTTATATGTATTTATAGGATTTATACATAGTTATGTGAAGGTGTATGTGTATTTGTATTTGGCACGATGATGGGGAGCTTGGGCTGGCTGGGGAGGCGCAGGTGAGTGGCTCCTGGCTCCGCTGCCTGGGCTGGGCTGGAGGTGGCATTTGTGGCTGGAGGGGATTATTTGGGATGGGGAGGTGAAGACCCTGCTGTCCCTAACCACTCTTTCTTCTCCTAGGTAGCCCTGGCGTGGAGGCATGGAAAGCTGATGGCAAAGCGATAGCCATGGATAGCATGAAGAAAAAGGCACTAAGGGCAACAGCCAAGCCGCCCACCCACAAGGACAGGAAAGGGAAAGTCCCCCTCGTCCCCAGAGTGGGATCGCCTCCTGGCAGCGACGCAGATGCCGAGACAAAGCAGGCGATCACCAGCAGACCTGCAGAGAGATGCTCAGCTCCCACCAGTGGGGCAGCTGCGCCCAAGGATGGTGACAGGTCCTCCCGGGATGCTGGTGCCTGGAGGCCACCGGCACCGCGGGGACCCTCCAAGGACGATGCTTGGGTTGGAGAACGGCAGCAGGGAAGCACAACCCAGAGATGCTCCAGGGCCATGAGCAGGGATGGCTGGGTGGTACCCTGGCCCCTGCTGTCCCACTCCCACCTCCATCCACGACCAGCCAGGCTGCTGCTGGTGAACTGGGATGGAATGGCTGGAGTCCCAGCGGAGCTGGAGGGCTGGAGCAGTGTTTGTACCTGCAAAAGGAGCGTGGATATGGCCATGCCACTATCCCCAGCCTTGGAGAAAGGCCAGCTACTTCAGGGATGATTTACCACGTCCCCTCCTCTCCCCTCTAACTCGCCTCTCCTGCTTTATAACATCATTCCTAATAAACATACCTTCTTCCTGGTTTTTAATCTTTATACAGAGACTTAACACAACATTAGGGTCAAGGGAATTGCAACTTCTGTAGTTACAGAACTGATTCTTTTGTTGTTTTAAATTAAGACATTTTAAAAATGTTACAAATTTACCTTTATAAGGAGCTGCTGCCTTCAGGTTATGTGGTGGTTTTTTGTTTTTTTTTTTTTTTAAATATAGTAATTTATATTTGTCTTTTTATTTAAACTCACGGCTTCACCTGTTTACGATGCTGGACCAAGGCAGCAGGAGCGATGCTGTTTGGGCTGAGAGTTTCAGTTCTGATCATAGCTGAAAAAGGCTGCAAGAAAGATTTAAAGACTCTTAAAGAAAACCAAACCACTTTACAAGGCAGATCCCGGCTGTCCCAAAGGAGAATGCGGGAGATGCACATTTGGGGACGACCTCGATGGAGGTGTGGCAACGCCAGCGTGACCGGAGGGGCAGGAGAAGGGAGCAATGCTGCGAGACCTTGGAAGGAGAGATTGTTTCCATCCTGCGGGCACTGAAAGGTTGCTGGGCATCCTGGGAGGGATCCCAGCAGCCAAGGACGGACAGAATCCCCCTCACCTGGTCTGCAGTGGCAGGATACAGCAGAGGCCTTACAAACTTGACACTCAGGTGTTTTTTTCCAGCTGATGCAGGGCATGGAGGAACAAAATAAGGATTATTATTTTTTTTTATTTCACTACAGGAAATATTTATTTTAAACTAAGAAAACAGAGGGAAAAAAGGAAAAAAACCCATAGACTCTTTTTTAGCCAAAAGGTGCGTTTGCCAGCTGGAGAGGCAGCGGCTGCCGCTGCCGTGTTTCCTGCAGGTGCCTTTCTGGTTTTCCACTGGGATGTACTAGCCATGTGGGGGATGGGTAAGAGGGGCCTGCTGTTCTCCTTGCTCTCCCTTGCCATGCCGGGTCTGTGCATAGTGTTGTAAAGCGATTCAGAAAGCAGTGTTTAATAATACTGTAATTTTTTTATACATATATATATATATACACACACACACACATAGATATGTGTATGTATATATATAAAAGGTTCCAGGGAAGAAAGTTCCTTCACTTTATTTAATATTTTGTAAGAATACGAATTTTAAGAGGTGCCTCGCCTGATTAAAGGTTTTGGCTCATTTTCAAACATGTCATGCTTTGGTCTCTGCTGTCCCAAATTGGCACCCAGCATCTCCCAGCTGGCTGGGCAGACCAAACCCCGCTGGTGACACGCTTGCAACAAGCCATGAGCCATGTGCCCAGCCCCTCCATCCCATCACTGGAGGGCTGGATCCAGCGTCCAACCCGCCACAGGTGCCCGGGGGTGCAGGAAGCCCTGGGGGTCACCCGTCAGTAAGGGAGTGCATCCCAGTGCCCATGAGGGTGTATGTCCTGAGCCCCCTGGGTGACAGCCCAGGAGGAGGGTGCTGATGGAGGTGTCTGTGCATCAGAAATGGGGCAGGAGAGCCATGGGGTGCAGCAGGTCCTCCAGTGCTCTTCTGCCTGCTGCTGGGATGATGCACCCTGGGCTGATTCAGCAGGGACCCCCAAGACACCCTACCCCTTGTGAGCCCCTGTTAGAAGCACAAAATCTGCCTGGTCCCAAGAGCCAAACACCCCAAGCCCGTTTTTCAGCCCAAATTACTCAAATCCAGCAGGGGAACAGCACTGCCACAACCCACTCCCTGCAAATAGGGCATTTTGAGGACCATCCATGGTATTTAGGGCTGGTGCCTGGGAAACAACCTGCCTGGAGAAACAGGCACGCACACTCCTTCCTCTGCCAAGGGCTTAATGAGGAGCAGAGGGAAGCTGGGACCCCTCCAGCAGAGAAGGAGCTTCACCTGGGGGAGTGCAAATTAGTTTGTGTGTTAATTGGGACCAGCTGGCATGGAGCCACCCACCCCACCCCCACTCCCCCCCACCCCCCTGGGAAATTAGATAAAAGCACAGGGCTGGGGAGGGGGTTTAGTGCTCTCTTCTCTTTGGGTGCTGTCAGGTAAGGGGTGCTGGTGGGTTGAAGTCTTGCTGTCCCCAGTGAGGCTGTCTGAGGCAAGGTGGGTGCTTTGAGCAGGGAATGAGGTAATGTCTGAGCCCAAGGCTGGCTACACCCCTGCTCTGCACCAGGAGCCTCCCTGGCTCCTCCTAGGAGATGCTAAGGCTTGGCATGAACTTCCCTGACCTGGAGAAGATGCTCAGTGCTGCTGGAGACCAGGGAGATGCTTTGACAAGGGGCCTCCTGGCCCTGGTGTGTGGGATGCTCTGGGGACAGACTAGCCACTGTTGCTGGGGGATGGAGGGGGCTTAGAGGGACCCAGCCTAAAGCTCCTTCTGTACCTCTCCACAGCTGGGCTCTCCCCATGGCCTCTCCCAAGCAGAGTCAAGGGGTAGGACCACCGGACCCCACAGACATCACTGCCCTACAGCCAAAAATGATCTTCTGTAGTGAGAGGGAAGGGGCTTTGGCCACGGCTCTGGGTCCTGCTGCCAATGTGGCTGCTGCTGCCAGCAGGCTGTGGTGCAAAGCCTTCCTGGTGCTGGCCATCTGCCTGTCTGCTGCTGCTCTCCTGGACAGCCTAGGGTCTCTGGCTGCTCCTCTCAGGGCCCCCCTGGGCTCCCTGCCTTCTTCCCATGCTCAGCTGGGCTTGCCAGCCCCCCAGGGAGGGACAGGTGACGATCTGGTGGTAACACATGGGGACCTGATCAACTACCCAGTGATGCAACAGCATGGAAGAGTGATGATGGGCTCTGTGGGCACCCAAGGCTGCTTTCCAAGGGTCAAAGGAGACATGACCCGTGGTACAGATGCTGAGGGATGGAGCCTGGGGACACTGACTGCAGCCACTGCTTCTCCCTCGACAGCTCAAGCCTCACCACAGTGGCAGCCTGGATCCAGGCGTGGGGAAGGGCTTGGGCTGGGCACAACAGTGGCAGTGATGCTGTCCCCTGCACAGTGGCTTGGCACAGATGTGCCTGCTACCACAGCTCAATTCCTCCAGACCACCTGTGGCCCCAGCCCTGGCTCCTGGCATCACCTTGCTCTGGGGAACCTCCATGGCACAGGACAAGGCTTGCATGATGCAGTGCAGGTGCCTGCAGTGACCTCAGCCTGTGGCCTTGGGCAGCCAGTGGGCATGGCAGAGCCCCAGAATGCAGGGGGGAGCTCTGAGGGCACCCCCCATGCTCAGGGTGAGCTGGCTGCCTATGCTGCCTCCCCAGTGCAGCAGCAGGCTCCCTCCCTGCCCACAGCTGCTTCTGGCCCTTCTGCAGGGGCTGCCTTGTTGGAGGTGGTGCCCACCCAGCTGCTCTCACCTGAAGGGGCTGCTGGGGGGGCTCGTGTCCCATCTGATGCCCCAGTACATGCAGGGTCAGCATGGACACTGATGGGTATGCCCTCCTGGAGCCGCAGTACAGCAGACCAGCCCAGAGGTGACCAGACACCAGCCCTTGGGGCATCGACTGACTGTCAGACCCTGCCCTGCAGAGCAGATCTCAGCCCAGCTGCGAGCACTAAGCCTCCTACTGTGGTCACAGCCAGCAATTTGCCTTCTTGGGCCAGAGCTGTGACAGCAGCACAGGCCACCAGCAGTGTGCCTGCATCTCATCAATCTACAGCCAGTGGCTTCTCTGATGTCCAGCATGGAGCTTCAGTTGCCAGAGCCACAACAAGGAGCTGCAATGGGCAGAAGGAAGAGGTGAGACAAAGTCCTGGCCTGTCTGACCTTGGAACGGGTGAGGATGACACTGCTGCTCCTCACCTGGTGCCCCTTCCAGGCGTGCCCTCAGCTCTGCCAACAGAAAGGACATACAGCTCGACTAAAATGCATCCTGGCACTGTGTGGGTACCCTCTGCTGTGACACCCAAGATGCTCTGGGACACACAGCCTGCTGGCACCTTCCTGCATGGCAGAGCTGCCCTGCTGGTGGACACGATCTTGGCCAAGGTACCTGGAAATGGGTCTGGACTTCTGGCCACTGTTTCGGCATCACTTCCCAGTGCTGCATTGGCTCATGATGTCAACCACCTACAAATGCTGGCTCCCTTCCTTCCTACAGCAGAGCCTGGGGGATGTGCTGTCACCTCAGGGACACTAAGTGACCTGCCTTCCCCCCTGGCACAGCAGACTCTGCTGACATCCACTGAAGCCCACCCTTCCCCCACTCTGACCAGGGCTCCCAGTGCTGCAGGTCCCACTGTGATTGGGGTGAGCTCGGCAGCCCCTGCTGCCATCCCAGAGCCTGGAGCAACCAAAGCCCCCCACAAGGATGGAGCTGTGATGGTGGCTTCCCCCTTTCCAAGAGCTGCAGGTGTGATACATGGCTCTCCCCTGGAGTCACCTACCCAGAGGCCATCTCTGCACCCAGATACCTTCTGTACAACAGCATCTGAGGATGGACCCACTGCAGAGCAGCACCAGGACATGAAGGTGGCAGAGATGGGTGTGCTGCCTGGACATGTGGCTGCAGCAGAAGCTGGGCACAGTGAGCTCAGGACAGCATTGGTAGGACCCACTCCTGCTCCGGTAGGACCTCCAGGGCCCACCCATGCCAGCCCAGGCTCTGTGCCGCCTCTGAGCTCCAAGAATCCTGCTCCAGAGCATTGTTCTGAGGCTACGTACCACACTGGCACCACAAGCTTGCCATCTCCATCCTACCTCCTGAATTTTGCTGGAGCTGTGCATGCAGCCAGCTCCCCGCTCAGCTCCTGGACCCTGGCTGCACCAGCAGGGGTGACCCTTGATGCTCAGTCCATGTCCAGTCACTCTGTCACTTCCCAGCACCCCTCCACAGACAGAGAGCATCTCCCTGCAGCTGCAGGAGAGGCCTTCACCCCAGATGAGCTGATGACAATGGGGAAACCTGGCTTGCCAGGGGTGAAGACCCCTGCACCCCACCCCCCTGGGCTCCCCTCTCCTGCACAGCCTCTGCCTGTGCATGTGCTGCCCTTGCAGTTCTGGCTGTTGGGCATCGCTTACACTGAGGCTCTGAGCAGCAGGGCTTCGGGGAGCTACAGGGAGCTGGAGGAAGAAGTGAGGCTGATGGTGAGTACAGGGGCTGGTTGGTGGAGATATTGGTACTTCTGGGCATGGGGGGGTGCAGCTGAGAAGCTACTGCAACAAGCCCTGCTGGGGTGAGGAGCCTGCAGGCTGCATCAGCCTTGGCTTGGTCTATTGCCCACCTCGGTGTGATGCAGCAAGTAAATCCCTGGCACTGCTCCACCAGAGCTGGACTGGGGTGCTTGCTTTGAGGTGGGACTGGATTCCCCTCACCTCTGGTAGCTAACAGGGCCATTGCACACCATGTTGGTGCTGGGGTATTCCCTCCTGGGTGCTGTTTCTAGGCCGATGGGAGCCCTGGATATGCCAGCTCAGCCATGACCATCCCCAGAGGTCTGGCATACCCTGGGACACTGGCATGCCCTACCTTGGAAAACTGAGCTGACTTCACTCTGTATTTATTGCACACCTCCTGGTATGTGCTCCTTTCACATGGGGGAGCTTGCAAAAGCTTCTCAATTAACAGGTGCTTCTTTCTTCCAGCTAAACCACATGCTGTCCACCTATGAGACCTTCCTGCAGGCAAATGTCCTTGAGTTTATGTGAGTATGCAGTTCTGCCCTGAGGCAACAGATGGGGAGGGGTGGATTTGGCTTGGAGGGAAGGGTTTGCCCAGCAAAATGCTCCAGACAGGTCTTGTGAGGGGCTATGCTCCCTCTCCAGGGTCATTGTCCCAAGGGACCACTGGTTGAAAGTGTCTGAAGCTCCAGATAAAGCCATCCAAGACCTCTCTTTGGGTGGGATGTTAATGTGAGGATGATGCAGCTGTAAAGCTGCTCCCAGAGGGGAGGCAGGCTGCCCATCATCTCATCTCCCTCCCAGGAATGGGTCTGTGGTGGTACGAGGGGAGGCTCTGTTCCGGGGGGATGCCCCTGCACCCACCAACTCGCACCTCATCCGGACAGTCATCACAGAGGCGAGAAGGGGAAGGAGCATCTTCAGTTGGCAACTGGAGCCACAGTCTGTCCAGTCCAGTGGTAAGCCGTGGAGATATTCCCACAGCAGAGCTGCTGCTGTCAAGTGTTCTCCCTATGCCTCTATCAAAGCCAAAACCTGCCCAGTTTGGACTTTGGGCTTCACCCTCACTTGACATCCCTTCTCCTGACCAATGCAAAACCCTTCAGCGTTAAGGATGCTGGAGACCACATGTGCAGCAGTTGGACCTGTGTGGTCCAGTGCTTCTGCTAAACTCTCTGGCTTCCCCTCATTGACCTGCTTCTCCTGTCCTGGGAGGTGGTACATCCCAAGCCCTTCCAACCACAAAAGGTATTCAGCTTCACTCAGCTGCCCCGCTGGCTTCCGCTTTCAGTGTGTGGCAGAGGATGAGCTCAAGGCTGACTGATATCTCCCAAGGAAGGTAGAGGAACAGGTAAGGGCATAACTGTCTCCTGAACTCTTCTAGGCTTCAGCCTGGAGAACCTGGACCCAGAGAAGCTGTCCATCTCTCTCACTGTCCTGCAGCTTGGGAGGAGCGGGACAGACCTCCTGGAGAGGCTGATCAGCAAGGTATGGCAAGCCTTGGTGGCTCTTCCAAAGGATGATGGCAGGGAAAATGGGCACAGGCTGGCTGCTGCACTGCCTGCGTGGTGGGATAATGTGCACTAAAGCAGGGGCAGGGGGTGAGCTGTTGTCTCCCCTTTATCTAGGTGACTTGGTCTCTCAGTACCCTCTACCATGTGAGGAACTTCTCTATCACACAGGTCAGGTATGGGACATAACTACCCGCCTCCAAAGCTCTTCATTAAGTTACCTTTGCTACCTCTTGTGCACTCTTGCAGCTAATTAGCTATGCTGCAAAGATGGAGAGGATGAATTTTGCTGCACTAAGAAACCTGGGAGGGTGATGTGCAGCTGGTGGCAAATACTGTAACTGAGCACCTTCCCTGGGCTGAGTAGTCATGAGCTGCTGAAAAAAGACCAGCACGGGTGTGCTTGGTGAGCCTGGACCCTGCTCTCCTGCCTTGCTTAGAGCCCTTCTTTCCCCTTAGAAACCTCAGTGGGGACCTGGAGATCACTGGAGACATCTACCTTGATACAATCATCCATGTTGCTGTTCCAGAGGTTCTGCAGGCCTTGACAGCTCTTGCAGCCTGCTCTGTGGACCTGACCTCCCTCTCAGTGGAGGGTAAGGACAGTGCCTGTGTGTGGTAGGGCTCACTGCCAGCTCTGCTTACCTAGCACTCTTGTCTTGCCTCTTCAGGAGCCAGGCTTCACCTGCAGGTTTACCCAGTCTCCTTCCTAATCATCAACAGACACTTCAGCGAGGACCTTCTGAATCCACTTGCTATAGAGCACCAGGAGCTCACCAGAGACCTTGGTGTTGTGGTAGGCATGGCTGGTGGGAGGGGGCCAGGGTCCTCCCAGGGTGCTGAGAAAAGGAGGCTGAGGACCACTGGAGGAGGAGGGACTGCTTTGGGACTGTCCAAACCAGACCCTCAACTCCAGTGCTGTGGCTGATACCTGCTGAAGGCAGGCACTGAGGCTTTAGTGGCAGGATGTTTTCTCTCTGCTGATAGTGGTTCAGGCCACCACAATGCAGCCAGGGACCTGGAGGTTCTGCAGGACCGCAGCTACCCTGTTTCCCTGCTGTAGCAGCTGTCCCAGCTCCATCATGCCTGTGGAAGTGGTGGTCTGGCTGGGTGAAACACCCTGAAGGCTAGTGGGGAGCTGAGCAAAACCCTCTCTTCCAGGTGGCAAGAGCCCTGAGGGACCACAAGAGCTTCCTGCAAGTGGTGATAAGAGGATTCCTGTGAGTGGGAGCAGAGGGTCTGCTGGGGCAGGAGGGAGGGGCAGGGGTGTTACAGAGCCAGCGAGGTCTCCCTGCAGACATCAACCAACAGGTCATGGCTGTCAGGTGTATGGTCTCAACCACAGAAGTGTTTGTAGCAGGCAGCTGAGATTAAGCATTTACCCACTGTCTCAAAAGTGACTTGCCAGACCCCCAGGGCTGTCCCTTCCATCCCAAAGAGCAGATGCAAAACAAATGCCTCCCTGAGTGCAGAGACATCATCCCGGGGCCCCTCTGAGCAAAACCAGCTGGGAGTCTGGCTGTGCCCATGCCCACAGCCCAGCATGCAGCTGCAGGGTCATGGTGGTGCTAGCAGCTGCTGGAGCTCTTCCCAACCCCCTCCACAGGCCTGGCTCCTTGATCTGCCATGGGGATGTGGTCTTCCAGCATCCTGCTCCGACCAGTCTGGATGTTTTGGAGGCACTTGTGCTCTCAGTTGGGCCAAACAAGTCTCTGGCTGGTTCAGACTTCCTGGTGGACCCGTACTCTCTTGCTGTGGGAGGTAAGCTTCTCTTTGGGGTATGGGTACACAAGCTTCACCAGCTTGTGGCTCCATGCATGCAGTGTGAGCAGAGTAGATCCGGACCTCTTATGCAGAGGGAGGTGAGATGTCTTGTCTGGTGAGGTGACCAGCTTGTGATGGTTGGGCTGAAAGTACAGTTCTAATAACAACCATGCCCTATCCCTCTGCACAGCCTGGGGAGGATTAGAGACAGGGACCCATCTGCTGCAGGCTGGCATAGGACAGGAGGGAAGGGCTATGCGGAAAGGGCATGGAGGGTGTCAAATAGATGTTATCGGCATCCTATTGCCTCCTGTGCCCTGAAGGAGAGTGGGTGGCTGCAACCTCATGGGGTAGAGCCCCTGTGTCCTGCAGGCTGCGCTAACTGCTGTGCTCTGCTCCAGAGGACATACTGGAGCCCCCCATGCCTGAACCAGACTTTCCCAAGTATGGCGTGGCCATCATGGTTGTGTGCGGCCTCTGCATCATTACTGCTCCCATCATCTTGCTGGTGGTAAGGGTGATGTCTGTCTGCTGGGGCAGACAAACAAGCTGGGGCAAAGCAGCCCCAGCCCCCTGTGTGAGGGGAGCACATTGCAGAGGGGCTGGCATGGGGCCAGGCAGAGCTGCAGCCTTCATGCTCTCCTCCCTAGTGTCTGAGGGCCAAGAGGCTCGGCTGGCAGGACATGGTGGTCTTCTGGGACAGAAGAGACCCTGAAGCAGGGACTCAGACCCTGGAAATGGATAACCAAGGCTTCTGGGCATCCTCTGAACAGGCAAGTGGCCTTTACAGTCCCTGGAATTAGTTTCTGTGTTTTGGAGCTGGAGCCTTGAGGCACAGCTGGTGTTTCTGCAGTCACAGGTCCCTGTTGTACCTGGTGATGGTCCTAGGCAATGCCAGCAGTTGGAGAAACCCTTTGAGGGTGTGGGAGGAAGGAGACCTCACCCCCTGACCTTGCTGGAGGCAGGCATGTTGACTTCTCCCCCTCTCACTTGCAGAGCACTGAGGATGCTCATACACACTGGCAAAATGACTCTGCCTGATGGGAGAAGATACAGCTGATGGGTGGCAGCCCAAAGAGGGGTTGTGGTGGAAGAGATGCTGAGAAGCTATCTCTGCTCATTGGGCTGCAGCTGCCAAATGCTCCTTGAGAAGGATGGGGCCTCAGATGAATGAAAGAATGACTTTGTATGTTGAACTTTGACATTCTATAAACAGTTTATTAAATCCAGCTGTGAATGGTCTCTGCTTTTGCTGTAGGGGTGATGTTGAGCCCTCTGGCCTTGGAGGGCAGCCCTGCCCTGGGCTCCCACCCACCAAGGTACAGCTACTGGGGGTAGGCAATGTAATGGGCAGCTGGCAGGTGATGTGTGGCTTATGCTTTACACCCAGGTTTGTGTAAGAGCTGTAAGCTCCTCCTGGCCAGACCTAGCTTTGAGCAGCCCAAGCTGTGTGCTGCTGATCTAGCTGACATCACTAAGCTGAGCTTGGTCTTCTCCAGCTGTTGCAAATATAATTTTTTTTTTACACAGCTTTGGTTTACAGCAATTTAGGATTTATTCATATTTTTGAGATGTATCACAAAATTGGGTTATATAATTCTCAACAGCACTTAAGCATCAGCCAATTTAACAGAGTGATTCAGTTGAATTTGTTGCAATCAAAATGGTGACTTAGTTAAAGGTTGGAGAATGGTGAGGGTCACCCAAGACTTAGAGCAGGGTTGCACATACAGATGGGGTTTAAATCAAATCACACACAGACAGGCAAACAGTTCTGAATCAAATTGCACATGCAGAGAGGTTAACCTGTGATTAAAATTTCCCTTTTTGTGAGTTTCATGAATTACTCACTTCTATGTGCTGGCATTCATCAAGGGAGGGTTGGTGAACCTTGCAAAGTGGTTGACAGATGATCGTTCCATCCTTGTGCAATTGACCCTGAGAGGCCTGTTGCTGAGAGCTTGAAAGGTCTCCCTTTTGGATCACTATTTATAGGATCTCAAGATGATTGGCTTTGGTCAGTATTTTACATTCTGGCCACAGTTCATGCTGAGTCATTCTGGTACAGAATTCAGGCAGCAGATAGCCCAGGTGTGGCCAGGGAGTATCTGATGCCCAAGCCACTGCACTTATGACCAAGGTAACAGCACAATAGAGCTTATCCTGAGATCTCAGAGTGACCCTGATCATAGAATTATAGAATTGTTCAGGTTAGAAAAGACCTTTAAGATCATCCAGTCCAAACATTAACCTAACACTACTACATCCACCACTAAATTAAGTTGTACAGTAGTAATTTCATTTTTCCTGGCTTGGTGGCTGGATTATTTTTTAATGAAAGTAAAACTAAGACTCACTAAGGTTGGAAAGGACCTCTAAGATCATCAGTCCAACTGTCAACCCAACACCACCACGCCCACTAAACCACGTCCCAAAGTACCACATCTACTGGTTTTTGAACACCTCCAGGGATGGTGACTCCACCACCTCTCTGGGCAGCCTGTTCCAATGCTTACATTCCAACGGTACAATGATGTACCCTTCAGGCAGCAGATAGCCCAGGTGTGGCCAGGGAGTGTCTGATGCCCAAGCCACTGCACTTATGACCAAGATAACAGCACAACAGGGCTTATCCTGAGATCTCAGAATGGCCCTGATGTACCATTTAGGCAGCAGATAGCCCAGGTGTGGCCAGGGAGTGCCTGATGCCCAAGCCACTGCACTTGTGACCAAGATAACAGCAAAATAGGGCTTATCCTGGCATCTTAGGGTGGCCCGGGGGGGGGGCTGCACCACTGCACCAGCTCTTGACTAACTACTCACTAGTGCTAGGCAGTTAAAAGACCAAGGAAATGCATCCCTCTTCGGGCTGGGTTGGGGGAATCAAGCCTTGGGCTGCTCCCTGGGTAAAGCTGCCCTTCCTGCTCTGCACTGGGTGCTTCCCTTCACCTCAATAGGCAAAGCACTCTATGATGGGGGCCATTATCGCTCGCTACTTAACTACAAGGCAGGGGTTTTTTTACCCAAAAGCTTGTTTTTCCCTTCTCGCTGCATGCTTTTCCCCAGTGCATGGGACCGGGCTCTGCGTGGAGGCAGAAAGCAGGCTGTACATAAAGACACTCGCTTCAAAAAGGAATTTCAGTTGCTTTTTTCAATCTATAATCAAAGGTCATTCAGTCCCATGGTCCTCCAAAACTGCTCTCCAAAGCAAGCAGGGAAGAGCCTCCCTGCAGCCCAGGCAAGGGGCAGGGCTGACCCCATCCTGCTCTCGGGGTGCTTGTACCCTGTGAGGGCTGGTCCCATGGGAACAGGTAGGCTGGATGCTGCTGGCAGGAAGTGCTGAGCTCCCCTGCTCCTTTCCGAGGGGGAGAGGAGCTAAAACCAGCCCTTCCCTGTGTTCTGCAAGACAAGGAACCCACTTAGTGCTCCTCAACTCCCACCTTCCCCTGCCAGCTCCTGCCTGGAAATGACCACAAGCAGCGAGTTCCTCGGGTAGAAAAAAACCTGCTGTGTCCCCAAACCTCGAGAAAATCAGAGCTCGGGCGCCTGAAGGCATGAAGCAGCTGCCACTGCTGCTTGTCAACTCAAATCTGTAGGGTTGGCTTTGCAAATCAAGGGCTGAGAACTTCCTCAGAATTGACTCACCTCCTCACTTGGATGTCACCTACCCCCCAGCACGTGAGCAAAGAGTAATAAGCATAACCCAAAGTCTGACCAGACCAGGTCTGCCTCATTTAGGAGGAAGAAAGGAAGCGATTCTATAGAAATGTCTTTAGATGCTGGTTTTCTAGAAGTGATGCTTACCTGAAGGCGCAGGCAGGAACCACCCAACCGGCAGTGATGAAAGCAAGTGCACCAAATAAGGAGGAATCCCAACAAATGGGCTGAGTGAGCGTGAAGGTCAGCCTGGAAAAAATAAACTGTAATGAAGAAAAACAAGGCAGGAGAAAACAAAAATACCCTGGTCCATCTAGAAATGACATGGTGGGTGGGAGGTCGCTGGTGTGAATGACCTTGCTCTGCCAGGTCTGTGTCAGCCGCTAGGTCCCTGCCTGATGCCCTTGAACCCCACAGTGTCCCTGAGGTCCCACCAGCAGCGTCCCCCTTGCCTGGTGCCTGCCACGGCCCCATGCCAGGCACCGAGACCCGCTGCGTTTTGCTGACTGCCGGTACCTCAGATGCCACTGCCGTGCCACCTTGCTCCTGGGTGACCCAGCCAGCACCAGGAAAGCCCTCGCCATGCCACAGGCCAGCTCGTGATGCCCAGCTCCTTCCTGTGCCTCCCGCCTTCTCCTCCATCCACCCAGCCCCGAAAGTTGGCATCGACTTTAACATGGTTCTCGTCCTCCTCCTCAGCAGGCTTTCCCTGGTGGGACACACAGCTCCCGGGGCACAGGGATGAGCAGCAGAGCGACAGAGCAGCTTGTGTGCCCCCCAATCCTTGGGGGCCAGTGTGGGAGGCCGGATCCTGCAGCAGGGTGCTGTCTGCCAGCCGCGCAGCTCTCAGCAGGGACCGAGATTTCCCGGGGAGGGTCCCCGCTGAGGCATCATTCGGTGGTGGTCGCCCGACTCCCCTGCCCCCCGCGTCGGGGTCTCCCCCTCTCCCACGGGGGTGGGGGGACCAAATAGCTCCTTGCCGGGCTGCTTCCCCCCAGCTGCCACCAGCCTGGCCCAGGCCCATCCCCAGCAGCCATGGGGAGCGAAGGGGCGGCGGGGCACCCAAACCGGGGGCAGGCAAGGAGGGAGGGACACTCAGTGCGGGGCCCTCCCAGCGCTGGGGGCACTGGCGCGGCCCGGGGCAGCGAGAAGGGGCGGGGCCTCGGGGGGGAGGGGCCTCCTGGCCCCGCCCCTCACCGTGCCCCGCCCCTCGCTTCGCCCTGACCCTCCCGGGCACGGAGCCGGGGCCCGCCGGCGCGGCGCGGCGCGGCGCAGCGAGGAGCCGGGAGCGGCCGAGCCGAGCCGAGCCGAGCCGAGCCGAGCCGAGCCGGGGGAGCCAGGCGGGGAGAGGCGCCCGGCGGGGCCGCACCCGCGGGCAGAGGCCGGGCTCCCCGCCCGCAGGAGGACGAGGCGAGCCTGGGCTCCTGCCCGGGACCGGCTCCTGGCTGGGGACGGCCCTGCCTGCCCCTGCCCGGCCCTGGGCCTCTGCCCGGCGGCGCTGGCCCTGCGGCCCAAGGACACCTCGCTACAGCCCCAGCTCACGCACGCTTCGCTGCAGCCCCCGCCTGTCCCAGCTCCGCTGATGGACGCTCCAGCTCGGCATCAGCTCCGGCCCCAGCCCCACGGCCGGTGGCTCAGCCCCAGCCCCAGGGGCTTTATTTCAGCCCCAGCTCCAGAGTTTTATTTCAGCTCTTGCACTACAGTCTTTATTTCAGCTCCAGCGCCTCAGATGGTATTCCGCTGCCTGGCGGAAAGGACCTGGGGGTGTTGGTCGACAGCCGGCTGAACATGAGCCAGCGGTGTGCCCAGGTGGCCAAGAAGGCCAACAGCATCCTGGCTTGTATCAGGAATAGTGTGGCCAGCAGGACTTAGGGAAGTGGTCATCCCCCTGGACTCCCTGGTGAGGCCGCACCTGGAATACTGTGTCCAGTTTTGGGCCCCTCAGTACAAGGCAGCCATTGAGGTACTGGAGCATGTCCAGAGAAGGGCAACAAGGCTGGTGACGGGTCTGGAGCACAGGCCTTATGAGGAGCAGCTGAGGGAACTGGGGTTGTTTAGTCTGGAGAAGAGGAGGCTGAGGGGAGACCTTATCGCTCTCTACAACTACTTGAAAGGAGGTTGTAGTGAGGTGGGCATTGGTCTCTTTTCCGAAGTATTTAGCGATAGGATGAGAGGAAATGGCCTGAAGTTGTGTCAGGTGAGGTTTAGATTGGATATTAGGAAAAATTTCTTCACAGAAAGAGTGGTCAAGCCATTGGAACAGGCTGCCCAGAGAGGTGGTGGAGTCACCATCCCTGGAGGTGTTCAAAAAAATGGGTAGATGTGACACTTTGGGACATGGTTTAGTAGGCATGGTGGTGTTGGGTTGACGGTTGGACTGATGATCTTAGAGGTCCTTTCCAACCTTAGTGATTCCTAGTTTTTACTTTCATTAAAAAATAATCCATCCATGAAGCCATGAAACATGAAATTATGACTCTACCCTTAATTGGTTTAGTGGTGGACTTGGTAGTGTTAGGTCAATGTTTGGACTGGATGATCTTAAAGGTCTTTTCCAACCTAAATGATTCTATGATTTCAGCTCCAGTGCTGCGCTGTTTCAGCCCCAGCCACGCTGTCTGTATTTATCTCCAGCTCCAGCCAGGTCAGTATTTCAGCCTAGCCCCAGGGTCTTTGTTCCAGCCCAGACCTGCAGAGTTCATTTCAGCTCCAGCCCTGCAGTCTTTATTTCAGCTCTAGCCCTGTGGTCTTTGTTTCGGCTCCAGCGCTAAATTATTTAGTTGAGCTTCAGCCCCATGGTATTAACAAGCAATAGGCCAAGAGGAAACAGCCTCAAGTTGCACCAGAGCAGGCTTAGGGGGTTATTAGGCGCCATTTCTTCACTGAAATATTTCAGTGCTTTTGACCTTTTTGAGTGGTCAAGCATTGGAACAGGCTGCCCAGGGATGTGGTGGAGTCACCATCCCTGGAGGTATCTAAAAGACATGTAGACCTGGCACTTAGGGACATGGTTTAGCTGTGGACTTGGCAGTGTTAGGCTTACAGTTGGATGCAATGATCTTAAAAGTCTTTTCCAGCCTAAACGATTCTGTGATTATTTATTTCAGCCCCAGCCTCTGCCCCAGGGTCTTTATTTCTATATAGCTGATATTTCAGCTCCAGCTCTGTCATTTAAGCCCCATCCCCATCCTGTATTTGAGCTCCCGATCTGCCCCTACAGGCTGTATTTCAGCTCTGTAGCTGTGTATATACATACATATTTATTATATATATTATACATACATATGTATACACATATTTTGCCTCCAGGTCTGCATCATTTTGCCCCTGGCTCCAGAGCTGGTGTTTCAGCTCCAGCCCTATGGTCTGTATTTCAGCCCAGCCACAGCCCTACAGATTTTATTTCAGCTCCAGCTCCACCTGTACAACCTTTATTCTAGCCCCAGCCCTACAATCTTTATTCCAGCTCCAGCCCCATGGCCTGTATTTCTGCCCCAGCACTACAGGTTTTAGTTCAGCGCTTGTCCTACAGTCTTTATTCCAGCTCTGCATCGTTTCAGCTCCAGCCCCACACTATGTATTTCAGATCTAGTCCTGTATTATTTATTTCAGCTCCAGGCCTGCATCATTTCAGCCCAGCCCCAGGGTCTGTATTTTGGCCCAGCGCCCGCCTGCTGTATTTCTTTCACCTCCAGCCCTACGATCTGTATTTCAGCTCCAGCCCCATAGTCGTTATTTCAGGTCTAGCTCCACCCTTACACATTTTATTTCAGCTCCAGCTCTGCGGTGTTTGTCTTGGCCCCAGCCCCTGCCCTACAGTCTTTATTTCAGCTTCAGCTCTAGCTCTGCCTCTCCCCGCTGCCTCTGGGTGAAAGCTGCTCCTGGTTCTCATGGCAGCACCAGGGCTGATGACAAGGTCATAAATCAGTCACTGTCATATCAGTATGAGCTGGCGTCGCTGCCCCAACATTGTCTTGATCATGCGTCCGTGTGCGAGCACCAAATAAAGTGTTGCACCCCAGCCCCTTTTGCCCGGAGACTCTCTCACGTGTTGAGTTCGGCCTGGTGCATGCCAGCATCCTGCACTTGGGGAGCAGATGAGACCGGACCCCCATCTCCGGTGAGGGTCCCACAGCCCCGCCCCCCCCCCCCGCCCCCCATCTGCCCACAGATCCCCGGAGCCAGCGTCGGGGAGCTGGGAACGGCCGCTTGGCCTCCAGTTCCCATCCCAAAAGGTGGCACTTGGGCTGGGTCTGAGCCCCAGAAACACAGCCCTGAGCCCCGACCCCAAGCCCCAACTCCCCCCCGCCTGTTTTCAGGCTCAGAAACGCAGCGCTTGGCTCCATTTCCAAGCTCGGAAAACGCAGCACTTCGTCTTTTTTTTTTTTTTTTTTTTGAGCTGCTGAACCCCGCGACCGAGCCGGGTTTTTCAGCCCCAAACGCAGCTCTTCGTCCCCACTTGGGGGGCTGGAGCCCTTCGCCGCCCCTGCGGGCCCCGGCACCCGCTCGGCGCCGCACCGGCCTCGGGAGCCGCAGCCCCCGCCCCGCCACCCCGCCCGCCCGGGTCTCCCCCGAACCGCCTCCCGCCCGGAGCAGAGCGCGGGCCCGCCCGCGGGAACGGAGGCTCCGGCCCGGCCAGACGAAGCGGCCCCGCAGCCGGCCAGCTCTGCCCGCCGCCCCGCTCCCAGCGCTCCCCGACCCGCGGAGCGGCGGCACCCCCCGCGCCCCACGGCCTCCGCCCCGCCAATCCCGGCCGAGGCAGCGCCCGGCCCCGCCAATCCCGGCCCGCCCGGCCTCGCCCCGCCCATCTCCGCCCGGCCCAATCCCGGCCCGCCCGGCCTCTCCCCGCCCATCTCCGCCCGGCCCAATCCCGGCCCGCCCGGCCTCGCCCCGCCCATCTCCGCCCGGCCCAATCCCGGCCCGCCCAGCCTCGCCCGGCCCAATCCCGACCCGCCCAGCCTCGCCCCGCCCATCTCCGCCCGGCCCAATCCCGGCCCGCTCGGCCTCGCCCCGCCCATCTCCGCCCGGCCCAATCCCGGCCCGCGCCTTCAACCTCAACACGTGAGACGGGCGGCAGGGGCGGGGGGGGCAGCGCTTTATTCGGTGCTCGCAGCCGGACGCGCCGATCGAGACAACACTGGGACAGCGACGACAGCTCATACTGATATGACAGTGACTGATTTACGACTCGTCAACAGCCCCGGTGCTGCCGCGAGAACCAGGAGCAGCTTTCACCCCGAGGCAGCGGGGAGAGGCGGAGCTGAAGCTGAAATAAAGACTGTAGGGCGAGAGCTGCAATAGACTCTGGAGCTGGGGCTGGAGTAAAGACCACGGGGCAGGGGCTGAAACGGTGCAGGGCTGGAGCAGAAAGAAAAACCCTGGGGCTGGAGCTGAAATACCGACCGTGGGGCTGGAGAAGAAACGCTGCAGAGCTGGAGCCAAAATAAAGATACCGGGGCGGGAGCAGGAGCTGAAATAAACGCTGTAGCGCTGGAGGGGAAATAAAGCCCCTGGGGCTGGGGCTGAGCCACCGGCCGTGGGGCTGGGGCCGGAGCTGATGCCGAGCTGGAGCGTCCATCAGCGGAGCTGGGACAGGCGGGGGCTGCAGCGAAGCGTGCGTGAGCTGGGGCTGTAGCGAGGTGTCCTTGGGCCGCAGGGCCAGCGCCGCCGGGCAGAGACCCAGGGCCGGGCAGGGGCAGGCAGGGCCGTCCCCAGCCAGGAGCCGGTCCCGGGCAGGAGCCCAGGCTCGCCTCGTCCTCCCGCGGGCGGGGAGCCCGGCCTCTGCCCGCGGGTCCGGCCCCGCCGGGCGCCTCTCCCCGCCTGGCTCCCCCGGCTCGGCTCGGCTCGGCTCGGCTCAGCCGCTCCCGGCTCCTCGCTGCGCTGCGCCGCGCCGCGCCGCGCCGGCGGGCCCCGGCTCCGTGCCCGGGAGGGAGGCAGGGGCAGGGCTGCCGGCCCCCGGAGCCGAGCGCCCGGGGCAGCCCCGGCACCCGGCGGAGCGGCTCGCCCGAGCTGGTGCCGGAAACCCGCGCCCGGCCCGCAGCTCCGCGGGCCCCCCCGCCCTAGGGCCCGGGCCGCCTCCCCGCGGGAGGGCGGGGACGGGGGCTGGGGGCGGCGGCCCCGAGGGCTCCCCGGGCTGGCGGCGGGGCGGGACGGGACGGGACGGGCCCGGCGCAGCGAGGGGCGGCTCCTGCGGGCGGGCGGAGCTCAGCACCGGGCGGGCCCGCAGGCGACCAGGGGAAGGGGAAGGGGAAGGGGAAGGGGAAGGGGAAGGGGAAGGGGAAGGGGAAGGGGAAGGGGAAGGGGAAGGGGAAGGGGAAGGGGAAGGGAGGGGCGGGAGCGGAGCGGGGCGGAGCCGGGGCCGCCGCTCCGGGAGGAGCCGGGGCAACGCCGGGAACGGCCCCGAGGGCGGGGAGGGGGCGGGCGGCGCCTTAATGGACGGGGAGGGTCGGGGCGAAGCGAGGGGCGGGGCACGGTGAGGGGCGGGGCCAGGAGGCCCCTCCCCGGGGCAGCGGCCCCCCCCCGGCTCCAGCTCCCGGGACCCCCGGGCACTCGGTGCCCCGACCCCCGCGCGGGCAGCGCTCCCGGGGCCGCGGGGGCCGGGGTCCCGGGGTCCCGGCGCCCAAGCCCCTGCCCCGCCGCGGAGCCCCTCGGGGGAGCCCAGCACCGCCCCGGGCCAGCCCCCACCAACACGGGGCAGGGCCCCGCCGCGGGGGCGGAGCGGCCGCAGCGCCTCCCGCCCGCCCAGGGCTCCACGTCCAGGAGCGGTTCCGGGTCGCGGAGGCGGGGTCTGCGGCGGCACCGGCGACCGGCGGCGACATGGTGGGGCGGGGGATGGCGGGGGGGGACGGCGACGGGGCGGGGGAGGCGGCGGGTCCGCGGCGGGCTCTGACCGCGCCTTCCCCCCGCAGCGGTTCCGCTTCTGCGGGGATCTGGACTGCCCCGACTGGGTCCTGGCCGAGATCAGCACCCTGGCCAAAATCGTTAAGTGTCCGCGCCCCCTCCTGTCCCCCTGCCCGCCCCCCTGCCCGCCCCGGGCGCGGTGGTCACCCTCCTTCTGCCCCCGCAGTCCTCGGTGAAGCTGAAGCTGATCTGCGCCCAGGTGCTCCGGGACCTGCTGGGGGAGGCCATCGAGGTGAGTGGGACCCCCCCCTCCGTGGGGTTACCGTGATGGAGGCAGAGTGTTATAACACTGTAATTGCATAATTAGCAACATTACTGACTTTCGTATTATTATTGCAAGCCTCAGGATTAAGAATGCTACCAGCCAGTACTAGTAGGAATAATAGAGATGTTAAGTATTAGTAGTGTTGATGCTAAGGTGAGAATTACTAGCGTTAACGTTGGTAGTGTAGTGAGTGTGTTACGCGGCCGTGCGGTACCTGGTATTTACCCTGATGGCCCCACGCTCTGCTCTCCCGCAGTATGAGAAGATCTTGAAGCTGACCTCGGACGCCAAGTTAGGTAAGCACTGCTGCCCCAGCCCTGACCGGGGTTCCCCGGGGAGCCGCGCTCCTGGAACACGCAGCGATCTCGCAGGGGACGCCTTCCCGAGGCGGCAGAGCTGACCCTCCATCCCGCCCACAGAGTCGGGGGACGTGAAGGCGACCATCGCCGTCCTCGGCTTCATCCTCTCCAGTGCTGCCAAGCACAACGTGGACAGCGAGTCCCTGTCGAGCGAGCTGCAGCAGCTGGGACTGCCCAAAGGTAGGGGGGACCCTCGGGTGTCACCACAGGCCAGACCTGGTGGGATGTGCCAAGGCTGAGCTGGCAGCCCCCGGCACTGCCTTCTCCATGCTCTGATCCAGTGCGGGATGGCAGCCGTGCTCCCCTATCACCTCCCCTCTGTGCCATCCGTCCCTGGGGGCTCCTCTGGGTGCGTTACCGGGGTTTGGCTGCAGCGGAGCTGGGTGGTTTTCTTGTCCTGTCTCTCCCCCTGGGCAGAGCACGCCAGCGGGTTGTGCCGGTCCTACGAGGAGAAGCAGAGCTCCCTCCAGGACAGCCTCAGGGCCTGCAGCCTGAGACGTGAGTGAGGCACTGGGAGGTTTGGGGGTTGGGGTCAGTCACCCTGCCTGAGTGTGCTGGGGTGCTGATGCCGCCCACCCACCCTAGTGAGCCAGCTGGGCTCGGTCTGCTGGCGGGTGGATTACACCCTCAGCTCCAGCGAGCTGCGGGAGGTCAAAGAGCCCCTCGTGCACCTGACTTTCAACCTGCGGGACGGGGAGCGCGGGAGGACGGCGGCCATCCCCATGGCCCTCTCCGCTGACAAGTTCCGGGTGCTGCTGGCAGGTGAGGCCCGAGGATGGGTGGCAGCAGGGACCCCTGTCCCCAGGGGGCCGGGGCTCCTCCTGCCAGCAGCACTGGGGGGGACGCTGCAGCGCCGGCGGCTCCCCCACTGCCTCCTCCCTCCCTCCTCAGAGCTGAAGCAGGCCCAGGCCCTGATGAACACCCTTCTCTGAGGAGCTGCGAGAAGGGGCGATGGCAGGAGGCGCCGACGCGGGATCTCAGGACAGGGCCCAGTGCGCCCGACCGGGCCCCGGCGCTGCCCGACTGGGGAGGGGGAAGCCAGGGGCAGCTGTCCCTGCCCTCCTGCCCGCGCCTGCGGGCTGCCCGGGGCCCGCTGGGCCGCCCGCGGTGAGGCTGCCCCGCGGGGGAGGCTGCAATAAAGGCAACAGTGGCAAAGCCCGGCCGTGTCCGCCTGTTCCTGCGCGGCCGCGCCCCTCGCCGTGGTCGCGCCGCTCGCCGTGGCCACGCGGCCGGACTACAACTCCCAGCGTGCTCTGTCGGGCGCGCAGCCAATGGGAGGCGGGCGGGGCGGGGCCTGGGCGTGTCTCCAGGTAACGGGGCGGGCGACCGGCGGCGGCGGCCCCAGTGCGGCGGCAGGGCGGGCCGGGCCGGGCCGGGCTGTGCGGTCCCGCGGCGGCCGCGGCCATGCCCGAGTGCCCGGAGCTGCACCTGGCCGGGCGCTACATCAACGAGGTGTGCGGCGGGGTGGTGTTCTCGGGCGGCGTGGAGCGCTCGGCGGTGGGCAGGGGCCCGGAGGTGCCCTTCTGCAGCGAGGCCTACCGCATCTCGGCCGCCTCCCGGGGCAAGGAGCTGCGGCTGACGCTGGCCCCGCTGGGCCCCGCCGCGCCCCAGGACCTCGTATTCCGCTTCGGCATGTCGGGGTCGTTCCGGCTGTGCCCTGCCGCGCAGCTCCCTCGCCATGCCCACCTCCGCTTCCTCACCCGCGAGAGCCCCCCGCGCGCCCTCTGCTTCGTCGACGCCCGCCGCTTTGGCTCATGGCGGCTGGGTGACGCCTGGCAGCTGGGCCGCGGGCCCTGCGTCCTCTCCGAGTACCAGGCCTTCAGGTGAGCATCCCACCACCCTGCCGGCCATGGCCCGGCCTGAGGGAAGGCCCCCCGTTTTGTTTTGGGTGACACCCTGTGCTCTGTTGCAGGGAGAATGTGCTGAAGAACCTGGATGACAAGGCTTTTGACAAGCCCATCTGTGAGGCCCTCTTAAACCAGAAGTTTTTCAATGGAATTGGGAATTACCTCCGTGCTGAGATCCTGTACAGGTAAGGTGGGTTGCGCACCCACTGACCTGTTGGGGAGGTTTGGTCTCCAAGAGTTTGCCAGAGCTTGATGACTCCTCGGCAAAGCTGGCTGGGCCTCCTCGCCTGGTGGACATAGGCAAGTGCCAGAACTGAGAGTCTGGGCTTGTGTGTAACTCTCTCAGGTTGAAGATCCCTCCCTTTGAAAAGGCTCGGACCGTGCTAGAGGCCCTGAAGGATCAGAACCAGGCGAGGAGGAAGAAGGTGAGGAATACCTGGTGCTTTCACAGGCTCAGAAAGGGGCAGGTTTCCAGCCAGACACCATACCAGGGATTTGTTTGCCTGTGGCTCTGTGCGATGTCTCAGCAGCACCCTGGGGTCCTGGGAGCTTCTCGCCTCCCGTGCAGGGAGCCGGACTGAGCTGAGAAGTGTCCCTGATTTGGGTTTGGGCTCAGCAGCAGCAGAGGTGGTTCAGTTTGCTTCCAGCCCCCAGTCTGGGCTCAGCTGGCTGCCTCGCTGGGCACGAAGCTCTGTTTCAGGTCTGCTCTGTTTCTAGCTTGTTCCAGCCCAGGGTTCAGGGCCAGTTTCAGTTCGTGTTTGGTTCCTTGCTCTGATGGGGCAGAACATTGTCACGAGGCCCTTGCAGAGCTTGCACAGCCTCTGCCCACACCGCTGTCAGGAGGTATTTGCTGCTCTGAGCCTTTCCCAACCCGATGGCAGGCATTTTCCCTTCACAACTATAACACTTGCTGCTCGGGATCTTTCTCCTCAAGCGTGTTACTGTCCTTTGCCATAAACACCCGTGTCTGAGCATGTCTGCCCCTCCAACGGAGCGGCAAATGGGGCGCAGCAGTTCTGTAACCTCACGCGTGTGGTGTTCATTCACACGTGGCCAGGCTGACAAGCTGTGACAGCTCCCCTGGCACGTGCCTGCGTGCTGCGCTGGTGCCTAGCAGCGCCTGGCTTCTGCCGTCAGGAAGTCTCCGGGTATATTCGGGGTGGGTGAAGAGGAAGGGGCATGGGAAATAAACACCTTGCAAGCTTAAAATCTCTGGGGAAGGCTGCAGTAGAGCCCACGGCCAATCTTGTGGCCTCGGGGGAGAGGAGGTGGCTATTTTAAAGGAGGCTGAAAACAAAACGTGACTTGAGGGCTGTTTTTACAAACTGCTGGTCTTCCTGTGTGCTAGGCCTCTTTCAGGTCTTTGTAGCTGTGGGGAATGTGCTAATGTGCAGCTCGAAGTTCAGGGCTGGCACATGGTGGGGAACATGGCAGCTCATCCTCAGGAGAGCAAGAGGAGATGGGGAATTTGTCTGGTGTTGGGGAAGAGAGACCTCAAGGAGGCTGGGGTCGTTGGCAGGTGACTTCCCTCCCCTTCTCCACCCCTGCAGGATCCTTCCCTGAGGCCGAGCAAGAAGCTGAAGCTGATGCGGGAGAACCCAGATCTCCTGGAGCTGTGCCACACGGTGCCCATGGAGGTCATCACAGCGGGTGAGGTGACGGGACAAGGAGCAGGGGAACAGGAACAGCTGGGGCTGGCGAGGAGGCCTGGGCTTTGTGTTACCAGCAGCAGGAGGCTTGGGAGGGCACACCGACACCGTGGTCACTGCTTCCTCTCTACTTCTGTCCTTTCCCTCTCTCCCTTCCCAGACAAAAAGCTCTTTGACCCAGATCACTCAGATAACTACGATGCTTTCAAGAACTGGCTGCAGTGTTACTTGGTGCCTGGCATGAGCTCTCTGCGTGACCGCAACGGCAGGACCATATGGTTCCAGGTGGGTGTCTGGGGTCACTGCTTGGGGCTGGATGCCCTCTGACCCCTCCTCCAAGGGGACACCAGCCCATTTTCTGCTTCCTGAGACATCCCCCCCCCCCCAGCATTACACTGTGTCGCTGGGGGTCTTCCTCTCCGACAGACTGCTACGACTGCTGGACGTGGAGGTGATGAGGACCCTTTATAAGGTGGCCAGCTGGCCAAGGAATGGCAGGCAGTCTGAGGCAGAGGGGCCGATGGTGGGAATGGGGGTCTTGGGCGGTCTAGCAGCCCTGTTCCTCCCTCCTGTGCCCCGTGTCTGGGTGAGGTGCTGTGGTGGGGCCTTGCAGAAGGATCAGGGGCTGACGGGAGAGTCCCCGAGGCGTGGGGCAGGCAGAGCAAGTCCAACTCCCCCAGCTTCCTGGGGAAACATGGCTGTTTCCCTATCACTGTCTTGGCTGTGGGGTGGAGAAGGGGCACAGATTCTGCTGCCACTACCTGCAGAATGATTGTGCCCCAGTCAATGCTCTGTCGCCTTCCTTGCAGGGAGAGCCTGGCCCCATGGCTCCCAAAGGTGAGTGTCCTCTCTCCTCCCCGCGGGACCTGCTCTTGCTCCGGGCAGACTGGAGCCTGGGAAGCCCAGAGGCAAAGGCAGGAGCACTGGGGCACCGACGGGCCTGTGACGGCTGGTGGCACTGGGGGACGGAGCCTGCTGTGCCCAAGGCTTCCTACCAGCACACCCGCCTGCCTGGGCACAGCATTTGCACACACAGGGTGCTTTTCCAGGCCAGCACCTACATCCCCCCTTCCTTGCCTGCCAGGATGGGAGCAAGAGGGTGTGCTCTCCCTGGGGGTGCAAGCCTGAACCGAGCAATGTTTTGGCAGGGGAGGGAACCTGGTGGGAGGGGCGAGCAGCCCCCTTGAGCCCTTCCTGCCAATTCCGCGGCTCAGCTCTGCTCACACATCACCGGGGACAGCGTCCCTGAAAGGTCACTGTGCCGCAGCCTGTCCCCCAAGGTGTGGGCGCGCTCTGCCCCATCTCCTCACCCCGCCTAACCTGGGCACGTCTTCTTGCGCAGGGCAGACGTCCCGCAAGAAGCGCACTCAGCTGAAGGCAGATCCTGAGGCTCTGACCCCCAAGGTAAGAAGCTTTGTGATTGTGGCTCCTGCTGGGTCTAGAGGCTGTCCTGTTCCCCACGCCACGTTCACGCTGCTCCCGAATTCACGGTGGGCTCCTACCTGGAGCTTCTTATCAGCTGGCAGTCCAAGCACACTTCTGCTGCTAAGCTCCGGCTCCGATGTCCACCCAGGTCGCCACACGCGCCTCAAAACGACGCCCCAGGGCTGCAGCAAAATCCCCAAAGTCAATTGAGGAGGAGGAGGTGGCTGATGGGCCAAGGAAGGGACGTGCTCGCGGGAGGAGGAAAGTGACTGCTGCTTCGGCCTTGTCTGAGCCTGAGGCGCCGGTCAAAGCCAAAAGAAGCCGCCAGACATCTGCGCGCAGGGGCAGAGGTGAGGCTGGCAGTCCCTGTGGCTTTCAAATGCACAGGCAGAGGCTGTGGGAGCGCTCTCTTGTATCAGAGGGACTGAGGGGGTGCCAAGGGGCAGGACAGGAATCCAGCGGGGCTTCCTGGGGCAGAACCAGGCACCCCCTCACTTCTCATTTCCCTCTCCATCTTCCAGGCGCAGCCCCGGCCGTGTGAGTGCTGCATGCTGCCCTCCTCCTGAGGGGCATTTTAACAGCTGCAGGAGGAGCTCAGGGAGGGCCTGGCTGGGGGCCTGGATTAGCGCTGGGGAGAAAAGAGGCCGCTTTGTACCTGTGCTTACGCCCGCTTGCTACCACTGCATCCTGCCAGTGTGGGAAGGAGAAGCTGGGCTTGGTGGTGGGGCTGATTGATCCAGCATCCTCCTGCTGTCCCCAGGCATTTGAGGGGGATAAGGGCCACGGACCACACATTGTGCTGGACTCTGACCCGTCCCTCTGCCTAAAAGTGGATTCCCTCTTCCTTCCCCTCTTCCCTTTCTGGCTGCTGCCTGCATCACTGTTTTTAGCTGACTAATAAAGTATTTTGTCTAGAAATCACTATGCACGCCTTTTTTGTGCTAAGGATAACCCCCCTGTGCCCAGCCTCTTCCCCAGATGGGCTGGAGCATCCCTCACCCTTCAACCTCACCACCCCCCCTCCAAAATAAAGGTAAGCTCTGCCTCCCCAGTCCCAGGAGTGAGATCCTGCTGAGGAGGACACTAAGAGAGCAGCAGCTACAACAGAGCCCCTGGGAGGAGGCAGATCAGTGCAGTTATCTGGAACTACGTTAAGAAAACAGCCTGGAGCTTGTTTTCCTGTAATTCTCTGGTTTACTTGTGTTCCCCTTCTGCAAGGGCAGTGCAAGAGGCAGGTGAAGGGAGAGGGGAACGACTGTAGTGTGTCTTTTCACTTGCTGCTAGGGTTTGGACAAGATGAAGGCCAAGACACAGGAGCCACTGTGGAAAGCTGCTGCTCCCCAACCCCCCCGGGGTTGGAGCAGAACCCATGTGGGGCCAGCCATCCTGTCCCACAACCGTACCCACGCTTCAGCTAGCTAGGAACTCACTCGGGCCCTCCTTCACTGGTTAGGCAGGGGGCAACTGTCCTTTCCTGAAGAACACGCTTGGTCTTGAGCGCTGCTCTCCGATGGCTGGGTGGGGTGCAAGGGGGAGACTCTACCCTTCCCTTGGAACCACCACCTCCTTGCACAGCTCTTGGGATTGGGGAAGCCTCAGGCTGCAATTTGAGCTCACAGTGTTGATCCAGGTTGCCACGGCATCACAAGGGCCACTGACTGCGTCACTGCCCCAAGACCAAGAGGACGGAGAGCACACAGAAGGGTGTGAAGGAAAGCCTCACGCCCCGCTGCTCCAGCGGCAGGCAGCCCCGTGCAGCCGGCTGCTCCAGAAGGTCACAGCTGGGGAAGAAAGCAGCGCGTGAGGCTGAAGCGACCGATCTCCATCCCCACACGCACCCAGCCCTCCAGCATGGACTTACAGCATCGCCTCCTTAACGGGGAGGGAGGTCTGGAGCCAGGCGACAACTGTGCTGCCATGTGCCTCATACAGCCGAACCACCACGGCTTCAGGTCTGTCCTCAGCCTTTGGGAGACAGTGCACACGGGATTTCAGACAAATGAGACAGGCGCATTCTATCCTACACCTCGGGGTACAGCCCGACCCAAGGGATGGCGGCTGAGCGGCTCTGCCTGTGTGCACATACATTCCTGACCTGCAGTGGTGCAGCACCAATGACTGAGGCTGCAGTACCCACGTACAGATGTGGGTACTACTGTGATCCCTGGTGCGAGTGCCTGCCCGGGCTGGCAGAGAGGGGTGCTAACCCCCCTTGTCCTAACCTAGCAGGACACGCAGACCAGAGGGATCACTGTTTCCACTCAGCTAAGCCTGCCCACCACCCAGCGTGGGGCAAAGAGCAAGCCACGCTTAACAACAACACTTAACCCATCTGCCCTCCCCGCTTCTGCCCCAGGGACTTGCCTGCTTGACAGTCTCCAACACGACCGCAGGTGAGCTGACAGAAAAGGCGCTCCAGGCCAGGCACTCGGCAGAGCCGGTCGGTACCACGTGGAGGGGAAAATTCAAGTTGTAGGCATGCTGGATCACATCAGCATCCTGGAAGGAACCTGCAACACAAGAGCCTCCAGCCAGCCTCTACACGTGCACAGCCAGAGACACGCTCACCCCAAGGCTCACTGCAGCATCCTCCACCCTGCGTGTCCCCACAGGGCCCAGCTCTGCCCATCACTCACCCAGGTGAGGCATCACGGCGTAGGTGAACTGGTGGTGCGCAATGTCTGCTGTGGCATCAGGAGACTTCGGCGCTCTCAGCCTAAGGCAACAAGAGGTAGGTGAGACTGGTGTCTTGGCAGCACCCTCCATCACCCAGTGCAGAGCCAGAGGAGCCCCGTGACAAGACAACTGCCTCCCCCCGCTACCTCGAGCGGTGCCCTGAGGTAGAAGCCAACATGCTGCTGGTTTCTGGCAACAGCAAACAGACTCTGGACAGTCCCAGAAGCTAAAAAAATTGAAGGGTGTTTTCCTGTGAAACTTGTGGCTGATGGAGTCAAACTGAAATACTTACAGCTTCTCTTAGCTTTGTATGCACCCATAACATTGCTGTTCCTTCCCTCTCCTTAAGCCTCCCCTCCTGGGGTATGTTTTGGCCAGCAACAGAAAAATTACTTGGTGCAAATGTGGATCTGGTATCTCCTAATTATCTAGAAGCATAACTTTATTTTAGTCAATTGTAATTAAGTCAGCCAAAAGTTCTCAGATGACAGCCAGCCACTTAAACTAATAGCAGACTATTTCCTTATTAATGATGATCACTTAGGACCAGGGATTGCCTCAACTTCCAGGAGACACCTCAGAAGGCAAAGTGACCGCTGCAGCTCCACCCTCACCCCAATCCTACTCACAGCGAGAGGCTGAGGACGTTCCGGTGGGCTGATGCCCCGTATTTGCAGTCATTCAGCAGTGCCACCCCGAAGCCATGCTCGGAGAGATCCAGCCACTTGTGAGCCCACACCTGCAGGAGGTGCCAAGGGACATATTCACCACACAGAGCTACTGCCTGGGAGCAAAAGCAGCCCCACCACAGAAGGAGCAGCTCAGCCTCGGGACCAGGGCACCTTTCCTCTCACCTCGAATCGAGCCCAGTCCCAGGACGTGTTCCAGTGTGTTGGCCGCTGCAGGTGTCCAAACTGGATCTCATAGGTGGCATTTGTGCTCCGGACCTGCACAGGGAACTCCACCTTCAGGAACTTGTGAGCCTCCTTCCACTCAACCTAAACACAGTAGCAAAAGGACATCACCACGGGGGGCTGACAGGCGGATGCTGCACTTATCCTTCCCTGGTGCGCAGCAGCCAGCTCGCACTCAGGCCAGACCAGGTACAATAAAACTGCACTAGAGTCTGAACACAGATAAACCGGTGGGCCTCTCTTCCACCCTTGTTCCTCAGGACCCCTGCCCTCGGGCTGCCCTACTCTAAGGCAGAGGAGGACAGGCAGTGAGGGGGTTCCAGGGAAGGAAACAGGAGGGGGAACGTAATTCAGACGTGAGGTTCAGCTCCCCAGAGCTCTGCCTGCACAGCACAGGTGTTTGTATCGCACAGCAGCCGCTGGCCAAACCTGGGTCAGAAAGCGGAGGTACGGGCACGTGGCATCCAGGATGATCTCCTGGGTTAAGATGCTGCTTTCCCCGACTTGCAGAGAGAAGCTTGCACTTCCCCGCAGGCCCCCAGCCAGGGTGATTTCTAGAGGCTTCAGCAGCGTTGTCACTGGTTTCCTAGAGAAAGGGATAAAGGCAGAGCTGGTCTGAGGCTGGTAGATCCAGGTTCCCAAATCCCAGTTCAGCTTCCCACACAGCAGGCACTCACTTCTCCAGAGTGAATGCTCTGTTACAGCTTTTGTTACAGCTAGGACTGACAGGGAGGCAAGAACCTCAGAGCAAAGTCAAAATACAAGTGCTGCATGCACTGCTCCTCTACCTGGTTTCCAAGTGATAATCCATCACATCCCAGGCATCCCAGTACAGGGGAACATCATCAAAGAGTGCAAACTGGTTGGCATAGCAGCCATCTGGGACTGACTCTCTGGAGCAAAGGGAAACAGAGAAACAGCAGTGTTAAGAAGAACTGGCAGTGGAGAAGGGCATACAGTAAGAAGACCTGAGAGAGGTTTGAGGAGCCCGGTTCCATAACTGGGTGATAGACATACCTCTTGGAGTCCACCAGCCGAAGTGAGGTCAGGTGCCCCATCATGTCCAGGCAGACTGCAATCACCCCATTCTCCATGGCAACGGAGCCATCCTCCTTGGGGGAAAGGACAGAAACAGATTTCACAGACCCACACTTGCGGGAGTTGAGTGCCCCAGTTGCAAATCCAGTGTGCGGACTTGCTGTGTGCTGGATTCCCTAGATTTCCCCCCAGTCAGCCTTTGACACAGGGTACACCGAACTGAGGACAACTGCCGTTGTGCTTACCTGTTTCCTCACTGCCACAGGCTGAGGGGGCAGCAACAGCTCCCTCACTATAGCATAGCCCATGCTGGGGACTGTCACCAGAGCTGGAAAGGAAAGAGGTTCTGTTCCAACATCTGCCCCAGACCTACCCCTAAGTCACACCGTGCTGCCCTGCTGCTCTCACGTCAGACCTACCACCTCCTTTCATATCTTCCTCTTCTTCATCCATAGCTCAGGGACAACTTGAAGTGGGAAAAAGTCCCAAGGAGTGATTTGATAAGTCAGCAAACTCTCCCCAGGGCAGGGAGAGGCAGAGTATTTCTTTGTTAACCATCTCTGCCCCTGTAAGAAATTCTGATACATGAATTACCCCTGAGTTAGACATACCTAAACTCTCTGCTCCGGCTGGCCCAGTCCTGGAGATCACCTCAGTCCGTTCCCAGGGCAAAGTGTTCAACACAAGGGTGCCCTTGCTGCTCCCTGCCTTGGGCTGCAGCAGTTCCCTGCATAAGGACTGCACAGCTTCCTCCTGCAGCTGAGCGCCAGCCCTGCGGATCTCTGAGCAACAAAAAGGCCTGAGCTGGATCCAGCCAGGCCGTTTCTCACATCTGAGAGAGTTTCTGGCACTTCTGTACAATGTACACACACTTTAGCTACTTCCAAGCTACAATTACTAATTATCATTAATATTAATTATTATCTATTAGTAATTAAAGTTTATAATTATTCTTAACTTTGTTATTACAAGACTACAATGAGCTATGCCAGCTCAACTGGAAAATTATGGTGCTACAATAAAGTAAAGCAAGTGCCTGTGGGCACCTTTGCTGGGGTCTATCCTGGCATGCCAGCAGCAAGCAGAGAAGTCAGTAACTCGGGATGTTTTTTAATCCCTTGGCTCCCCTGCTAATTCCCTGTAGAGTTAGCGCTACTACAGACACATGCCTGCACAGGTTCAACCCATAGTGCCTGGCAGTCCAGGATTGAAATCTGCAGCCCCACCAGGCAGGACCTAGTGTGCTCCGACGGATAAGTGCCCTCCTAGCCAAACTCCCTGCCCACCTGTGTAATATTGCAGGGCATCCTCAACCACGAGCTGGATACAGCTGCCTGGCAGAACATCATGGAATTGGTTGAGCAGCAATAACCTAAAACAGAGAACAGAAAACAGGTGAGGAAGCAGGGGAGAGCACCAGATTTGTTCTGGCTTACCGAGCCCTGTTTGCAAGGTGGACAAACTTAATAACTGTTCCTTATCCCCCCATTAGCAAAGACTTGAGAGAAAAGATTCTTTCCATAGCATCCTTTAAGTCCCTTTATGTTAGGACTTGTCAACTGTCATCTTAGTAAACCACAAACATGGGGAGCAAGAGCTATTTTTTTATCCCTCAGGGCTACCAGATATATTGTTGCATGAGTTCAGACAAGTCAAAACTGGCAAGGAATAAGCTTAGGTTGGAAATGAAGTTTCCAGCCAGCAGAGTAGTGAGGCTTTGGAGCTATCTTCCAATGGGAGAATCAAGCAAAGCACTGAAACACTTTCCAAGTGGAGCCCTGTCGTGGTTTAGCCCCAGCCAGCAACTAAGCACCATGCAGCCGCTCGCTCACTCCCCCTGCCCCGGTGGGATTGGGGAGAGAATCGGAGGAGTAAGAGTGAGAAATACTCCTGGGTTGAGATAAGAACATTTTAATAATTGAAATAAAGTAAAATAGCAATGATAATAGTAACAATAATAATAATATACAATGCACAATGCAATTGCTCACCACCCACCGACTGATACCCAGACAGTTCCCCAGCAGCGATCACTGCTCCCCAGCCAACCCCCCCCCCCCCCAGTTTCTATACTGAGCATGACGTCATATGGTATGGAATAGCCCTTCAGTCAGTTTGGATCAACTATTCTGGCTGTGCCCTCTCCCAGTTTCTTCTGCACCTGGCAGAGCATGGGAAGCTGAAAAGTCCTTGACTAGCATAAGCAGTACTTAGCAACAACTAAAACATCAGTGTGTTATCAACATTCTTCTCATCCTAAATCCAAAACACAGCATTATGCCTGCTACTAGGAAGAAAATTAACTCTATCCCAGCTGAAACCAGGACAAGCCCTGATCAGTTTGTGGAAGGGGTTGCGTATACACAGCACTGCAGGACTGAATCCGCAAAGGTCCCTACATCCTAACTATGCACTGCTCTCCCACTCACTCAAGAGGCAGTTCAAATGAAGGCAGGCTGTGGTCAGTCACCCTTCTGGCTCCAGCTGGACAGGACTGATAGATAAGTGACCACCTCCCACCATCAGCCCACTGAGCTCCCAATAACTGCCCACACCAGTGTGGTCCGACTGGTCCAGGCTAATTTTGGTGCACTGATAGCAAAGATTTCTACCTAGACTCAGGCAGGGACAAGGAGCTGTAGGGGATGGGGCTTGGTACCCCAAGAACAGCCAGCTCTCACATTGAAGTCCCCAGCTCTCACCACGTCCTCCCCTGGTACCATCAGTTCTCCCGTATACCCTCACCTCCAGAGCCGCTGCAGCTGGCTGGCAGGATACTGGAACGTACCACCCCGTGCCACAGCCAAGGTGCTGAGTACTTCGACGTCGTGGAGTATTCGCTCGCACTCCCGATTCCCCTTCTTTATCTGGTGTCAAAGCAAGGAGAGAAGGAAGATGCTTAGGAAACTGGCAGCTTGGAGTGGATCTCTCATACCAGCAGCAAAAGCCCATCTCCAGTGCAGGAAGGTTGGTTATTTGTAGGTGTCACAAGTTTGCCATTACCCGTGAGTTATTTTTTGCCACAGAACAAACTGGAACTCCCAGCACAGGACACAGCTTCCCCTGTCTCTCTTCTCACCTTCCTCCCTTTCCTCTGACTCTTCACCCAAGCTCTGCAACTATCTGCTAAAGTGAAGGACATGACAGCTGTTGACTAAGGGGGCCCTGTTGTGTCCAGGCTTTCTTCTCACGCTTTGAAGAAAGTCTGACAATAGATCTATCTGCCTTTTGGAGTCCTGGCTACAAGGTGGCTCCTGCTGTTGAGACCTAAAGGGCACTGTCCAAACCCTGGAGCTGCCTGAGCAGTAGCGAAGAGAACTGAGAATGGCTGCCTTGCCTGGGGGTGGGGGAGACCACTGTCTCCATCCCGTGTGCACAGTCACCTGGGCCTGGGTGGTGTATGTGCCATTGTGCAGCTCAAGGAAGAGCTCTCCCACCCAGGTGCACAGCTGTGATGACTCCTTCTCCAGGACAGAAAAGAGTCGGTCAGGAGTGGAGATCTGAACCCTGTAGGAGAGACGCACAAACAGCGATGAGCCAGGGGAGAAGCCTGTGACACGGCTAATGGTGCATCCTGACCAGAAAGGTGACAGCCCCAGAACTGAGGCCTCAGAAACCCCAACACAACCACACACAGTGTTCCCCTCAACCTCCTCCCACCCCTCTCCCACTCCATGCTGGTCTTTCCACCTGCGATGGAGATCTGGACATTCCCCAGGCAGGGACTGACTGCCAGGCACCGCTGCTGTGCTGGCCACTCATGCCACAGCTCTACTGAGGACTCGCAAACAGTCCAAGGCTGCCCCATGTACCTGTTCTTACAGCTCTTGATGATGGAGAGACTCTGTCTCCCTGACAATCCTTCCTAGCCCTCTTCTCACCCTGCTTGCTCCCTGCCCTCCTTTGTACACCCTTTCTTTTGGCACTGCTGAAGGCCAGGGCCAGCTCAAAACAAGTGCTCCTGCAAGTAGGGAGGAAGGGAGCCCCCCTCTCACCTTGGCAACCCATCTGTGTCTCTCATTCTCTTCATCCTGTCCAGCATCTTCTGCGTGGGGCCCCCTCCTCCATCTCCAAAGCCAAAGAGGAGAGCGCTGTGGTTCACACGTCCTTTGTCCTTGTTGTTCTTCACTGTTTTCAGCATCTAGAGGGATTTTTGGATAGCTGCAATCTCCTGGAGCCCAGCTCCCACAGCTCCGCACAAGATGGGTCAGCCTTTAGGGGGCAAAGCCCAGTCCTGCCCTTCTTCCCCAGCCCAAACTGCCAAAATCAGGCACGGACACATCTCAGAGGCAGGCAGTTGACTGCCAAGCACCCAAACACCCTTTGTCCAGCAATGCTGCCAGCTATCCCACTCCCTTCCCAGGCAGTGCTCTCTCTTAGGAGCCTCAGATCTGTCCCCGAGGGGCTGGCACTGCACGTCACATGCAGGTCTGGCAACCTCACTCACCTCCTCCACTCGCCCGTGCATCCCATAGGAGTCACCAGGGGGGAAATGGGTCAGGACTCGGGAACCATCAATGCCTTCCCAGAAAAAGGTGTGATGCTGGAGGAGAGCCAAAGGAAAGTGTGGTGTCTTGTACAGCCCCCCCCTGTACCACACAATGCCGAAATGCTAAAGCACAGCCCCATTGTTCCTAGGAGTTCCCAAAAGGACATCTCTGGTCATCCCAGTACCAGAAAGATTTACCCTTAGGTCAGTGTTTCAAGGCTCCCAAACTCATATCCCACACAAACATGTGCATGGAGGGCACACTTCAACCACATCAGCACACACCTTGTGCACTAAAAGCCCAAGCTTCCTCGCAAGCCCTGTCAAACACACAAAGTCCAGCACCTTTGTCACCAGGGAAGTACACAGGGGACAGGCACTTCAGAGCCCCTTGAGGATTCAAACTGGGCCTTCACTTTCTCTGCACGAGGTTGCAGGATGCCCTGACAGATCAGTGCAAGGAGACAGTTGCACAAGGATGGGGAATGCCACAAGGGCAGGGGACAGCAGAGGAGTGGCTGAGTTTGCTGTCTGCTAGACCTGCACGCAGGTCACAGTGTCCCATCTGGAAGCAGAAGGAATTTGTAGGTTGGAGCCCAGCTGGGATGTCTAACCATGTCCTTCCTCTCCCCTAAAGCCTGACAGGACATTGCTACCACCATAAATGGCTGGCTTTGGAAGAAGAGCCTGTGTCAGCTGAGCTGAAGGACTGGCTCGACCTGTGGAACCAACAGGTCCAGCCCTGCAGACAGACTCCAGCAACCGCAAGTCCATCCCCTGGCAAGATGGGAAGCACAGCTCACCGGGAAGGTGTTCACCAGGTTCCAACTGAGCTTCTGCGTGAGGAACCGCCTGATCCCACAGCCATGCATCAGCTGAGGCAGCTGGGCTGAGTATCCAAACGTGTCTGGCAGCCAGAACTGGGAGCAGATGTGACAGCAGCAGAGGGAGAGAGACACATGTGAGTCACACTGGCCACAAATCACAGTCTGAGCTCATGGTGGATTTCTTGGTAGTCAGTCTCTCAGCCCTTCTTGCAGAGGGGACAGAAGATGTGCTAGACAAGGAGCAGTTCTAGAGACCTGCCAGGGACCTACAAGCAATACAACCAAGGCCTAGGACTGTGCTAACTGCCATGATACTTACTCATCATGGCTTTAGCAGCAAAAAGCAGGCCAACGTGAGGCACCTGAACACCATATCTGGAGAAACAGAGAGAAACCCTCACGCATAGCAAGAGGCGGAAGGAGACGGTGTGCAAGGAAGGTGTGCTGGAAAAGAGCAAGTACCTCTGAGCAGATCCGGCCAAACTGCTCCTGGAAGAACCGCTGTCCCTGGAGGAACTGCCGCACCATGGACTCCCCGCTGGGCAGGTTCCCATCCTGGGGGGAAAGCACAGGGAGTCCATGTGGCAAGCCAGACACCGGGGAAGGGGAGATCTTACAAGAACCCCATTCCCACCCACTGTCATCCTGACCCAGCAGATCATGGGGAGGGTGCGAACAGATCTCAGCAGAGGGCAAAAGGAAGAACAGAGCTTAGCCAGTCCAGACCAAATCTCCTTTCTTGGGGAATGAGATGATTTGGGAGAGGGATGGTATTTTTGTGAGGCTAGACACTGCAGACAGCTGCTGTTTCCTGGGCCCAGAGACTACCACCAACCAGACCGGCTTAGCAAAGGCTCTGCTCCCCACCTCCAGTGTCAGGACCAGTCCCAGAGGGATGGTGCAGGGAGGGAGTGGTGAGCCAGGTTCACCGTGCTTCTCACCATTTCTACCCAGGTGCCTCCGACAGGAATGAACTGCCCCTTCGCCACAAAGTCTTGAATCTGCGCATAGAGCCCAGGGTACCAGCTCCGCACCCACTCGAACTGCTGTGCCTGCCAGAGCACAGAGATCAGCTTCAGCTCCCACCACAGCACTCCACACCAATATCCCTCCTCTCTTCAACTGCACAAGACACTCCCGGTCACCCCTCCATCTTGTTTTGAGTCATGCTGTAGAAGCAACATGCCACGAGCAGAAGGAGAGCTCCCCAGAGGGAGATTGCTCACCTGGGAGCAGGCAAAGGTGAGCTCTGGATTGCACTCCATCAGACGGACCACCGTGACCCAGCTCCGAGCGCACTTACGGATGGTCTCCTCATATGGCCACAGCCAGGCTGCAGGGACAGACACATGGCCCCACTGTGGTTATTACTCGGCACAAGCTCCTTTGGGAATGAGGCTGTGCTGCCTTTTGTGGATCAGCTGGGGAAAATGCTAGAGCAAAATGCTCTCCTTTGACTAAGTGCCCGACAGCAACACAGCCTGGGGCCTCCAGCTCCCGCTTCTTCTGCTGCCTTTCTGTTGAGACTGACACCCCTGCAGGGACTGGAAATTGAGGGGTGAAGTCCAACAGGTGGAAGGAAGATAGCAGTCTGTAATTCATCTCTCATCTGCAGCCCCATCAGTGCTCCAAACGGCACAGCTAGCCAGACACACGTTCTGCTGCCTCAGTGACAGATCAGTTGTATGGCAGCACAGATGTCCCTTTCCCTTCCCTTGGGGCACAGTAACCAGTGCCCAGAGCCCAAGGACAGCCAGCTCTCCCCCTTGGGCAGTGTGCAGAGAGGGAGGTCAGCAGAGAGGGAGTGCTGTGCTGCTCTCACCAGAGTCAATGTGGCAGTGACCCATGGCATGGATGGTGTGCTGGCTCTCGCCGTTCCTCTGGCTGAAGATCGCCACAGCCAGGTCACGGGCAGCAGGGAAGGTGGACGGGTCCGTAACATCACACACGTTGACCATCTGGTTGGCAGTGTACAGTGCCTGGAAACTCCTCTGGTCTTCCTCCCCGAGGAGCTGGGGTTGGGAGTAATAACAGCTTGACTTGGAGCTCAGCACATCCTCTGGCTCTGAGCAGCTCTCTGTACCAGCTCGGATGTCACCTGCCCCAGCGAAAGCCCGCTACCTCCTTCCAATATCTGACTCTGCCAGTGGTGCCAGGTAAACACCATGTTCCTGCTTCACAGACAGAACCATATGTCTTTGCTCATGTGCCTTCTAAAGTCAGGTTACACATGCACGCATCCCAGGGGGCTCTGGTCTAACAGATCCTGCCTTGGAGCAGAAAGTGGATGAAAAAAACACCTGTGGCTTCTCTCTGTTCAGTTTTCTCCTACTCTAGACAACATCAATTGTGCTAAAGCAGCAGGAACAAACATTTGCTCCTCCAGGGCCTCCTGGTGGAAGGAGACTGGTCACAGAATAGCAGAAGGAGAAGATAAAATGAAGCTGTGGAAGGAGGTGGAAAGGGTGAGAGAAGAGAAGAGAATGAGCTCACAGACCTGGGCCATCTCCAGCAGTATTTCCAGATCCACCAGCAGTTCATAGACATCCCTGTTGAAGATGACCAGCTCAGCCTTGCTCAGGGTGAATCTCCTATCAGGGTCTGGAGGGGCGATCATACTGCCCTTGCCGGCCCCGAAGAGACCGTTGCAGGCCAGCTCCACGTACAGCGTCAGACTGGAGAGCAAAAGGAAACCATCAGGGAGCAGGCCACAAGCAATTGGCCAGGAAAGTCCATTCCCCTCCCTGTGGTGCTACGGGCCTGACCTGAACAACGGACAGAGACCCTGAAAGCTGGATACTTCCCAGAGCACCTGGACACAGGCAGCGGCGTCTCAGCCTGGCCTCCTGACTTCAAACAACACCAAGCTCCCCCAGCGGTGGGGGGCTCCCTGGGGCTCCAGCCAGGCTGACCACCCACCTGTGGGGCTCTGTTTCTTTCAGGCTTCTTGTCAGGATGTAACTGGTCTTCTCACCTTCCTTAGTCAAACCCTACAGGGGAAGACAGCACATTTAACACATGTCTTCAGAGGCCCATGACAGTGGACTGGATGGGCAGGACAAGACACATCCAGCTGGTCCCACATCTCATGGGACAATGCTTCTCACAAGAACCACCAGCATGGAAACCGCTGCTGCCCCAGCAGTAACACAAATCCTGCGGACACCACCACAGAGCAGGGCAGGGCTGCAAAAGGTCACCTGAGCCATTCCACCTCCCCAAAGCAGGACTGAAGTTGACATGTGTGACAACAGTCTGTCTCACTGCTCTTGACAGCAGTGGAGATTCACATCTCAGGCCCAATGCTTGCTTATCCTTCTTCCAAGACAGATTTGCTAATGCCTAAGCAGGGCATTTTCAGCTGTTACTGGTTTGCAGACCAGAATTTTAACTCCTGGCGGGGGGCAACCTCTAGAAAACAGACTCAAACCCACCACCAGGAAGCTTGCCTTTCTGGGTTGAACTTTGGAAATAGCCCACAGACCCTCTGCAGTCCGCCAGCACAGCATGCTAACCATGAGCACAGCCTTCTCTCCCACCCCACGTACCAGACTCTTCACAAACACTACCCCTCCCTGCACAGCAGGTTTTCTCGTATTTAAAGACAGGTCTCCTATTGCCTCAGAGATTACCACTTAAGGCTAAAAAACCCTACAACGACATATCCTCCTTCTGTTTTTCTTTGTGACCACTCTGTCTAGACCTCCAGTTGTTCTTGGTTCTCTCCTGTTGGTCCACGTGTTATTTTATGCCCCCCAACACATGTAGGCATTCCTCTGAAGAGCGCATAACAAATGTGAGGGGGGGTTTCTTCTATTGCCCCATTGCAGAGGGGTGAGGGAGATAACCACTCTGCACATAGCAGAGCGCCTGGCACAGCTGGCACACCCCTGATCCACGCCTACTTACCTGGACAGGCTGGGCATCTCGCCACACCATGCCCTCCCCGTCGCTCTCCCAGATAAAGTGCACTTCCCGCCCTGCCCATGCCGTGGGGATGCTCAGCTCCACCTTAAACCAGCATGTCTCCCACCTGGAAGAGAGCAGGCAGCAACCTCAGCCCACCGTGAGACCTCCTCCCAGGGGAAACCACAATTCCTCAGAGCCTCCATGGAAAAAGCAGAGTGGGGACAACACACAAGTTCAATGTGATTCACATGTAATAATGCTACCTGTCTGTACAGACGTGCTTTAACCTACACCCCCAGGCATGGCGTAGTCTGGAGTTGGCTCCCTGTGTGGCTGGCTGTGACACATCTTCAGTTTAAGCAGCACACCATGCCTGCACGCACCAGCCTTGTTCTGTGCCATTTAAATGTACTGGGCTTTCCCTTCCCCATGAGCTGCTGGCCTGACCGGTCACTCTTTCACCAAGCGAAACTTCTAACTTGTGGCACCCACTGTTTTCAGTCGTTGTTGAGGGTTAGAGATCTGACAGCAAGTTAAAAGCCAAGCTGACTGGAGTGATGCACTCTTTCAAGCTGACAGTGACTGGAAAACTGTTCCTCTATCCCCTACAGCGATCCAGAAGACAGTGAAATCAGAGGGTACTAGGAGTTGAACTGCCCTGGGGCAGGGCAGTTTATCAATATGCCTGGACCTGTGGCCCTTCTTATCATGGCCCTTAACCCCTAGGGCAGGCTCATGGCCAGGCTGCAAGGAGGCATGGCAGCCCCAGCAGGTGAGGAAGCTCAGAAGGCAGCACACAAACCTTGTGGTGCTGGCCCCAACCCAGCCTCTTCTGGGACCCCAGAGAAACAGGCAGTAGCATCAAGTCTTTGACCACTGCTAGGAAAAAATTCCAGTCATCTCCCAGCCCTGACAAAGCATGCAGATTCCATGCAGAAGCATCAGGGTCACAACTATGACTATGAACACGAGCTCTCAGCAGAAAGGATCGATCAACCCAGGTCTTCACTCTACTTGGAAACAGACACATCTCAGACTGTTTCCTCATAAAATCTCCCTAAGGGCTTCTGGGTAGACACCTTCTACCTAAAGCATCCAACAGGGAGAAGGATTATTATTATATTATCATCTCATTTCTTCGCTCATGAGGATTCACACACACAAGTAACACTGAAGACGTGAGCTCCAGCCCCACCGCGCTCAGGGTACCACCGAAACCTGGTACTCACGTGGGCCCGAAGGAGTCTCCCACTTTAGCAGGTGTGAATTCCTGCCCGACGGCCTCATCGTACGGGATGCGCTGCAGGGTCTGGAAGCAGGAGAGAGATGCCGGTGGACAGCGATCCCCAAAGAGCCTGCAGTCAGAGACAGCCAGGACATGATTAATAAAGCCAGTCCTGCGGGGACCAGTGTGGGGGCAGGGATAGGGACCACCGTGCTTTCCCAGCATGGCTGTTTCACCCTGCCGTCACTTAATACCCTCACAGTATTAACTTAAGTACAGAGTAATCATTTGCTCCGTTGAAGGGGCCTGTTGGAGCCGTCCCTCCAGCAGCGTCCCCCCGCGGGCAGCCCCACCGAGGAGAGCTGGAAGGCAGAGGCGACTGCGCCAGCGGCACCCTGAAGCAAAGCTCCAGGCTGGCCAGGGTGTATGCGTGCTTTGTTCACTGAGGCCCTCGAGCCCCCGCAGCCCTGGCCGGCAGCGACCCGGGAGGAACGACCTCCCCGGAGGGGCCGGCGGTGGAGCTGGGGGACACACACAAGAGAGCGGGCCCGGCGCGGCCCGCCCCGCCTGCTGCCAGCGCCCCGGGAAGGGCCCGGGGAGGTGATGGGGGGCGGCCCCGCCGCCCACCTGCCCCGCAGGTTGCAGTCGGTGAAGTAGGTCTCGGAGAGGAACTTCTCGACCCGCTCCAGCGCCGTGCGCCTGTGTTTCACGGCGGCCATGATAGCTGGCCCCGTGCGCTCTGCGCATGCGCGGCCCTGTGCGCGCCCCCCCTTCCCGTGTGCGGCGCATGCGCACAGCGCGGGCGCACGGCGCGGGCGCGGGGCGGCCCCGCTACGGAGGCTGCGGCCTGCGGGAGCCGGCGGCGGGGCGGGGGGCGGTGCCCGGTGCCCGGCAGCCCCGCTTCCAGGCGGCCGCCTGCGGCAGGGGCTCCCCGCCCGCCTCGGGGCAACGCTCCGGGGGGCTTGGGACGCTTCGCTGGGCTGAGGGCGTGTCCCGGGAAATGGCCGGGCCTGCCTGGCTGCACCGAGGCGTCCGCGGGTGGCGGGCCCTCACCGTGCCCCTGAGGAACGGCCTTGTTCGCCCCTTCCCCCGGTGGGTCTGGAAAGGCGCTCCCGGGGACGGCGTTACTCACTCTGCTGACTCCCCTCCCTCCCGGCTTCAGGAGGAGAATAAACAGCTAATTACTACCTCCAGCCACAGCGAAACGCTGCGTGTTTTAGTAAGCTAACTGGAAACCAGAGGCAGAACCTGAGCAGAGGTGTGAGTCTTGTCTCTCAGTCTAAGCAATCCTGCACCCGCTTCTTGTCCTCCCTATCCCCATTTTCCCTCAGAAGCACCCCAAAATTACATCGTGTATGATCAGGAAGGAAGAATCTGTAACACAATGATTAGCCCTGATATTTTAATGGAAATACTGCACTACAATCAAGTTTACAACATTTGTATAGAAATCACATGGATTGTGGGCCGAGGATCACATTACAGAATACAAAAAGCAAGTTCAAATAAAAAGGAAAAAAAACCCCAAACCTCTGCTATTGTACAGGCTGGGAGCAGAGCTGGGATGTCAGACGGAGGGAGGGTGGCCGGCCGCGGAAGGCAGAGATCTCCCCGCGGCGTATCCCGGGGATCCGCGCCAGCCCCCCTTGCGCTCAATGACATGCAGGCACAGACTCCTGGGACAAGACACCCACCAAGCAGCAGCAGCAGCTGTTACTTCTAAGCTGGTCAAAAGTCTAAATCACCCAAGATTTTTGATTCCAGATCACCTTGAGCATACAACAGGAAAAATAAGGGGAAAATAGAGGGCGGGGGAGCACGCATGAAACCTTTGAAATGGAAAAGGACATGCAAGAGCCCCTTCCCGCCTGGTTAGAGCAAAGGAGGAGAAATGAGACGGGTAACTTATTGCTGGCAAACTGTGAATATTCCCCGCTGGGCTCTTCCCTCTCTTTCCCTCTCTCCATAGGAGGCTCCCGTTCAAGATCTGCCTGCTGTACATTGGCTGCCAATGAGTTAGTGGCCCCTCGGGGCTGCACGCTTCCACCCCGGCTCTCCCGGCTGCAGAGGGGCCGGTGAGGCACGCGTCCCCCTCCAGACCCGCTCCCCAGCCTCTCCCCAGCTCTCTGCCTGCGGAAGGGAGGGGAGCTCCGGTGCCGGGAGGAGACGACCTGCTGTCTTGAAAAAAATCAATCCCTGGTAGAGGTTTAAGCAGCAGCAAAGCCCTGTTCACAGCTCCCCAGCCAGGGGCAACGGAAGCTGTTTTGGGTGCTTAGGACTGGCAGCGTGGGTTTGTGCAAGGAAAGCTGCCTCCTTTGAGGAGGAGAGACAGTGCAGTTGTGTCTGTCGTGGCTTACGAAGTCCGTACTGACTTCTCTTTTTAAAATCAGAATCTTCCCCTGTGTTTTAAATATCTGCCAGTGCTAAACTTCTATACTTAAAAAAATATATATCCCATATGTGGATTTCACTAGTGAAATGCACCGAGACCCACCCCACCCCCTCACCTTTCTCTTGCACGCACACACGCACCACACACAAACACACACACAGAGCACCTCTGTCAAATACTGGTTTGGTACTTCAAATGATGTTTTCTCCAATACTGAGAGGGAAAAATACATCAGCACAATCAACCCTAGCTAAGTAGCTCAGCAACACTTCCCAAAAGTGAAGGTCCTTGGAGCTGGAAGACTAGGTGGGTAAAAATTACCCACCAGGAAAAACAAAAATTTTAAAAAAATTAAAATTATGTAATATATATTTCTATATCTTAACAGACTGCTTATACCTCGGTTGTGTTAACCGTAAAACGCACACACTGCCTCTGCTTTTTCCTCTCAGATTGTGAAGCCAATCATATAAAATGGTGGGATGTGCGCCCCCTCCCCCCGCCCCCTTCCCCACCCCAAAAACTGCATGCTGCATGGTGCCTTTCAGACCAGGAACAGGGCTGTGGGTGAGCGAGTGTCTTCCTCCAGTTAAGAACAAAGACATTATTTTTATTTACAAAAAAAGGAGAAAAAAGTTTCCACACAAAAGCACTACAATGATAACTCCCTTTGGTAAAAAGTGTAATAAATGTCTCCATCAGTCTGTCTGTCGGTACTAATTCTCAAGCCACCTGGTACTGTGGTACACAAGAAGCTAGTACAGTTATGCTAGCACATCAAGCATACTTCCTTTAATAAAAAAACCAAACCAAACCAAAAAATAAACCAAAAAAATTGACAATTTGTACATTTATTTACAAAAAAGGAGGGGAACATGTTAAAATCGTGTTGTTCTCTGTTGTGTGTGTGTACGTACATGTGTGTGAAAAGCTGGTGCATGGCACTAGGAGAGACTAGTAAACAAGCAGGTACAAAAAAAAAACCAAACAAACAAAAAAAACAGTTCCACTGGCACTAGAAAGGACAGACTGATCTGCACGGGGTGAGTCCAGCCTGGGAGGGAGGAGGAGGCGGTGAGAGGAACCCAGGGTCCGCTCCCGTGAGGCGGCGGCGGGCTGCCCCACGGCCCCGCGCAGGAGCCCCGCTGGCTGGCGGCAGCGTGAAGGGAGGAGAATCCGGTCGCGACAGGCACCTGGGGATTTCGGGACACATCCAAGCGGTCCGGCTGTGGAGAGCCTCCAGTTCTCTTCCCTCGCCGCTCAGGGCCTCTGGGGAGTCAAAGCCTCAACACTGCTGGTGTGTACGAGCTCGTTGTGTTTCTCTGGGATGGCTCAGTTCAGAGAAGGGTCCTTCCCGCCCTCCGGGGACACGGGCTGAAGTCAAAGGGCCGGCGGCCTGCGGTCCCAGCAGAGATCCGCGTCCCTACAGGGAATCCCGCTGGTGACAGGTTGTACCAGCCACGCACTAGTCAAGTGGCCATGTTACGGAGATACACAGTGAGGGGAGAAAGGCATCTTCCTCCTTTCATTGATGCGCGCACACACACACACATCTCCCGGGCTCTTCCCTCGCCCCAGGGGAGTTTTATGGTGTCTTGAATATTGTGCCGTATTTGACGCGGTACTTGTTAATGCTCACAAAGTGCAGGGTCTCTGTGTCACAGGTGGTGGTGCAGGGCACCAAGCCCTCCAACCCTTCGCCCATTAGCCACTTGTTTGTCTCGGCTGCCATTTCACGGGACACGTGCTCCTTGGTCCATTTGTCCACCCAGGCCTGGAACCGCTGGTGCAGCCTCTTGCTCACTCTTTCGTGGGACTACAGAAATAGGAAGAGGTGTTACAAAAAGGCAGCTTCATTCCCCCAAACCACAGTGTTACGCAAATCTTGGCTGCCAGTCGACACAACTGAGGGGATCAACAGCCAGAGGGAATTTGTAACACAGACACCAGCCCTTGCTAACAACAGAGGAAAAGCTCTGACAAAGGCCCCTGGGTCTCCTCTCCAAGGCAATTACGGTGGCAAAACAAACTCATCAGCACTACATCCCTTCTGCATTACCCAAAAGATGCTGCCTCCTCCTCCTCAAGCAGCCAAGAGACCCCAGATCAGGAAAGCCCTCCTCTCCCTAGCCCTCGGGATCTGCCTTTCGCCTCCTGCGGAGTGGCATGGTCCCAGGAGAGAGCAAGCTCAACATGAATTACACATGTTGAGGGACCCAACTGCTACAGAAAATTAAGTACCAGGTCAGGTCTAAACGGTCTGAGAACCACTGGCTTAACAGAAGCACCAGGAGAGGAAAAACTGCACACATCTTGAGTAAAAGCATCTGCTTAAGGAATGTAAAATCCAGGACAGATGGTTTAAAACCATGGCTTGAAAACCATCACCAGTCATAATTGAAAACAGCAAATATAATTAAGCCTCAAGATTAAAACTTACGTATTTTATTATTTGTTTTGCTCTTCTCCCAGAGACTTACTGCTTCTCAGTGTTAACTGTAAATCCAACAGATTTGTAGTTCAATGTAGCTTCTGCAACTCCTTCGGTGTACTTCAGTAACCGAGGGGCTATAATGCATGCTATAAAAGTTCAGTAATGTGACTTATGTTCCGATTCTCTGTGACAAACACTGGAACATAGTATCCTGTTTATGATACAACTTTGCCTTGAGATTTGTGCCAGTTGGATAGGATAAATAGAATTCAATCAGATTCCTCAGTATTGGCATTTTAAAGAGTCACTACTGAAATAAAACGCTCTCATCTGATGTAAAGTAATTTTGTCAAACATGACTAGTGAAATAAAACCATTGTTCGTATTTCATTAGCAAGGAAGAGATGGTAAGTAGTTGTTTTATAAGTCCAAATACATGACTAAAATGGAGCTGTGAAGGATGATTTACTAGGCAGGAAGCAGCATGCACCTCTCCCACTCCCTCATCTCCCAGTGAATTTTCTCAGTGATCAGTAGTTTGCTCAGAAAAGCAAATAATTAAATAAACCGAAAACAATCTCTGCAGCTACAGAAGAGACTACTGCTGACAGAGCCTCTCGTGTACCTCTGCTTCTAGTTGCTTAAGTCAGTAACTTTTGCCTGAATCTGGCAGGTTTCACTTTTTTTTCCCCCCACATTCTATGCAATGGCATTCTGCTTAACATTGTTTCAAACAGATTATAATAAAATTATAGTGAAGTATTTCAAACCTCAAGTCTAAATAGCCAGACTAGAACTGGAGTTTGCTGTTAAAGCTCCCTGGTTTCCTCTGTTGGATGGAAATACTCCCATAAGTAACTGAGTATCAAAGCGTTCAGAAGACCAAATCAGCTTTCTCCAACTGAACCCTTCTGAATTTGGCTGATCTGGAGTCACATGCTGTTTTCATCTTGAATAAACCCCAACCTTTATAGCTCAAGAACAGCTGGAGAGCTGACACTTCATTCCCCTCCTGTATCTCCGCTCTCCTGCCTCCCCACCTATCCCAGTCACCTCCTCCTCCCCCTGCCCCAACAGTTACTTTTGGCACAGAGAACCAAAAGCAAGTTTGAGTAACTTTAAACAGTCAAATTCCAATTTAAATCGTCAATCATAAGCATTGACTGCTAGATGTGAGATGTCGCAGACCCTTGGGTTCGGGACTTCCAAGCCCTGGAAAAATACCCATGCGGATTTTTCTGTATGGGTGACCTCACCGCTCCCACCCTTGCCACAAAACCAGCTTCTCCAGAGCTGCTGCGCATGTGGGCCATGCTCTGCTGTGCAGGAACGACCTGAGGACTCCCGCTCTCTGTGACTGTGGGGACAGGAAAAGATGAGGGGATGGTACCCAGAGGGATCCACAGGGACAGAAGGCATTTGATGCTCTGCACTCTGATTGATTCCTCTTTGGGGAAGCCCTGGAAGAACAGGTACTCTCACACATCACCACAAGAACATGCAGAAGACAGGTCTTCCCTAAAACAGGGGGAACACCACCCATGGGAAAGTACCTCCTGGAGGAAATTTGAGAGCTTACAGTCAAAACCACTGCCCTACCATAATAAAACTCTCTGGAGAGAAGGGAGGAGAGGTGGGAGGACGATGACAGTTAGAGGTGGAAGAAGAAAAGATTACATCTTCGGAATATTCAGAAGATCTTTAGTGCCTTGGGAAGACAAAATAGCACACCATGCTCCTGGCAACACAAAGACTGCTAAATGTTACTGATTGGGATCCCCAAGGACGTTTCATCTGACTCTCCCCATCTGACCTTTGGGAGCAGGGGGCCCCAGGAAACACCAGCTGCCAACCCCAGTCCTTCCGCTTGCTCCTACCTGCTGAGCTCGCAGCAGAGCAGTCCTCCTGTACATGTAATCCTCCGATTTGATCACGTACACCATCTTATAGGAGTTCAGTTTGAATTTACACTCCAGCTTGTCCAAGCTCTCCACGTTCTCCATGGACTTCTTACTGTTTCCCTCCTTCCCTTCCTTCTCCTGCTGCTCCCGACCACGCTGACACTTACGGATCCGCCTCAGATTCCTGCAAACCAGAAAACCCCTCTTGGAATTAGTGCTCACCCTCTAGCACAACTAGGCTGGACATAGCTGGTGGATCTGTGCTGGCTCCTCAAAAGCCTGGCAAACAGCTTGGAGCACAACTGCCTGTTGCAGTCACTCAGGCTCAGATGCCTGCAACAAGTCAGACCATTGGGTTTATCTTATTTCTGAAATTACAGCTATTGTGCAATCAACTCCCTGCTCAAGAAAAGCCCCAACATGGCACCCGCTGTTTTCAGGTAGAGGGTTACTATAAGCCAAGGCAGGACTGCCAAAAAACCCAATCTGGCAATTCACCAGCCCTCGCCCTCTCTGCCACCTGTGGACCATGCTATCTCTGTCATGGGAGAGCAGGAGCCTGGGGTGGACCCACAGACTTTTAGGATGAACAGCAGCACTGTACCTCTATGCCACACTGCCTGGGTAATGGCTTCTGTCGTAGCATTAAAATACAGGGGAGACTGACCATCCAGCACTGTGATGGAGCGCAGTCGCTCTGTCCTCTATGGCCAGATGCAGCCCATTGGGTAGGGTTCACAGCACAGCCTGGCCACTCACCTTGGCAGGAAGACCGGTTTCTGGGCCAGGTGCTCCCGGAGCTCAGGGGAGGTAGAATCGGAGTTGACATACCGCTCCACGTAGTCCGACCAGCGCTGGAAATGAGTACAGAGCACAGATCAGCCACTGCCCTCTCACCAAACAACATGAGATGGTTAAGGAAGCTAAGCTGGAAGTTATATGGATGAACACAAGGTCACTTTTGAAGGCCCTGTGCATCTTATCCCCAAAAGGGCAGGTATGTTTCTCTATATGGTTTTGAGGATTTTCTAATACAAAATAAACCAAGAAGGATTTGCCTACTCATATCACTGAAAGCTCTACAGCGTGTCCTTGATGTTTCTTTATCTTGTGCTAATGGACCACAACAACAGTCAACTGGACACCCTTGTCCAGTGCACCCTTGACCATCACAGTCAGCTCTCTGGACAAGCTGCTCTTACCTCTGCTTCTACAGGGTCATCAGAGTTTTCCTCTTCTGTGTCCAGCAGTTCAATGGTTAACTGAACTTGACCTCTGCTCTGAATGAACATCAGCTATAAAGAAAAGGTAGAAGGGATTTCAGTAAGATGTTTCAAATAGAAGAAACAATCTTCACTTCTCACTGCGGCAAAGTGAGAATGAAGCAAGTTAGCATAGTTTTAAGGGAAAAAAACCTGTGCTTCCCACATGCCTGACAGCAAAGGGAAAACAGTAGCCAAATTGCACAATCTTTGAGGAACAGAAGAATTGTAAAGCTTTTTGAAAATCTTTCTTTTTGTTGTTGTGTTTGGAGTGGAGTGGGTCCTTCCTGAGCCCCCAAAATAAGTTTGAGGGCAAGGGAAGAGAGATTATACACACAGGCTTTTATCCAAAGTACTTTACTTGCTCAGAAAGGGCCTGACCACTTCCTGCATCTTAGGCAAAGGAAGCATGGATTTGATTAGCACAGTGCACCAGGTTTATTTAGCAATGTATGCAGTCAGCAATGATTTAATGCCCAGTCAGTATTAGCAGATCTCCCCATAGTCGACAAAGACTGATACACAAGAGAAATGGGAGAGTTTGAGCTAACAAATTAAAACTGGTGACAGCAAAGCAGTCAACATGATGCAACCTAAAGACGTTCATTCACTGTTGTTCCAGGAAATATATTTCTCCTTGAAATCTCAATCTCTGAGGGGCCCTTTATAGAAGCATCACCCTACGTGCCAAAAGCTGGGGACACGCCACCAAAACTTTCCTTTCAACTTTCAGAGCTACAGAAAGTCCTCAGGGCTCTTGGGTACCTAAAAAAGACTCCTTTTTTAAAGGACTGGTGCCTCTCCCTTCTTAAAAGGCATCCCCCTCACTGCTTGCTGCTTTTACACCATGCTTCGCAGCCTGGCTTTACCTTGAAACAGTTCTCCTCTGACATGAGCTGCTCAGCTTTGCGTTGGTACGCGACCTCCAGAAGAGTACGAGAAGACTGCGAAGCGAGAAGACCTCCTGTTGCTCCGTTGTTATTCTCTGACAGGTAGAGGTCTGTTACCTGCACACATATCTCATCGCTTACTATGTGCTGGAGCTGCAAAAAGGAAGAACATGGGAAAGGTGTTCATCAGGGAGTCTGCTGCATGCCCATCAGCACAGAACAGAAAGAAACAAAGGTGTAACCATGGGTTTAAGCCCAAGACCAAAAAAAAAAAAAAAAAGCTGAAAAAGCATAAGTTTAAGGCTACATTTTTAGTAGCTTCTTCCACTTGCAGATGATCTCTGCAGCTATGTAAAAAAACCCCACAGTATCTTCAAAAAAATTAGCAGGTGGCAAAGTATAGCCACTCAGAGAAAACCTACGGGCAGTGAATATCTTGATCAGCCGCAGGGGAGGAAGGGCTAGAGCACCATGACATAGTATAACCCCTCCACAGCAAGGCGCTGCTGCTGTGCCTGAGGAGAAGGGTGGGAGATTTAGTATGAAATCCTTGTTTTGTACAAGTTTAAAAATCAAAAGTCGCTCGACTGTCTTTTGAATTCAGTTAATCTCTGGACTGAAGTACAGAGCTTCTGAAAAACAGCTCTACTCTTCTGAAAGAGGAAAGGCTTTTCAAGCCATTCCACTTCCAGCCCCTTGTGTCTGTTTTTGTTCTTTACACTACAAAAAGGCACATGAAGAATTTTTCCCTTGGTCACACACTCTTCCTACCAGCTCAATAAAAGGACTTGAGTTTAACAGCCAAAATGAGCTACTTAAACAGCCAGATAAAAGAGACAAAGCTTTTTAGAAAAGGCATGTACTGCTCCTACAACACTAGTGAAAAGGAAAGAAATTATTTAAATGCTATTTAATTCTTTTTTTCAAAGTGAAAGCAAGATTAGCTCTGGAGACACTTTGAAGTTGAATACTTATATCCTAAAACTTCTGCAAGACAAAGGGAGAACTCTATATGCAGAGAGAGGATATTCTCAATACTTTAAACACATCAGAAATTACCTTTTATCGCATTTCTTTACATCAGTGTTAGAGCTGGGTTAAAAAAAGCCAGAACTTACCTGCTCACCCCTGAAATTCCCCATTTAGGCATACAACACTCCCCCTCCAATGTGGGCCTGGGCTCTCACCGCAGCAAACAACCCGGCTGCTTTCTCTACCCTGAACCATCCACCCTCCAGCTTTTGCTGGCAATCACCTGTCGAACAATGCTCTGGATCAGCTTGTCCATGGTAAAGGCAATATAGGCGTGAATCGTGAACATTTCACGCAAGGAGTCCTCGTACTGCGACGAGTCCATGTTCCCATCCAGGAGATTGCGCACCATGTCCAGGAAGGCCGGGTAATAATCCTCAACATCGATGTCCACTGCAACAACAGAGAATGGGAGAGATGAACATACCAGGAAGGGTTGCTTTGAGTTTTGGTCCTCAGACTATGCAGTCAAGCTGAAAAGTTACTGGAATAGACTTAAGTTGGTCTTTTATAGACATATAGCCACAGGTACTTTCATAACCTCTTGCTTTCTAGATTTAGCCTCCTCCATGAGGTCTTTATTTCTGAAAGACTTTTTAAAAAGCTTTTAGTTAGGGAACTCAAGGATACTTTAGATATGCAAGTGTAAAACGAAAGCTCTTATGAAATAACTGCCGCATACTACCATTCTGCCATTCGAGTCCCACATACCCCACACCTTCTCATCTCCTCCCTCAATTCAGTGATGGCCAGCGATAATAAGAGAGATCGTCCCGTTTTAAAGGGTCACTGCTGTAACATGCCTGAAGACACCAAGTAAGCCCTTGTCAACACACTACGAATAGAAGCATCTTTCTTCCCCAGCCTCCCACCAGAAGTCACTCACTAGGCTCCTTCAGTCGCAGCTGGATGGCAGGACTGTCGCTCTTGTCTCGCTTTATGCCCAGCACTTCCCTCTCCCACTCCCTTTCCCGTGTCTCCTCTTCGATCTGCCGCTCAGCCTGGGTGCAGATCCTCAGCAGCCGCAAGCACAGGATCTGATGCAGCCGCATGAATATGTACCAGTTGCTGTTCACGTAGAAGAGATTGTAGACCTCATCCATGCCCCGCAGCTTCTGGGCTGTTGTGTTGTTGAACATCAGCTTGGTTTTGGGAGGACTGCCCCCAACACCATTGTGCTTTTTTGCAGCCCCGGTAGCTTCGTCCACATCCATTTCCTCCTCTTCCTCCTCTTCCACATCTGAGAGTTCACCTCGCTGAGCAAACAGCAGGTCTGGAATGAAGTGATACATGATCTGCTTGATTTTGTACTTGTCCTCTTTCTGGATTCCTGTCTGCCGCTTCACGTGGTGGATGATGAGAGAGGCAGCGTCTTCCAGAATCTGCTTGTCTTCATAGGCTAGTGATAGGTGTGGGCCTGTGGGGACTCCAGCATTGTCTTCTGAAGCCTGCTCTTGCCTCTGCAAATGAGAAACACAGCATAAAAATTAGTCCCAAACACTTCTCTCCACCCCAGAGCCTTTCCAAAAGCTCTGCCAGCGGCACAGAATTCCTCCCTCATCAAGTGGTGAGGAACAGGAACTGAAACTGCACTTGCAAACTACATAAGCTTGAGGGAAGGAAACGATTGGTGACCGTCTTACCTCATCATAGATGCTTTCAATCTCATTGAGGAGACTCTTTGACCTCAGGACCTTGGTATCATTCTGCTTGAAGTTGATGCCCTGGTGGTCCAAGGATTTCAGGTAATACTTCTCATTCTGCTCTCGCCAGACTTTATTAAATCCTCTCTGGGCTTCTCGCCACTCTTCCTCTTTCATTTTTAACCTTGGATCAAGAAAACAAGGGTGAGCTAAGAGACATAAAGGTCCCACTCTGAGCGTATGAGGAAAACCTAGGCCTGTGGTTCCCAGCCAGCGCTGCGAAGCACTGAACTCCTTACGAAATGGGCATAAACAAAAGCCGTCCCACAGAATGGGGCTTTACAGGAGGGGCACCCTGCACACACTCTTCTGAATAAACCCCTCTGGACTTCTTTCATGTCTAAGCAACACAGCTCAGAAACAAAGTAGCTTGAAGGCTTGTGCTTTCTCCCATGGCATGCCAGGACAGCTAGAGGGTTTAGTGTCCCTCTAGCCCCACTGTCTGCAGCAGGGAGAAGGGCTGAAGGGATGGGAGAGCCACAAGAGCTGGCCCAGCTCTCTCGGAAATCCCCAGAAAGTTGTGTAGCTCCAGCTGCTGAAAAGGAGTAGCCCCACTGTCTGCAGCAGGGAGAGAGGCTGAAGGGATGGGAAAGCCACAAGAGCTGGCCCAGCTCTCTCAGAAATCCCCAGAAAGTTGTGTAGCTCCAGCTGCTGAAAAGGAGTAGCTTCATTTGGATGATTAACAACGTGACGGCCTTGTAGCAACCTGAGCTTCCTGGGAATGGACTCCTGAACCTCAACTCACTATCTCAAGCAAAGCACCTGATGCAGCTCAAGACCCAGCTCACAGGAAAAGTGTCCTTGCAGCAGGGTGGGGAAGCTGTGACCTTGCAGGTATCCTGGGTAAGGCTGTTACCCCCAGCTCTCAGAGCCCTGAGACACAGGAGTGACAGAGATGGGAAGCATCTGGGGAAGAGTATCCCCTCCTTACACATCTCCTTGAGCTTCCTCAAGGAGCTGCAGGATCCACTCCCTTTTCTTGACCGAGGAAGGGGAGGTTGACAACAGAAACCGGACTGGGAATCTGAGCGTACCACAGCCACCGCAATCTGAGCCCACGGTCACACATACAGCTGTGGGATTTGGAAAGGGATCAAATTTAGCTCTGGATCAATCCACACAATACAGTTTCCTCACCTTACACACGATGCTGACACGGGGGAAGAAATAAGGTTTAAAAAGCTCTACAGCCCTCTAGATGAGCTGGTAAGGTTTTTGTTTCAGAAGGGTAATTCCCTCTTCCTAGGCGATTATTATGAAATACAGCAACTGACTAGAACATAAAATGCACTTCTTAAATTACAGCCTTGTGGAGGCCACACCCTTTAGGGGCAGAAATTAGCTACTTTTACATAAATCTAGATCACGTATGGTGCATTATCCTTTGGTAGAGCCCCCGAGGCAGGGTGCTAGAGCAGTCAGTACCTTTTCAGTACAATGGGAACAGCCACGGATGGGTTCTTCCGAAGTCCATCAATGATGTCAGCTGCTTTGTCAGCATATATCCTCTGGAGAGCCTTGCGGTGGATCACCTCTGAAGTGCCACCCAGAGTGTTGTCCAGCCGGAATTTGGCCTGCTCCTCAGCAGACAAGCGCGAGAGTTTCTTTTGGATTGCCTCAAGGACGCGGATCGTTGCCAGGTTGGTCTCCAAGACAACATCCAGCTGAAGTGAACGGTGTGTTAGCCATTGTTGAACAGATAAAACATGATACTTCATAGAGGCTAACATTTAAGTGACATGAAACAAGAAGCCATGCATGTTTAACAAGATGTTCTCAAGCAGTGGCTTCCATGTTCGGCTGCTCTAAAATAATCCAATTATATTTTCTCTGCTACCTAGATAATACTGCATAAGAATTTAAAGGCTACCAGAACGACACTGTTAGGAAATTACATTTTCCACCTGGGAACAGAACACAATTGACAGTTACTCTACAAAAGGACATGCTGAATCTGAGCGTATTCAGGTAATTGCCAAGCTAACTTCCATTTCAAGTCAAAATGTCAATCATTTAACATCCTGAACGTATCGCTTTTCAGATTATTACAGGGGAATGCATGTTCTCGTGTGCTACGTGGGCAACAAGAACAGAAAAGATGCATCGATTATATGCTGGCCATTGAACAATTTCATCTGGAGCAGTGCAAACAAAGAGCTCTGCACAAAAAGTGAGGGGCAGGGGTGATAGCTTGGAGCGAGAGGTTGTTATGCAGCCTCTGCGTCTTGCATTAAGAGAATGCAAGATGTTATGCAAAAAAACAGGTGACAGACACAATAAAACCAGATTCTAAGCAGTAGTATTAAAGGTATAATTATATCAAGATAATTAACTGTTCACAAAACCCCAAGCTTCCGAGACGTGAATCAAGGAAAAACAATTTACCTCGAAACGCTCATCCTCACACCTGTAGATGTGCTCTTCGTATTGCGTCTTCTTGGAACTCACAAATGTGGAGTCTTCGGACCAAGACGGGAAGGAGACCCAGGTGTCATTCAAAACCTTTGAGGGAGACAGGGGGAGACAAGACTCACGGTCAGTCTTTGAGGGAGTCAGACTCATCTGGCTGAGCCCAGCCTTCTGATGGAAGGATATAATTCCCCAGTTGCAAAAATTGTATGCCCCTTCCAAAGACCAGCATTCACGGGGTAACTCCAAACAGCCAGAAATCAAACATCCAGGCAGTCTGAAAAATTCATTAGCTGGAGCTGTGAGAAAAAACTTGCAAGGGAAGAGAAAAAGAAAGGTGAAAGGAGCTTTTCTGTTACTTTGGATTAGTCAACTGCAACCAGCTGGTAAATCATGTGTGTGATTCACCATCGACAACCCTGGGTGGTTATCACATCAGACATGACTATTAGATAGTATGTGGTTTCTACCTCCAAATAAGGCTAATTGGGAATATAAATCCATACCCCAGCAACACCTTTCCTGACAAAGCAGCTGAGCACCTGCAGCTTTCACCACCTCCAAAACAGGAACAGAACGTTCAAAAAAACCTCAAACAGGCCAAAGGCAAAGAAACAAGGATTTTGGCAGGCAGTCTTGAAAGTCAGGCCCAGTTTTCATAAACCTGAAGCCTGAACAACTGAGTCATTAGATTCTCACAGGAAGAAAAGTTTGTAACTGCATCACACAAGACACTTTTGAGAGACATGTCAGGACTTAGGTTAAAAAAACCTTACAATTGTCTCTTGCTCAGGTTGTTTTCACTATCTTGCCACCACTTCAGCTGAACACATATCACCACCGCTAACTGCATGACTTGGTCACCCACATTCGTCCTCCTCATCTCTCAAGGAGCGTAAGAACACAAAACCCGTTATGTTCCCAAATAGCAATCTCCTCACTATTTGCTGCGGGTGCCACTGCTGACTACAGTCACTCAGGGAAGGGATTTCTGGGGCTCTCCCCTCCTCCAGTGAATGCTCTTAAGTGGCGTGTTTATTAACTGGCCTTCAGCAAGATTCCTGCTCACTCACTTCCAAAAGATTATCTTCAACACCAGTGAAGGAACAGGATCAGCCAGTACCATTCCTACTTTGATCAAAAGGTTATTACAACTCATTAAAGGACTCAATGAGTACATCTGATCCTGCAGGACTTTGTTGGGAGACCAGCTTTGACTCTTGACCAAGAAGTCTGTTTCCCTGTGGGGAGCCAATTTCCCGAAGCAATGCACCATTTCTGAAGACAAGAGGTTTTCTTAGCATTTCAGGTAAAAAGGAAGAAGCATGTGAAAGATATGTGGGAGAAATCTGTCTACAGAAAATGTGATTTTCTTTTAAGACTGAACTAGAGACAACTCTGAAAGCAGACTAAGTAGGAATTTGGTTAAAAAGGTAGCAATAATCCTGAATTATGTACTGCCTTGTAAAAGATCCCCAAGATCATATTAAGACCGTGCAGAAAACTAGTTCTGCCATTTCCTACTCAGAGTTTTTAAGTTTGTAATCTTAACGTTCTTTTCACATGTTATACTACGTAAAACATCATAGGTATCTAATGCCCCTACATTTTAGTTAATTAGTTAAACATCACAACTATTTGGTGGGGTTTTTTTCCAGCTGCCCCGCAACGCTTCATGCAACCCTTTCACAAGCACCACTGGAGAAGAGCTGATGCCAACCATCAAAGCCACGTGGGTATCGCATCTCCCAGCCAGCTTCCAGCAAAACCCATTCCTAGACTGACGCCTCGCCCTGTGCAATAGCTTCTGAACATGGTCCAGATGTTTGCAGGAGTGCCAAATGTTCACTTGCCATGAGGAACACCTCAGGGTGTGCTCACCTTGGGCTCCGACACGTACCGCGATGATCCTGAGCCAGGACGGTATGCCTGCACATGCCTGGGTGCAGGAGCAGCATGGCTCCATGCCGGATCAGTGCTAACCAAATCCACCACAACAGGCAGCTGCCTGGCCCCAGCTCCATGCCCAGCACCAGTTCTGGGGCACAGGCAGCAGCACAACTCTGCCGCATGAGAGTGGACGTGCCCTGACACCCCCGGAAACCTTTTCAGCATAGCGCAGGGATACAAAATAAAGTCTGCATCCTGTTCTTCTGTTCCGCTCGTCCTTGCTCCATCCCTCCGAGAAGGCCAGGAATAGCCTTCCTCTGCCATGCAATTCCCATCCAAGAGCATCTTACCTCTTTACACAGTGGAGTCCGCCCCGTGCACTTGGGCTGCTGGTAGCTCTTGGGTAAGGCTCGGTAGCTGGAGCCCAGTCTTTTACAGGAGGCATAGTCTATCTCCATGGCAATCCCCTCCGTAGCCCGTTCCTTTGGATATGTCTCCATGTGAACAGACTCTTTATACCCCAGAAAGTTTTTAAACCAAGTGAACAATTCTGGGAATTTCCTAAAAATAAAATGAATGAAGTGAAAAACTAGCTAAGTAGAAATCAAACACTGCTGAGCTGTGATGCTGAGGCTAGAACTGATTGCTACAGACAGACTGTGTCCAAGACGACCCTCTGAATTATCAGTCTGGCGAGAGGACCCTCCCTGCTCAATCCCACTTCCACAGAGCCCGATCAAACAGGAAGCAAGTACCTGCTTGTTGATCAGGTGGTGGATTGCTCCCTCAGTACAACTAAGGTGCTTTAGTATTATCCTCCCATATTGCCAAGGATACACAGACAAGCACCAATACATCCTTCACATGCCTCGTGGGTACAGTCCCCACAAGACAAGTAAAGAACAGCAGCCACAGCTTTCACTGCAGGGGCAGCACCCATTGCAGTCACATCTAGGTCTCCCACACTACCCTCATAGTGAACTCAGGCCAGATCCCTAGTTGTTTGCCAATGTTCTTAACCTTAAAACACACCTTTCCTTTCCAAAAGCAGCAAGAAGAAACTGAAAAGCGATTCTGTAACTACATGGCAAAAGGTTTCAGTGCTGAGCAATTGCCTCAACCAGTGCCGTCTCCCCAGACTACAGAGACCAGCACAAATTGCGAAGAAGCCTTTGCCTGCAGGGCCCAAGTTTGCCTGCTTGTAGAGAAAAGTTTTCTGAAGAATTTATTAGTCTAAAATAGTGCATCTGTCCAACTCCTTATCTCATGCAAAGCTCCAGCAATATGAGGAATTGAGCCTGTTATTGAGGCTAATTGAATCACTGCTCATTTATTGCTTTTTCATTACATGACAGAAGATAATGTCCAACTCCAGAATAAGAAAACTATATTATACCTTTCCCAATACAGATATTCACCCATATAGCTAGGAGCACAGATGGTAGACGAGAGAAATCCACAAATTTTTGGTTGAATACTTCACATTTCCTAGCTAAAGGTAGCATCCTGCTGATGCCTGACTAATTCTGGTGGAGGTACAGAAGGAGTGGAATCTCCCTGGGGCAGTTTCTTTGCACTGTGGCTTGTGTAATGGGGTCCTGAACCCAATTTACATTGCTATTGCCTCCTCCCTCAGAACCAGGAACTCAATTCACAGGAAGAAGGAACATCAATCTTGCTGCCCAAAGTTGATGAGAAGATATCGGTTGGTTTTAGCTGATTAATACAGAGTTGTTCTGTACACTACTGGCAATTATGGAAGTCATAATTTCTGTTTAAACTATAGTACTCCTCATTATTTTTGGCTACAGGACAGAATGCAGCTGCTTTTTGTTTTTTTTTTAAATTTTAGTGAGTTTGTATCAGCACTCTTTTTTAGGGGACATTTCCTATGTAATTAGACAGCCAATCTTTTCTTGAGTGAAATAATCCATGATTCCAGAGCAAGAGACTGCAATAACATGCTGCTAAATAATTCTGTTTGCTCTTCTGAAAAAGGAAGAAACACAGCAAGCAGTACCAGCACTGCTCTTGAATGCTGCCTGCCTGCCAAGACATAGCTAGGAATCCCTCTCTCACCTCGCCTCGGATAAGGAATAGAAAAGGGCAGTGCAGAAGAGCATGAAGTTGGAAGGAAAACTGCAGCACGGCACTTATCGTCCTGCTCCAATAAAGGAAAAGTCCAAAAGCCTAAAGCACATGGCACCTGCACAGTATTAGCCACTGAAGGACTTCCAAGAATCACCAGTATCTTCCTGCCCATACAACAGCGCGTGGCACCTTACCACATAACATTTGTGACACTGAGGCTGAGCTGGAGGAAATAGTAGATCAGAGAATGCACTGCCACAGAAGCAACTCGTGCAGTCCTTTAGTGGACAATTAAGTAGTGGCAGGCTATCCAGATAAAAGTTGAGCCAACCAACAGCAGAGAAAGTGGGCGGCGGAGGGGGACTTCATCTCAGATGTACTTTGTGGCCCAGGAAACCACCACCCGGCTCCCAGAGCGGCACTCCTCCTCCTCTGTGCCACGCAACAACACGAGATGCATCCCCCTGAATGGCCACAAAGGTTAGTGTTTCTTTCCTGGCTTTGCAACAGAAACGGACTAAGTGGATTAAACTTCTCATCTCATGTAAGGAAACAGGCTCCACTTACCCCAGGAATGGAGAAACGAGCTGCACAAGCTCAGCACGGGAGATCACCTCCTGGTTGAAAATAACCAGGCAGCGAAGGAAGTTTTCGTATGCTTCTGTGCTACGCAGAGCTTTGCGGACCTTATAGAGAGAACAAAAGAGGAAAACAGTTTCTGTCAGGGTGAGATCAAGCTGTGTAGGGTACTGCTGTCCAAGAGACCTGGATTCAACACTGTGCTTCCCACTGATACACGGAGGTTACATGTGGAATGAGAACGCAAGTATTTAAGCGAGTTGAACAGAGGGTAACTCATCCCGTACACAGGGCCAGACAAACAGATAGCGACATGAGCCATCTCTGTGCTGGGTATGCCCTGCAACATCAGCACCTGGTGCATTACTCTAAAGAAAGGAGTTCCAAGTGAAGAATTAAATCCCTCAAAGAACACCCTAACACCTGGATTACAAAATGCTGAAATCGTGGACATCAGTTATAACTGCAGCACCACAAACCCACCCAGGTTGCCTTTAAACACCAGAGAATATTGCAAGGAGGGAGCAGGGGTAAGAGACCTGTGCCCTGAGTAATATCGCTCCAGCCTCTGTCTGCGTTTTACAGCTTGGGTTATCACAGATAAGCCAGCTTCTGTAACCCTTATCTTCACAATACGAGGAAACCGAACAATTCATCCCAACACTATTACCTTTCCCACGAGAACAGTTAGCATCTACACATCAGACTGAGATCTATCATCATTAAGATATTCGTCACTACAGTTATAATTCTACAGCAGGGATTTCTAGGTTTACTCATGTTAACACCTACACATCCTCTGAGCAATAGATTGGTTCCCAGTTACCATTAGCTGGTCTACAGCATGCTGCAAAACGCACCACATCATCAGGGAGCAACCAAGACTTTCATCGACACATGAATATTACTTAAAAGGCTTGTTTACATTCACTATATACTCCCCTCTGAGCCATAAGGAAATGTATGGACATCTTAGGGAAGACACCAAGGTACCACTTGGAAACATCCCACATATCCTTCATTTGTTCTGTGCAGTAAACCAGCAACAGGTAACAACTGTGCAATTAATTAGATTCATCTCTCAGGGAAACAAAACAAAACAAAAAAAAAAAACACAAACCCCCAACCAAAAAACCCCAATGTCAACATGAATCAGCGGCTTTGTAAACTGAGCTCCCACACTGCAGGCAGCTGCTTGCGGATGGGTACAGCAAGCTGTGCCAACACAGCAAGACATGCCATGCACATCATCGGTTGTACAGGGATTTCATAACGGTGAAGAAAAGTTGGAGTGTGTGTTACAGGAAAAAATTCCCATTCCTGCAAATAAACTGCATCAGCAGCAGGTGAAAAACTGGAGAAATGACCTTTGGGGAAAAGACACAAATATCCACGAAAAAAAGATCACTAGCCTTTTAAAAAATTCAATAGATCTGACTTAGAGGTCACACGATACATCTGAGGTCAAGCTGACAAATGTTATCAGGGTGGTATATATATCACAAACTTCACTGTGATAAAAATCCGGATGTATACATGCTAAGAACATAAATCAATGACGCGAGACGGCTTTCTCTGAATCTCACTTCTCACCTTCTCAAAGAAGAGAGATTCTGTCCCCACACCATGTTTGCTGGCTTCTGCCAAAGACTGGTCTTTTAAACCAAGCAGCTTCGGTTTCTTCTGTTAACAAAAAACAGAAAGGCAAGGAAGAAAAAAAAAAAAGGGCTGTTCAGCAGAGCAAGTTGCTGTATTTTGATTATCTATCACACAAGGGTTTCAGCTTCCTGACTGCACCATTTGCTTTCAAATAAAAGAAAAGTGGCTTTTTTTGAAAGAAACTTGCATGTAGGTGTCACAAGTTAATCTATTAAAGGTTAATCAGTAGCACAGAACTCCAAATATTGTTAATACACTGTTGCATCCTTTTCTGTAAGTAGCTGATTGAAAGTCACTGGTTGTAGAGTATCTCATTTTTCTGACTAGTCTGCAGAATTATCAAAATAAATCTGTTTTCTTCCTATCACTCACCCAGTTCTTTTAAGTCTTACACCTCCCTAAAATTGTTGTATTCCTTTTTATTTCTTGCATTCGACTGCAAGACCCTTTGTTTTCCCCATACCAGCACTGCACTCCACATCCTTAGAAAGGCCAAAAGCTGCCTCCAAAATTTGTTTTATTTTGCTGCCCTTTATTTGAAGAGGAGGAGAAAGGGCAGAAGGGGAAGTAAATCACTGGATTTAAATGATACAGTTATGTGTGCTAATGCTTTTCATCACAAAGCAAGATACACCACCTTCAAATAAAGCAGGTGAACTTGTCCCTAATGCACAAACACTAAACCACCTGGCCACAAGACCATTTTTATTACACTTAATAAATACTTAATAAAAGTAAAAAAAAAAATAAAAATAAAAACTTAATAAAGCCTTGCTCTCTCAAAACATATGTCATTTGAAAAGGGCAAACTCTGCCAAGAGAATAATCATTCATCACTGTATTTTAAGGTTTATCATAGGAAAGATGCGCAAACAGGATTCCACTGCATCTGCTCCAAGTTCTACTATAATGAAGCTTTCGGGCACAGCTTGCTTTCCCTCAGCTTATCTTCCCACATGCCTTAGAAACACAGCTACAAATTTTAGACAAACTTATATTGTGACTTTACTGAGACTTTTGGCTCCACACCCCACATCTCCCCCTCATCACCAAACACTGTTTTATTAACCAATAAAACTACTCCCACGTGTTCTGCAGCATCCTAATAAAGTGGGGAAAACCATATTTCTCCCAAGCCAGTAAAGTAACTATTACCACTCTCAGGTACAGATAACACCGTAAGTTTGTGAAAATCAGAGACAAAGCCTTGTGCTTAGAAACAAGGAATTCAAAAAGCTTCCTTTAAAAACACACATTAGTTTGTTTTCTCAAGCTGCAGCCCGTGCTGCAAAAAAATCACACAGACTTGTACAACGCATCCCGCTCTGCCACAGCCTCCTGGGAAAAACAGGGCTGCTGAACGAGCAGAGCAGCACACGCTCTTACCTTCACCGGAGGGGTTGCTCCAGTTCCTGAGTGCCGTCGGATCTGACAGCCATTCTGGTTGGGTCTTTGCTGTTTGTTGTTGAGCTGTGGCTTCTTCACAGTGCCACCGTGATCATTTCTTACCGATTCCACTTTCTCTGCAGTTGTCTTACTTAACAGCTTATTTAGAGACAAACCCATAAGACCATTAGAGCTGAGTTCCATGCATCCAGGCAAAAAAATATGCCTGCTCCTCCTAGCTCTAGATGACCAATGTATTTTACCGCAGTTATTGCAGTCTTGGAACAGCCCTTTTAGGCTAAGGGACTGTATTTAAAAGACAAGTTATGGCCAGAAAACACAGTCTATCACCCTGACCCCATTCCCACACTCAGTAAAAGATCACTCAACCACCCCCCCACTCCCCCCAAGAAACAAACAGCAAAAGCATAATTTTCTGAACTCTGGCTACATACAGGACAGTTTTCCACTAGGTATTTCAGTTCCAGTCTATCTCCAAGAAGACTCACCACAGAGCTGTTGGCATCAGGCAGGAACTGCCCGAACTCCGAGAGCAGATCCTCCTGGTTCTTGAAGAGGCGAGCCACCTGCGCGTACACCTCCTGCTCTGTCAAAGCCGGCGTGTAGTTACCTCCTGCCTCCTTGGCATTACGCTGCTCTTTCTGTCATAGGAAAGAGGAGAAGCATCAGAAGAAAGGACACACAAACTATTTAAGTGACAAAGAAAACCAAAAATTATGTATTTTCTATTTCTCACTGATATAAAGAATTGAAACAGCAAAGGTCTCAGCATCTTACATATAAGAATCATACTATATTAATAATATATAACTAATAGTATGATTCTTACAAATACACTAAATACATATATATACTATAAATATATACTAATTGCCCAGCTGGCCCTGGACTAGTAGGACACTGATCAAGGAAGGAGTTTCTTTACTTTTAACATAGTAGTCCTGCCATGTTGTCTCTTCCTGACCCACACTCACAGGAAAACGCCAAATATGATTTTTAAAAAGGCATTTCAGACCCTTGCAAATAAAGACGATGGACTGAAACCTATTATTGCATGCTGCTACATAATCTTCTAATTTGTAAGAACTCTGTTTAGCTTGCTAGCCAATGTTAATCCAGCAGAAGACCCAAATGCAAGTCTTGGACAGGCACAGTTGGCTCCCATGGCAAAGAAAGGGAAATAACCATACCTATACTCAAATCTGCCTTGTTAACACTCACCTGGTATGTATGGAGGATCTCCAGGAAGGCTTTGTAGATGTCTGGCTGTCCTTGGAACCGATTCTTGATCTTGTTGACATAGTTGATGGCATGATTAAACTCAACAGGCTGATTGTTCTGCAGGGATGGTGTGGTTCCCAGAGAGATTGTCACAGGCGTATGAGGTTGGACCGGTGGCGAGCGTGGTGATGCATATGGTGGAATTGGGGGAGTTTGCTGGCTGGCGGGAGTATGTGCCTGCAACTGTGATGGCTAAGAAGAAAAGAAGCCATGTTAGAAATTAGCAGATTCCTTTATGTTTGGAATAAAGGCATTTTTATTACACATATGGACCATATCCAGAGGAAACAACCCAACATATAACTGTATCTGATGCCAACAGTGGAACAATGTGGATTCAATAGAGATACCTCTGAGCTGGAATATCACAACTGGATGAATTCTCCTGCTACCACATCCAGTTAAACAACCTCTTCCCATACACTGGCCCTGGACGACTTCTGCTGCACTTCCTTAAAAAAGGCTGGTCTTTTAAAACTGCTACTAAACAATTATTCCCTTCACAGGTCTAGGGAATTTTAACAATATTTTTTATAAACTGAACATTTCCTAGTGGCTGTCTAAGCAGAAACTGCTGTTAAGAGTCAAAATTAAGAAGTACCATTGCATAGTCAGGGCTGGGCTTTGAAGATTAACAGAAGCACAAATTCAGGTAGACTACGCAGAACAAAACTATTATCCAAAGCAAATAAATATATAAATATTCAGTGGGCCAGTAGATACTACAATTCATCAGGAAGACAAAACACCCAGACTATTCAAGCTGTTGCTATTAACAGCTGTTTTTCCTTGCTAATTGCTTTTGACTGAATCTGACAGAGAAACATACTATCTCAAAAATTTAAGAGCCGAAATGCACAGGCATAGCTTGCTCCAACACTGCAAGTTATTTTGCCCCTAGTGAAGAATTCTCGGATGCATAAAGTAAGGCAACAGCAAGGGAAAACTAGAATTTCTTTCAATATTGAGACAAAGAGCAGGCAGATAGGGCTCTCAGAGTAATTATTTTGAAAACTCTTAATAGACACCTAACAGCCACAGGAAAATTTAGCAGCAGTTTTGAGGTGGCAATTTTAAACGCAAGTGGAAGTATTCATTCCTGGCATCTTGCAAACTTCAAAACAAGTATTACACAGAGTTTTCACTACTGACAGTGTAGATAACTGTCTTAGGATGGCCAGAAGCATCCTATTACAAGATCCTGCCTTGTTTACCTACAACTTTACCTGTCTGGTAAGGAAATTTCACCTCAATATCTATCAGGTTTATTTTAAAGTTTCAGTAAAAATAGTTCAACTCTTTGCAGGATGTTGACACAGGGAGAAAAGCACTTAGCCCACAGTGATGAGAGAGACTGCTACCTCTTCACTGAGAGCATGTACTACTACTTCGGAAAAAAGCCTTGAAATCTGGCATAGGTAAGCTAATTCCGGAATGCCTTAGCTTTGCAGTTTTCAGCTTTGCAAATCTTTTAGCACGTTTTTCTTTGCCATTTCTGAGCAGGAGTTTGCAAGTCCCACCCAATGTTTGTCTAGAGATCATCTTATTGCCACATTTTAAATCCTGCTGCTTTCTAACTGCATATTCCTTTTTTTTTTTTCTTTTTCTTTTCCCCCCCTTTTCCAGCCTATTTGTACAGTTTAAAGATTAACCCTTGAAACTTTGGGGATTCTTTCCATCCTTAAGGCTCTCAAATCTTTCCACATTTTGAGTCTGAAATACATAGTATTTTATCTAGAGTAAGCTCCCTGAGTGCCTGTTATATTATCCTATTCTGTTTTGAATCACATACAATACATCTGTTGGACAGTAGCATCTGGATTATATCTAAAGCAGAAAGTTGAATTCTTTGATACTGAAAGGTCTCAGTTTCAGGCGCATGAACCGATACCTAAAGGCAACATCATGGTCATCTTGCCTGAACTCTTGCACTTTACATTTTGCCAGTAACTCCTGCACCCATCGAGCTGATGGCTGAACTAGACCTCTTGTACAAAAAACATCCAATCTGAAAACAAGACTTCAAGCAATGCAGAATCTACCAAATAACTAATAATCAAGCTCTTCTAAAGACTTAATTGCCCCAAGCATTTCAAACCACATGCACCCTTTCACACCAAGAGCAACATCTTTATCACAGCTTCTGTTTTATGGGGAATTTATTGGGACTTCAGTTATTCTGAGACAATATACACAAAAGCAGGCAGTTCAACATGTGCCCAGTGCTTTAACTAGGAAGCCCTTATTGCAAAGTCAAACGCATTTCAGGGGCCTTTTTCCTGGGGCTGCAGGATCACACCCTGAATAACACGTGCACATTTTACCAGACGCTCTGAGCAACTTTCAGTTCCCCACTGCTTTCAGGCCCCACTGCAACAAGGCCTTTCCAAACCCTTAATGTGGCTTATTTGAATTATTGTCAACTAGGACACATCTTGAAGTTTGAAAAGGAAAAACTAATCCAGCAGAAGCACAACACATGCAGGTTCACAAATACTATGAAAAAGCAGTGTGGAAGCTCCTTTTTTGCTCTCTAGCTCCATACCAGTTTCAGCTGGAGGCAGCAGGATCCCCGTGTTATCAGTGTATGTCATTCAAAGTCTCTTACCTTACTGATTTTGGCAGGCGGTGGCTGCGGCGCTGGCTGTGCTGGTGTTGGGGTTGATTGCGCTGAAGGCTGCGACTGATGCTGCGGCTGGGGCTGTGGCTGTGGCTGCAAGCCGTGAGTGGGGATCTGGTGAACCTGCCCTGGTGTTGTCACATTCACCATATCATTCGTCTGCACCTCAATCTTGTAACCAGGCGGCAAGAAGGTATTGAAACCCATGATCAAGTCTGGGTGGCCCTTGAAGAGCTGCGATACACGGCTGATCACTCCTGGAGTGTCAATACTGAAGAAGGAAAAGATCAAAACATCATGATCCTTGAAGACCCTTTCAGTGGTACGCCAAGCTCTCCACCCAAGAATTTTCCATTAGAATTTTTACCTTACACCTCTAACCTGTGAAACAATGAAAACTGATTCCTCTAAATACACCACTGAACTTAAGAATGACATTAGAATTATTTTGTTAGCCCAGACAGCATTTTATATCTCTGAGATCTAGTCCTAAATCTGACCATTATTAATGGGCAGACAACCAGACAGCCAGATGAATCAGCTATCAAGGCTGAACTTGTGAACTCCCACTCTATGCAGAGATTTAGTAAAAATGAAGGCATGCATTTAACTTTCAGGAAAGAAAGCACACAACTGCTTTTACACTACTGCTAGAGGTGTTACTCTGCACGTGGAAGGACAGAATTCAGCTCCTGCTCTGTGTTCCCATGCCCACATACACTCTTTCTAACCTGGAAGGAAGAAGCAAAATGCAGCTTATTACCTCTGAGATTTAAATTCCTTCATAATATCCAAGAAGTCATTGTAGACCTGTGGCTGGCTACCAAACTGCAGCTTCACCTGGTCAAGATAAGACAATGCATCCTCCACCTGGAGACAGAAGACAGGTTATATTAGCAAAGAAGAGTTTATTTCACCTCCCATTGTTCTGCAAAACACACGTTATTTGAAAACACAGCTGGTAGCCCTGAGCCTGGGCAGGGGATTAAGAAGCAAAAGATCATGAGCCTGGTTAGTGTACTACCAGCACCATTTGAATAGGAAATACTCACTCCCCACTCCTGGCTCACAAGGTAAAACCGTACCAAAAAGAAACAAAAAGGAAAAAAAGCAACATGGATCAGCAAAATTAGAGGGGAAAAAAAACCCCATACTCCAAATTTACCATCACTGAAGTGACTGCTAGGATAAACAGAACTAGACTGAGTATTTTTCCTGCATTCATATGTGGAAATTATTATGGTAGTCTAAGAATAAGCAGAAAGTGGAAATGACATATTCAGTGTAGTAGATGTCTGCCAGGTACGCGCTTGCACTTTTTTCAAAAAGCCAGACATTTCAGTTCAACATATAAGGATTTCGAAAATGGCAACTGTGGGCGGTAAATTGTTTTACACCTCAAACAGCAAGAAGTTTATGAACTGTTCATGTACCAACATCCAATTTTCAGATGCATTGAAAGAACAGCCACAGCTTAAAGCGAGAGCTCTTTGTGTCCCTATCACCTCTGACAGGCAGGCCACATGCTCATCAGCTGCAAGAGCTACACACAGGATCTCTCTTTTGTCTGAAATTAAACAGCAGCAAAGGAAGAAAGACTATTACATGTAGCCCCAATCTCACATCAGCAGAGGATTTACCATCGATTTCACTGGGAGAAATTTCCACACATTTTGAAACCATTTTCAGAGGTCTCTAGAAATCAAGTGTCCTACATTCAGCAAAAAGAAAGGGCCTCTTGCCCAACAAGGCAACAGGTTCCACCAAAACTAGAAGAGACTTGCACCATATTTGGAAGAGACCAAGTAACAGGCATCAGTTCATATATTATATGTGCCTTCTTGCTAGAGCTGAACCAAATGTAGCTACTTAAAGGGGTTATTTTTGGTGGAGTTTTCTCTTTTTTTAAGGATTTTACAGCACATAATCCGAGAATAGAGCCTTCCTTACTCCCAAATTACTCCCACACAACCACCCACATATGACATGTGTTCAGAAAAGCACCAAATGTTTTGGTAATTTAACCCATTCATACAAATACTCTGAGCAATACTTCTTCCTTTTCCTCCCTGCCCCCAATCTCTTCTTAGCAAGTCAATTTTTTATTACGGTATTTGAAACAACAGGGTTTCAGCAGAAAGAGAAGTCCCTTTCTGCATTCAATAGTCTTCCAAACAGAAGCATCTAAGCCTTGACAAGAAAGCTTTTAGGAGGTCACCAGCTGGCTTCGCAGGGAGGCCTCCCCTACAGACCGAATAGAAAAAGGCCCCCAGTTGCCCAAGGATTTAGGCAGAGGTTAGTTTACTTAAGGCAGCAATGCTCAGCGTTACCTTGAGCCTCTGGAACTGCTGCTGGCCCTGCACAGGCACGGCAGGCGGGGTGGGGTGAGTGTGGCTCTGCACCACCTGGCTCCCGTGAGGCTGCACCGGTGCGGTGTGGTGGTGGCCGCTGTGGACAGCTGCGATGGCTGGCCCATGGCTGCCTGAGCTCTGCGGCACGGCTGACACCTGGCAAGGCAAAGAGGACATCACATATGGCTACAGCTTCGCGGCCACCTCTGCTCGCTGCACAGGCAGAGAGCAAGATCAGTCTTCCCGGACCCAGGTATACAAGTAAAATTTTAAGGAAGCAGAACACAGTCAGTTTGACCTTTAACCTTGACTGCTAACAACCTCACTCAAAAAATATCTTTTGTTTTCTTCAACAATGACCTAGAGAGACCTAAACACGAAACAAGACAACTCTCATCCTGTACTCCAAATATAAGAGAGCCCTCTCTGCAAACATGTTACAAACACAGGCTCTCCCCAGCCTGCAGACTCACTGGCTGTCTGGTCACTAACATTAACATAAAGACTGGCAAAAGGGACATAAAATGGGATTTTTAGTCTGACAGAGTCAAGGTTCTCTCTTTTCTCTACGACACTTACGTGTCACAAGCAATAATCTGAATGAATGAATCTTTATGAGCTTCTACGCTCTTGCCATTCAGTTTGGGTACTAGAAGTCAAATTGTGTCTCTCTGGCACCACCTCACTCAGGGGAAAACTCAACTTGGTATCTCCCCTAGAAAAACAGGGACAGGAACAGAAGGCATGCACTTTTCATGTCTCCTTCATACATTAAATCAGAAAGGTTTCAATTTGGAAAATCCATTAAAAGAGCCTTTAAAAATTTTTTTTAAATGTAAATTACTTTTCATTTTACACAAACTTAGTTTTCCATTTAAGCCTCTTTTAGATGGGATATACTTTTTTAATCCTTCTCATGAACAAGAAACTATTTGGTTCCTGGTCCATCCAAGTTCTTTTTAGAAAGGACTGCCAGCATAAACACACTCTCTTCCAGTCCCTGCAAGTGTCTGCCTGCAGGCTCTTCAGCTCTGCAGCTGCTACTACCAGCGTGAACACCCCTTCTGCAGAAGTAAGGAAGAAGCTGTGTGTAAAATTAGGTTCTAGACAGGGACAGCAGCTCACCAGCAACACAAACATGGAAGATGCAACACACCAAAAACATGGCAAAGACAAGTAACGCAGGAACAGACTTTCCCTGGTCTTTCACTGCAAGGTATCTCCAGTGCACTCAAAGCACATTTTTTCCTCTCCCCAGCTGACAGCTCTTTGCAAAGGAGGCAAGAGAGGGAAGAGTGCCACCTAATGACTCTGGGGTAATGTTTTCTGAAACTTCTCAATTTTTCTGAAAGCGTCTATCTAAATGCTGATCCGATCCAGTCTGTTAAGCTTAAGATCACCCAAGATATCATATGCCTGTGACAGAGCAACCATAAGAAGAAACTTTTCCCGGTGAAGAAAAGAAAAATGGAGAAAAAGGCCTGCATACATTTGCCTCTAGGATTCAGAGACCATGATCTGAGAGAATCATTACAGGAATCGTGTTCAAAAAAGCCAAATGACACCACACTTGTTCAGGTAGCTCTGAACAGGAATGAAGCCGATAGCCTTAAAGCAAGTGCTTAAAATGAGAGGTATGATCAGCACATTGTCCAATGTTGGTTTTTCTTTAGGAAGCCCTGGTTACTAAAATAAACCTTGTCTCAAATACAGAATTCTACCGTGAAATGACACAGTGCTGGCTGGTCACACAGAAGGACCACAGCTGATCCCCCGAGATGCAGCTAAGGGACGAGCGCACGCACCTGGTAGCTGGGAGTTACTGAGTACTGAATCCCCGTGGCAGACTGCATGGTCTCCGAAACCGCTTCATAGACCGGAGGTGCCGGGGCAAGCACGCGGTGCTGGTGTTGAAAAGCTTCGGTGCTGCTGGTGATACGTCTCTGCTGCGACGCATACACGGGTGACTCCTGCTCATCCAATCGCCGCTTCATTCTGAACTCATGCTCGGGAAGCACTACAAAACCTGTTAAAAACAGACCAATTAACAAACTCAATTGATTCATTGCTCTCTGCCAGCACCATGGACGCTAAGTTCACCAAGAGCGGGCAGGGCAAGTTTCTGTCTATTCATTTAGGTTACCGATATCTTAAGATAGGAAAGTAGAATTGAGATTCAGCTTTCTGCATGAAATATGCAGTTGTGTTTTATCACAAAAAATACAGCCTTATTGTTGGAAATAAAATACTCTGCTTAAAAGTTAATGATTTCTTCAATCTCACTTAAAGGATGGTGCTAGCATGGGCATCTTAAGCACACGCAGACCCTGAGCAATGCAAAGCTCATTGAATGCAGTATTTGAACACAAACGACTGGGGGAGGGTGCATTACCTACACACAGCCTGGACAAAGTTGCCTACATTGAAAGCAGAAAAAAACCCCTCCTGGACAGTGCAGGTAGGATGACAGCCAGCTGTGAGAGATGCTTTAAAAATGTGGGAGGAAGGGGGGAAGGAGGCGGCAAAAAGCAGGATGCATAGTCAGATTTTGAAATCACTTACAAAACCCCAAAGTAAAGCGTTCTCCATTTAATACACATAAGACATGCATAACCTCAGTGAAACCCATCAACCCACTACACCAGAAGTACTTTGGATACCATATGCCACACAGCCATGGTTCTCTCAGCATCCTGGCCCCACTCACCAGCACCAAGCTGAAGAGTGCAAAGCGGAACAGTGCTAGCAGGCACCGTGGCTGGCATCCTACATGCCTGCCAGGGATGCAGGCAAGCACTGATCAGCACCTCTCCCACTTACTGTGCTGTATTTTTCTTCTCCAACGTGCAGGCGGGTTCCTGCCATACTCTAAGTTGTCTTTATGCAAATTCATTTCACTTCAACTCTGACAGGTCATTTTGCCACTGTCCCACTCCTAAAAGTGTCATGAATTCTTCACTCTGATTGAAATACTCACCTACTCTTTTCTGCAAGCAAATTCCAATGCTGTTTTCTATGCATCGATTGTCATCCTTGAGATGTTATCTGCTGTTCATCAAACCACTGGATGCTCAAAAGCATATGCAACTTATTAAGATGTTTGATGTGAAATCCACCCGCTTCAGCCTCTAATTCCTCAGGACCTCTCCAAAGCAATTCCTTTTCAGTTCCAGCACAGTTAAACACATTCATTGCTAACATGGACACAGAGATAAACAAGAAGGAACAAAGCTGCCCCGGAATAATGGTACAAGAGCCAACTAAGCCAATTCTCATCTACCAAGTCAGGACTGCTCTTCACAGTCTAAATCCATCATTAACCAGAGAACCCAAAGATCATTCACCAATATCTCAGTGCACATCAAATATGTAAACAGGAACCAGCAGCACAGAGGTTCAGAATAGATCAGCGCAGGCTCGAAAACACAGGCTTTGTGCAACAAAGTGTCTTCCCCTCCATGTCCCTCTTTACCAGTCTCTCCTTTCACTTGGAGGGGGTAGGACAAGAAGGAAGATGACTTCATTTCTTTTTGGAGTTGCTCTTCAAGGTTAACCTCGCAGAAGAGAGTCCCTTATCAGGTTCCCCAAAGCACCCGGCAGGTAGAAGACAGCTGGCAGAGGCAGAGGACGACTCCTCAACCCAAGTAAAGGAGAAAGCTTGCTAACTGGATCTTATTTACAAGTTACAAATCCTAAGTAGGTCTGACCTCCAGCATATACTCAGAAAGCAGAGGAGCACACTCCAGGAGCTCATTTTGCTAATGGTGCCTGCATTGGTTGTCTTTTCATTCAGCTGGTCTCTGCTGACAAATAAAGAGCTAGGCAGGTTAACTTCGAGCTACTCCCTTCAAGCACAGCCCGCATTTAGCTTTGTAGAAACGTACAGTTTTATGCTAATAGGACTGGGACTAAACCGAGCAATGCTAGCCAGGATTTTGCATGACAATGGCTGACTGCATGAGTAAAGTCTGGGCAAAGCTTTGGTGGCATCTATTTATAACCCACTCACAAATTTGGATACCCTTCTGCTCTAAACACTGGTACCCCAGCCAGTCCTTCCACTTTCTTTTGATCTCTGAGGTTGGTTCACCCCTTACTCTCTCAATGGTGCCACAGCTTTCCCTCCCTACAGGAACACCCAAGAGCTGCTGATTTGCAGACATGTACACGTAATATCCACAAATCAGGAATATTCTCAAGAAAAATTCACATGTGATTTGCTATAAAAAAGTGAAACGGTTCCAGCAGGCTTAACACACTGTCTGTGATAAGGGGTGTGTGTGTGTGTGTGTGTGTACATATATATAAATACAAATATGTATACATGGTGTGTATGTGGTGTGGCGGCTGTTACGTGTCCCACCCTTTTGTCTCACCACCCAAAGCAACACTCCACACTTGTTGCTTTGGATGGACTAACCAACCTTTAAAGCAGAGGCTGTTTGAGGACAGAAGATGGCTGGAAGACTCACGTGCCCTTATGAGGATTCAAACGCCACCTTAGGCTGACTGAGAAGCTTTTTTCCCCGTAGAGCCACCAAACATCTCAGCCTGTGAGGCCATAGGAATCGTTGTAGCACTGAGGATACATTACCACATACACACCAGCAGCACGAACATCAGTTTTTGAAGCTCCCAATTCTTGCAGACCAAGCGAACAATCTTCCAGAAACCTAGTTTGCTGTGTGGTCGACATTAAAGCTTCTGTTTAGTGAAAATTAAAGCTTTTCTAGGTTCTTTTTCCCTCTGAATTCCCCTCACCTTCGCTAACTGAGCTTGGATGCTGCTTCCACTGTACCTGCTTCAACTTTAAAATTTCATATTATATTCGAGAGAGAGAGAGAGAGTCAATGTTATAGGCAATAATCAATCTTCCTAGATAACACCTTGCTAAACTCCTACTTAGGGTCTGCATCCGCCGTGTAAGAGTGGCTCACAGCAGACCACCACTTAAAGATTACTAATTCACAGGCTTTTTTAATCCTAGCAGAGAGATGATCTCGATACTCTGCTGTACCTAGATGAAGACTAGTGATGTTAACTCTGTGCATCCACCAGCACCAGAACTCTACAGAGAGGGGAAAAGCACTGAGGGGCAAGCAAACCAGCACCATAGCAGAAACTGGTCTGCATCTTGCAGAAGAAAATATGATGCTGAATGCTCCCAAAGTGCATTCATTTCCTCACTGAGTCCTGCTGATCTTCACCTGGCCTCTCCCAAGTATCTTCCCCATTCAAAAGCTGGAGAGATCTGTTGCACAGCAAGTCCTACCCCTCCTACAGCATGCCAGACGGCCGATAAGGAAGAAAGGCTGTGATGAAACCCAAGACTAGACATGTCATTTTAAACTGATTTAGCTGAAGTCTGCTGCTCAAAGGGGCAGTTCCACTCACTTCCACCCTCAGTGACAACTGATTTCTCTCAGCACCCTTGCTGACGGCAAAACCCAGCTAACGTGGAAAGGTGTTTCAAGGATAAATACACAATTGCAATTATCAGTGTCAGACTTGTATCAGCTAGCCACCCTCCACTGAGGCAACACTGCAAACAGTACAAAGCTTATTTTATGTTGCCTTCTCACAAATGTAGCACACACCTCTGGCATCCCCTTACAGAACTTTGATGCTAAGACTTAGAAAGGCCCAATTCAAATTGCATCATCTGTAATCTTAATTTGGGGGTGAAAAAAAAAAGCCCCAAAAATACAACAAGGACTGCACAAGACTGAAAGCAAGTCACGAACTTCAGGTGCTTTCTTTCATTAAAAGCATTAACCCAAGGCATGTAGGAGAGCTTAGCAATAACTGAACAGACTGAGTCCCACTCTATGCAGTCCATGGAGAATTGCATCCCCTTTCCCTAGCATAATTTCTACCCAAACTATCTTTTACCTTCAGTTAGAGTACACTACATTCTGCCTACAGGAGGATGAAAACTACATACTTTTTTTTTTTTAAATTTTCAGAGGTTTTTAGTGTTCCCCTTCTCAGGGAAAGGACACCCCTCCGAGGTTCCTCCTCAGAGGAACACACCTCTGATCCTTCCACGCGTGCCACCTTTCAGCTCACCAGCTTTGCTTAGTGCTACAGGTAGAGTGCATCACGCAGACATACCACAAATGCACGCAGGATCGTTGGCCGGTAAAGCAAGAAAAAAATTTTAAAAAGGTATGCTGTATCTCAGTAACACCACCAGAATTATGAAATTCTACCCCACCAACCTTGTCAGAGGATTTTCCCATCCATCTGCCTCACGTAAGCCACCGGGACCGATAAACATAAGTGGAGCGCATCCCTTCCCCTCTGGTATCACAGAGGGGAGAGGAGCAGCAGCGCTGACACAGAAAGAGAAGGAACAAAGCGGGGACAAGGCTAGATTCAGCTGGTAGAGCACTGCACAGCTCCCTCCTCACACCCGGCTCCCCTCCTGCCTGCTCACTCCTCTACAGGAGCAATGAAGGCAAGAGAGCCCAGGTACCCTCCTCTTCCCTCGCCCAACTGCCTCTCCTGCGGCAGCTCTGCTCCCCAGCTTTTTACCAAGTAAGATCTCAAAAATTGGCATTTTTTGTATTTCAGGTTTTCCAATCAGATAAGCAGGGTCTTCTGGCATTGGAGATCAGCTGTTAAACAGGTGTCAGAATCAAAAGCAAAAAGAAAAAGGCAAATAAAGAATAGGAAGAAAGCAAATCGGGACGGTCTGCTTCCTTGGCACCTGTTGGAACCACAACACGCCTGCAGATAAACACTGTCTTCACGAACCAGTTGTGAAAGTGCTACTAGAGAGGATTTTGGTCCCTGCAGACTGAGGACCCTTCTGAAAAAGGGCAGGGAAATCACATAGCTGCCGATGACATGCTTAATGCATGCGGGAGCTTTTTAAAAGGTTTCCTTTTGAGGGAGAAAGGACTCAAAACTCAGGAGCAGCAAACATAAGTCTCTGCTATGGCTCTGGACCCCAGAGGGGTGGCTCCAACCCTGGAGCCATCACAGATGTCCTGCGGGACAAGTCCCCCATAGGATTCCAACACCGTGTATCATGGTGCCTGCTAGAAAGCAGCCGGCTCAGGTTCCGGCAGCACTGCTGTCTGTGCACTAACCCAGCCACACGACTTCCAGAACATGACCCAGCTTGTTCAGCAGTCACTGGTATATTTTTCGCACAGTGCCACACAGCCCGGATCCCTTGCCTGTAACGTGGGAATAAGCCCCTGGCCCCGCCGCAGAGGGGTGCTGTGCAGAGAGGCGCATCCATGACTGGAGAGTCATTCCAAAATGAAATGAGAAGTATCCAAAAGAAAAAGGTGCTGGAAAAGCAGTATGCAAAGCTTTTGGACCAGTTAGGAGAGTTTTCTGCAAGGTGACACGGTGACAGCCTGCGGATTACATGCCAGAACCCACCACGAGGCAGAGGGGACAAGAGTAAACCCCATTCATCTCCGTTCAGATGGGTAACAAGTTGGTATGGCAATGATCTGTGCTTTGTCAAAGCAGCAAACGGCCTGGGTGTTAAACTCCCCTGCAAAGAGACGATCCAAACCGAGCTTTACACTCAATACAGAGGTTAGCATCGTTTTGCCCAGTTTCCTGAGTACACTTTCCCCACACACAGAGAGAATTATCAAAATACTTTTTTTTTAATTTAAAAAAAAAAACAAACCCAAAAGAGAGAAGACCTCACAAGAGTTGGAAAAAAGCAGCACGTCCCCAAAAGCGCACCCCCCCACCTAACAGGCTGAAATGACAGCTATTACGGGACTCTCTTTTCTGTTCCAGCTTGAACAGCCATAAAAGCTTTCCAATGCTGGAGAAGACCAGAACAGCAATCTGGACAGAAAACGATTCATAAATCCTGGAAACGTAGATGATCCGCCTGCCAATTCCAACACGATGCTCCCGGCTCCAAAGCCAACACGTGCCAGGAGCCTGCGTGGAGGGCTCCCCCGGGCTGGGGCGGGGAGAGCATCCCCCTTCCCACCCTGCTTCCAAAAGCAGTTTAAATCACCCGGAGTTTCCCCAAACTTTACCAAATTACTGCCATTTTATTGGGTGAACTACCACGTTGAAGCTTTTCAAACAAGTTCACGCCAAGACCATGTAGGTGAAGGTGGAAGGGACGAGGGGCGAGATACTTCGAGGTGAGAAAGCACGGCTTCCTTTTGCAAAGAGTGCACTGGCCTGAAAACTGCTAACTTCACCTGGGCAGGGAAGAAAAGACTCTAAAAGTGGTTTTCTGTTCCCAGAGGTTCAGCACAGGCTGACACTAGGCTGTCCAGGCACTTTCATGCGATGAAGGAATTCTACCGGTGTTTTAAAATTACTATGTTAACATAAGGTGCCATTTTATTATATAGTATTAATGGCACAATATTTTAGAACAATGTGTACCTCTTTGACACTGTATTTAAAAAAAAAAAAAAAAATTACGAGTTAGGACCAGAAGACTGAAGTGCAGATAGAGCCGTACTGAAATAAGGTGGGCATTCCCCACTACTGACCCCACACCTTTTAGCACGACCGATGAATATAAAAGCAACAAGTTAGAAAAGAAACGTAAGCTGTTAGGTGATCCCTAAGCTACACGTTGGCGCACCAACCAGGTTTTGATTCCTCTGGACAGCGTGCGAGATTAAAAATCCACGCACAGCTCAAGGTGCCTTCGATCACTTGTCCCAGTGCTATTTTAAACAAATTATTTTTTTAGTTTTGTATCGTTTTAGCGGTGCAAATAAATGCATTTCTTCTGGGATGTACCCTTTCCATCAGTGCACCAACACACGTGTTATTTGCAGAAACAACGACTATAAAAACTCATTCTGAGCCTGGGCCAGAAAACATAGAAAAGACAGTATTTAGCCAAGTAGACGACACCAAGCATGCTCGTATTTTTAACGCTATCCGAACCCCACAGCCGGCCTCCTGCAGTCCTGGGAAAAAAAACCTAACGTAGTTTCTATGGATGTTACAGCAGTCTGAAGAATTAAAAACCGGGGCTGAAACATCAAGCGCAAGTCTCCGACAAGTTCAAGGCACAACACCGTGCAGCGAGGACGCGTGAAAAAGGATGCCAGCTCGCTATGAAAAACGCTTCCAAATTAACGCGTGCAAGAGGAGCTCTCCGGTTTCCATAGATCTACGCGTTGCTCCAACAGGTCCTTACGGATCGCTGCGGTATTGAGCTGAAAAATTGCAACAGGGGCTCCGAGAAGCGACGGCGGATGCCTCGGCGATCCCGGGTGCTGCTCCGGAGGGAACACGGGGAGCGGGGATCGGTCCCGTGGGAAGCGGGAGGCACTGGACGGGGTACGAGCCCCTGGAGGGGTACGAGGGGCGGCGGGCCGGGCCCCCGCCGGGCGGCTACGGAGCGGCGAAACGCTTCCTAGCGGCAACTTCGCCGGGAAGTTGGGGCGGGCGGGGGACACCGGAGCAGCCCCGCGGCCTCCCCCCCGGGCCCCGGCCGGGCAGCGTGGGGAGGAGCTCCCCGCTGGGGGGGGGGGGGGGGGGCCCGGCGGAGGATCCAACGCGCAATGCGGCCGGTACCGGGGGCGTGCAATGCGGGGGAGAGCTGGCGGGGGGCGGTCCCGCCGCAGCCCGGGAGCGGCACCGGGCGGAGGGCGGGAGGAGGGGCGGAGGGAGGCGCCCGCCTCGCAGCGCGCCCAGCGGCCGCCGCACGCTCCGCCCGCCGCTCCCGCCATGCCGGGGCCGGGACACCCCCTCGCGCCCGGCGGGGCGGGGCGGGAGGACGCGCGCCCGTCCGCGCGGGCCGGGGCTCCCCGGGGAGCCGCGCCGCGGGCACCGGCCCACCCCCCCCCGCCGCCCCCCTCCTCCTCCTCCCGCCCCCCCGCCACCGCGCGCGGCACCGGCGCCAGGCCCCGCCCCCTACGGATCGCCGGAGGGGGCCGGCACCGGGCCTGGCGACCCCCTCCCTCCCGTCCGCCCCCCCACCCCCCTTACCTCGAAGCGGGCCCTGGCAGCGGCCGAGTCTCCCTCAGGGTCAGGGGGCGGCGGGGCCGCGGCGGGCCCCTCCCGGGCGGGCGGCGGGGGCGGGCTGTCCCCGGTGCGGTGAGGTGGGGGGGGGGGGTCCCCGCACCCCTCCTCCCGGAGGGGGGGGGGCGGGCGGGCGGGGGCGGCGCCGGGGCCCCGGGCGGAGGGGGGGGGGGGCTCGGCGGGGCGGGGGGGGGTAAGATGGAGTAACCGTCTCTCGGCCGCCGCGGCGGAGCGCTGCCCGCTTCTCTGTTCCCCGGGAAATCCCGCCCCTCCCCGCGCAGGGGGGGAGCCCCGAACGCCCATTGGACGCGCCACACGCCCGTCAGCTCCGCGGCCAATCGCCGCCTTGGTCCCGCCCACCTCGCCCGCCCCTATTGGCCGCGGCCCCCAGGAAGGGGATGTGGAGAGGAAGGGAGGGAAGGCGGGGGGGGGGGGGGGGGGAGAGCGACCGCCGAAGAAAAATGTCCGTAGAAGCAGCGCGCCCCGCCCCCGTCCCGCCTCTTCCGCCGCCCCATTGGCGAGGGGCGAAAAGCGCCGGCCAACCGGGGAGCGGGCAGCGCGACCGTCACGGCGGGGAGCCCGCCCACGCGGCGAGACTGACCCCGCCTCTGACGACGAGGCCCCGCCCCCTCTCCGGGGAGCCCTTTTGTGGAATGTTTACATCGGCCGCGGCCCGCGCGCGCGCGCGCGCGCGCGCGCGGGGCCCCCTCCCCCCTCACGGCGCGCGCCCACGTGCTCGCCGGGCCCCGTCGCCACCCCCCTCCCCCGCCGCCGGTTGGCGGCGGGGGAGGGGGGTGGCGGCGGGGCCCGGGGGGGGTGGGACACGGCGCGACGCTGCCTTTTGTCCCCGACCCCTTCACTTCCGGGATGGCAGCGCCCCACGTGGGGCGGGTCGGTTGCACGTGGGGGGGGACACACTCACACACACGCACGCACGCACCGCGGGGGGGGGGGGGGGGGCATGAGGAGGGGGGGAGGGAGGGAGGGAGAGAAGCCCGCGCGCATTGGGGGCGTGCCCGCTGCCTCGCAGCCAATGGGGGCGGGGGGCGGGGCCGGCGCGGCGGCCGCCCCCCCCCTCCAATACTCGCTCACTCCCCCCCCCCCCCCCCCGCCCCCACACCCCCAGCGCCGCGCGCTTCCCGCCGCGCGCTTCCCGCCGGCGGCCGTTGAAGCGCGCGGGTCGCTCCTTCCCTCAGCCCGACGGCGACGGCGGCGGCGCCCGGGCCTCCTCCCGCCCCCGGGGAAGCAAATCCCGGTCTGTCGTGAGGCGGGAGGCGTGGGGGGGGGGGGAGCAGCTGTTACATACCCTCAACGCGCAGGCGAGGAGCCCTGAATGGAGGGGAACTCCCCCCGGGGCGGATTGGCCCCGCGATGGCGATCGTCACGGCCGGACCGCCCACCGGCGAGGGCGGAGGGGGGCGCTGAGGGAGAGGCCTCAGCGTGGAGGGCGGGAGGGAGCTGACCCCAGGCCCTGCGGCAGACCCTGCCCCCGCCGGGGTGGGCGAGCGCTACCCAGTCCCCTCTGCCGTCGATAAAACGCGAGCTGGAGGTGGGGCGGCGGCTGCGGTTTTTTTTGTTTTTATGTTTTGTTTTTCTCCCGGGTTTTACAAAGTTGCGGAGGGAGTTGCTGGCTTCCCCTCCGCTGCAGGCACCGGCCCCCTGCCTGCCCGAGATCAAGGCCTGGCCTCGGATGAGCTGTCAGCGGGCCTGCTCCTCGTCTGGTCATCCTGAGCACATGCAGGAGGAGGAAAAATAAAAACGCACCCACTCTGAAGTTCTATTAAAATACGTATATTTCGAGCATCTTCACTCAAACAAGGTCTAAACCTCTTGCGTTTTTTTCTTTACAGCTGCTTTTCCCTTTCTTAGCTCCAACCTCTAGCCAGGGCAGGGAGCAGGCGGACCCCGGGTGCTGCAATGAGGCCAGGACATGCGGGCAGAGCAGAGGAGGATCTCTCTCACCTTTTTGGCTTGGAGCTGCAGCTTGGTTTAGCTGCTAAAAGGCCTCTGGCCAGGGGTGTTTGAACCTGCATGGGCTGCTGGGGATCGAGCCTGAGTCTAGGAAGCTGGTGGCAAGGAAGCAGGAGGGCTGAGAAATGAAGTGCTCCGGAGCCAGCCTGTTTCCAAATTCCCAGGGCTCAACATGTGCTGGGCAAATTACAAGCATTAAAGTAATCGTAATTAGCAAGGTGGTGTGCACACAGCCAAGAAACCCAGAAAGCCAAATGAGCTGGGTGGGCACAGGGATGGCATCACTACATTGGGGTTTTCCTGTGATGGCTCTAAATCCCATTTCCAGCCTTGACCAGCGCTTTGGATTTCATCCTTGGGCTTGTTTTGTTTTAGGATGTCCCTGCTGTGAATTTTGCCTGTGGCAATTGACCCCCATACCTCCAAGCCTTCCCCTGGCCCTGGGGCACTTGGGAAGGGGAGATGCTGCAGGCAGGGCAAGGCAAACCTGCTGCTGGCACTCAGCAGCCCATTTCTCCCGCCGCTCTCCAGCCAACGCAAAGTTTTAGTTTTCAGTAACAGTTGGCTCTCCGTGTGAAGCGGACATTTCCACAGAAATCCTATTTCTGCTGCCGAGCGGGACCTGCTGGTACGGGGGGAGGAGAGGATGGATCAAAACCTTGCAAAAGGACTGAAAACGCTGGCTTTGACAAGAAACACAGCCCTGGAAATAGTCGTGGGGGGTGAGCGTTGGGTTGTTTTCCTATGGAAAACGCTTACAACCTTTCCTCCGCTGCTGGCACAGATGGGACCTTCATCCCTCCTCGAAGGGAGCTGCCGAGGTCTACGACAGCAGCACATCCAAGCAGTTCCCATTCAGAGCCGGTGATCTCCCTCCCTCCCTCCCCTCTTCACCCAAGCACAGTTTTCTCCGGGTTAATCCCCCCCCCGCCCCATGCTGCCCCCCCAGTGTGAGCCCGATGGGTAGAGGCAGCCGGAGAAATCCTCTGTCCCATCTTCTGCTGTCATTTGTCTGTTGAAGGCCACCAAACCGGTTAAAAATCCCCAAACCTCAAGTTTAAAGTTTGAAACCACTGACAGCCGATCTTAGCACAAGAAGAGTTGAAAAGGAAACTATTTTAAAAGTCAAAAAAGAAAAATTAAGCTTAAAAAAAATATATTAATATGAACCTGAAGTGCCTTTTGATTAAACACCCTCCAGTGCCACACTGCCTGGCATTCCTGCTGTGACACTGACAGACATCCGGGACATGGGTCTCCTCGGAAATGTTTCAGTTCTCTGTGCCCACATCATACGGAATTAAGCTAAAATGGGTGACCACCTTTGCCCAGGCCCACAGAGCGGGCTTGGTTGGGGTTTCGCAGCCTGTGGAAGGAGACAGGGCCCGGGCACAGCTGTGGGGCCATGCGGGACGCTGGGCACACCTACAGCCTTCGCCTCCGGACCCGACACCTTGCTGAAAGCCCGGCTGAGCCAGGGAGAGCCACTGCCAACAGCACAGGCTTGAAAACAAGCTGCAAACACCCCCTTCCTGCACGTGTGCCAAAAAGAAAGCTCAGCTGGGGTGAAGAACATGTTTGGCAGGGAGGAGGGAAGGCCCCGGGATTCTTCCTCCTGAGGATGAGGGGCTCCCTCGGATGCTGGAGCCACCCTGCAATGGGTGCTGGGAGGGAAACGAGGCCAGCCTGAGCCCGAGGAGCTGCTCTGCAGGTCAGACTGCGCGGGCTGATGCTGCTCGAGGAACACAGCAGGGCAGAAAGTGGTACCTAGAACAACGGGACGCTCCAGCTGAAACAAAACCGCTCCACAGGCAGGACATGCACAGCTCCAGGGATGCTAAAAACACCCACCTCCCACAGAGCCACGGGCGCTGGGGCACGCGTCCCTTGAAGAGGGATGCCCTGCTGCCTCCGTTTCTTTTCCAGCCACCCAGCCCATGCGTCTGGCTCCAGTTCGGCACGGCCAAGCCTGTCCCTGCCTCGAGCACAGGGGAAAGCTTCCCCCTCTGCCAGTCCCAGAAAGGCGCTGGCCTCCTTGGCTTTCTCAGACTCCAGCTGAGCAAACACAGGTGCTGCTCTTCCCACCCGCCAGCGTTTCCGCTTGCCCAGGAGCCTCGCTGGGGACGGCTGCTCTGCTCTGGGGCACGTGCTCTCCCGCTGGCTCTAGGGCTTGATTTGCACCAGCCGCTTCTTTTCTTCCCTCGCCCTGAAGCCTCGGGCTGCGGCTCTGGGACTGGCATCGCTTGCACCCGAAGGTGCTGGGGCTGGCTGTCAGCCTGGGAGCCCACGGACAGCCCAGCCATGTTCCCCCCAGCTGTGCCCACATGTTTTTGTACCCTACATGCCTGCTCAGAGCAGGTCCAGCAGCACAGAAGCAATGCCCTCACCCTCAAATCCAGCAGCAAAATGCCTTTCCCCAATGCTTGCCATCATTTTACAGGGGCAGTTTTGCAGAAAGCTCCAAAACAGGGGAAGACAGTGTACACTCCCCAAACCATGGCTGTACCTGCCAGGGAAATAACACCAGAAGTGCCCAAACTCCATTCCTTTAATCTCCGCTTCCATCCCTTGAGCATTACATGTAGCAGCAATAGGATCAAGTGTGTCTTGTTCAAATTAGCAGCCGCCCATCCTTTTGCTGTTGACAGCATTTGCATTAGAGGCAAACCCTCCCAGCCGCCCCAAAATCACCGTGCCTCGTGAGGTGTGGGCGGCAGCAGGCAGACCCCGCGGCCGGCCCCGCTTGCTCGGCCTCCCCATCCAGGGCACAGCGCTGCCTCTCCAGCCGGGACCCAGAGACTCCTTGCAGGCAGAGGCTTGGTTCCCTGACCTGGTCATCTGGGTGCCCAATGCACCCTGGGCACTTTCTAAATTATTATTAATACAAATAGAGAGGAAGAAAGTGACAGCTGGGGAAAGGGACTATACAAAGAAGAGGCTCTGAAGAGCCCATTGCTTGGAGCAGGACAGGAGACCGATGCTCTGGGGCTCAGCGAGGCCCTGGGAAAAGAGGCAGGAGCTCGGAGGGGGGCAGCTCATCCCCTGCCAGCTAATGGGGCTGTGTACGGCACAGCCCGTCTTGCTGCCTTCCCTCCTGCCATTATCCTGCCTGCCCAGGAAAGTTGCCTGCATCGTGGTTATCTCTCGCAGGGCCTCACCCAGGAGCAGGCTGGCCAGCTCTTACGGCTGCTGCCCTCAGCCCTCCAGCCCCGTGCAAGTCATACCCCGTGCTCCCCGGCGCAGCCCTAAATGCAGCCCTATGCCCCCGAAGTGTGTCCCCAGGGATGGGGCCAGCTCACTCGCGGGGACCACAGGTTGTGCAAAGCCCTAAACTCCCTCCCTCTCCTCTCCTGCCCCTGACCAACTCCACCACAAGAGCTGAGGACCTGTCACTGGTAGTATATTTATATGTTGATACAAATAAAACCAAAACAAAACCCAAAACAGAACAACAACAAAAATGTTTCTCTGAACAAGAGCAAAATAGGAACATTTACAAATACTTCTGGCTCTGGCTTGGATCAAGTTAATGTTAAATACCAAAAAAAAAAAAAAAAAAACCCCAACCCAAACCAAAACACCCCCCCTGCCAGATTATAAAAAAATAAGAATATACACATTCAAAGAGCTTATTACAGTATAAAGTCACCGAGGCCCAGGTGCTGCTGGTCCCACCTCCCCGGGGAGCACCGAGGGGCACAGGGACGGGGTGGTGGCAGGGGACGGGGCAGCTGTCCCCGGCAGGTGCTGCTGCCCCAGAGGTCAGCTCGCTGCCTCCTGAGGGTTTTGGCTTTTTTGCTCAGCGCTTTTCCAGCCTGTGACTCACCGCAGGGGCAGGGCTGGACCTGCAGGTTCCCGCTGCCGGCTTGGGAAAGCCGGGCAACCCGGAGAGCCGGTCGGTCCCCATCCGTCCCCATCACCTCGTACCTAGTGACTCCCACAGCTGCGCCCCAAGGGGCAGGGGACGCGGGCAAGCTCCTCGCCCCCCTGGCTGATCCGCCTGCCATGGCCAAAAATCCTCCAGATCCTCCTCCTAGGAGCAGAGCTGCCCTCTCTCAGCAGGAGACAAGGATGGGGAAGAGGAGACAAGGAAAGGGGGAGGGGGGGGGGGCGAGGGGATGCTGCCGAGCATCGCCATGTCTCCCATGGGATGGGCACGGGAGTGGGTACCAGGTCCCAATGCTGCCCGTGAGGGGCAAGGGGGGTTAGGAAAGGGGAAAAAAAAAAAGGGGGGGGTGTGGAAGACAAGACAGAGCCAGGACCAAACTCACCGCTCCAGGGATCACAGTGGTGAGACGGCAGCACAGTGGGGACCCACAGGAGCTGCTAAAACGGGTGCTTGTATATATGTATCTATATAATAGCCGGGGTTGGGCACAGCAAGGATATATTATATACACACATACATACAGACACACAGACTTAGTGGCAGGTAAGACTGAAGTAGGTGCCTCTTCCTAAGCCCCAGGCCAGGGCAGGACTGGGAATACATTTCCTAGGGCTTTGCAAAACCCCTCCTCTAGATACATTTCAGATGGTCCCAACAAAAAAAAAAAAAAAAAAAAAAAAAAAAAAAAAAAAAAAGAGAGAAAAGAAAAAAGAAAGAAAAAAACCAACTCGAAGAGAAGAAAAACCACCTCCCCAAACAACCAAACCCCCAACAGAAATACCGCGGAGAGGAGCGAGAGCCTCTTCCCGCGCCGTCCTCCACCCCCCAGCGAGCGGCAGCCACCATTTGGTTTGAATAAGGCACAGTTCGATAGCAGTGCTAATAGTCGAGGATGGGCAGCTGCCTGCCACTGACGGGCAGCCACCTCCATGCTCCGGCACCGCCGCCCCGATGGCTCTGCCGAGTCCCGGTGGGTGCGGAGGTGGCTCACAGCCCTGGGAGGATGGGAAGCGGAGGGGTCTGCGGGGAGGTGGCGGGTCTCAGTGTCCTGGTGAGCTCTTCTCCTGGCCGGCACGGCTGTGGTTGGCGAGCAGCAGGCCCTCGCGCTGGGCGTGCTCGAGGATGGCGGTGTAACAGAAGTAATACTGCTCGGGGGTCTGGATGCTGAAGGCGCGCTGGGTCCGCATGCGCAGCACCGTCTGGTAGATGTTCAGCGTGCCCACGTCCTGCAGCTGGGACAGGCAGATGTCCAACGCGCAGAAGGTACCTGGGGACAATGATGGGGATGGCGTCAGCCACCAAAGAGCCTCACTGCCCCTTGTGAGAACCGGAGTGGGGCAGCAGTGGTCCTCAGCCCCCCACCAACCTCCCGCACAAGACCACGGGCATCGGCAGAAGCGTGGCAGAGTCTTCTCCCAGATCTGATAGCTGCAGAAAGTCCTGGGGACAATCATCCCTGGTCAACCGGCTTGCAGATGCACCATGGGTCCAAGGGATGGAAATGCCCCAGGGGGAGGCTGGACTTGCCCCACGACCACAAGACCCCTGCCTCAGCAGCAGGGTTACCCCGTTACCTGTCCTGCCGATGCCGGCGCTGCAGTGCACCACAACCGGGGGTCCCCCAGGGTGACCCTTGAAGCGAGGTCCCAGAGCGCTGACTGCCACCCTCTGCTGCTGCTTCACGGCCCCCAAGAAGTCGATGAGAGTGGCCGCGGAGGAGGGGACGCCGTAATCTGGCCAGCTCAGGTACTGGAAATGGGAGACCAGCCGCCGCTCCCTGGTCTGGGGGAAAGCAGTGGGGTTAGACCCTCTCCCCTCCTCTGCCCCTGGCCACAGAGGACCCCCAGTGCCCCTGTGCCATCCCCTGCCAGGCAAATGCAGCCACACACCTCAGAGCTGTGGATCTCCAGGATGGTTTTCTTGTAATGGTTGAGGTTCTCCACGCCCAGGTTGGTGATGGTCAGGGCCCCGAAGCACACCTGGAAATCCTTCTCCAGGGGCCAGTACTGGCCGCACTTTCTCCTGCCTCCCTCCTCCAGCCTGGGAGCAGGAGAAGAACAAGCTGGTGATGTTCTCCTTGCCCTGCTAGGGACATGCCCCATGCCACCCGGCCTTGGTCCCTTGGGGACCCTGCAGGGACCAAATGGTCCATCCCTGATGTGGTGTCCCCACCCCGCAGGGCTCTGGCTGGCACCATGGCTGCAGGGTTGCTGCAGAGAGCACAGCGCTGCTCATCCAACATTTTGCAAAGAAAAACAGGGCTGTGCCCTGCCCAGGGCACTCACCGGGTCGTCATCACGATCACCAGGACGTTTTGCTCCCACACCATGCGCCAGAAGTCACCATAGGTGTTTTCCAGAGGCCCTGCGGGGACAGCCTGCACATCAGCCCAAAACCTGATGGGTTTGGGCAAGGCCCTTCACCCAGCAGCCTCTGCCAGCCCCCCTTGCCCTCCCCAGAGGACCACAGCCCCTTCCTGTGGGGACCGACCCCAGTGCAGATCCACCAGTCCTGCCTGGAGCTGCCACCGATTGCCCCCGCCCCCAGCACCGAATCCCTATGGCTCAGCACCGATTCCCCATCTTTGCTCCCTGCTTCTCCCTCCCCAGGGAGACAGGGCAAAGCCGGGGCAGGAGGAGGGGGCTGCCATCGCCACTGATAGCAGGGGTCTGGTCTGCCCAGGACCTAACTTGTGGGAGGTGGCTGAAGGATGATGGACCCACTTACCCTCTTCCAGGAGCACCTCTGGTCCCTCCTAGCTGGAGACCAGGAGGGGAGTAAATACACCCAGAGAGGAGGGGGACTTGCTGGACAGTGCCCTCCTCCCAGGCTATCCCCCCGTGCAGACAGTGCCTGATACTGGGCAGGGAGGTGAAGCCCGTGTGCATCAGGAGCAAAATAACCCCCTTGGTGGCTCCCACAGGAGCTTGGGGCTGTACCCTGAGTCCCGATGTAAGCATTCCTCTGCTTGTAGCCATCCATGAAGCTCGCATTGATGTAGTCGGTCAGCTGGAGGGAGAAAAGCACGCACAGCATGAGCCCTGCAGAGCCCCGTGGCCAGGACGGCTGCAGCAGCTCCAGGTGGGACTCAAGCTTCCATCCCAGGCTGGCTCACCTCCGGGCGGCTGTACGGCTTCGCCAGCTTGACACGGGTTTGGTCCAGGCAGGGCACGTCCCCGTACCGGTTCTTCTCCTGGTTGTAAGGTGCCCTGGGAGGCAGGGGAGAGGGAAGCAGGGATGTTTTCCAAGCTGGAAGGGAAAGCCAGCATCCCTCCCTCTGCACAAGCCTCAGGCACCCATAGCCTGGGCTCTGCTGCCATCACCTGGCCAAAGCCTCGGAAAGCAAAGTCCCGGCCAGGTCCTCGTCCCTGCTGTCCCCCGAGTGGCTCCCGCCGACCCTCGGGGGCTGCCAGAGCCGCAAAGGGGGCTCACAGCATCACTGCGCTGGGGGTCTCCATTACTAACCCAAAGCACGGCAACCCAAAGAGGTGGCGGGGCTGCCACTGAGCGGCAGCAGTGTGTGCGTGGGGGGGACCCAGCTGCTTTTGAGCAAGAGAGGCGACCCCCACACTGGCCCACACCCGTCTCTTTCCCCCCAACTCACAAAGAGCAGACAAAGGTGCCGGCTGGGCTCCTACGCCGAATGTCTTCATACTCTTCATAGATGCCCCGTTTCTGCTTGTGGCTGACGTGATCCAGCAGCTCCTGGAGGGTGACGGACTTGGGCCCAGGGACGTGGACAGAGCCGTTATCTTTGGGGGTCACCAGCGGTACCAGGATGAGCTCATCCAGGGGGTCGGGGTGCCCGTTCTGCTGGGGCAGGAACCGGCAGTTCCAGCTCAGGGGGTCCAGTTTGAGGGACCCTCCAAGGTACTCAGGGAGGCACTCCCGGGGCAGGTGCTCCTTCAGCTCTGACATCTTCACCATCTGCACCTGTGGGAGGAAGAGGAGGAGCAGGGGTGACTCCCAGAAGGATGGAGAGGGTTCACTGGGGATGGGAACAGGGATGCCAATGGTCTGGCACGGTCCCAACGGAGCCCAGAGATTTCCCCCAACAGCATCAGGGTCTTCCCCCTTTCTCCCCTGCCCCGGGAGGGACACCAGCGGTGGGGCAGGCTCCCTCATGTACCTGGGGTGGGAGCCCACACTGACACCCAGCTCTGAATTTGCAAGCGGCTCTGAGCTCCTCCCAAAATCACATGGGCAGAGTCCAGCCCAGGGAGACATTGGGCTGGAAACTGGCTCTATCAGCGGCACCGCTGATACTGAGGATACTGTTTTAGGTATTTTTAGCTTTGACAGATAGGGCCCGAGCACAGGTATTTAAGTTTCCCTTTTCTCCTGTGTGCTCAGCAGGTTTCCTTTCCTTTTAATCATTTACCATTGCCTCCATTGCTGCTGCTGGCAGCCTCACCACAGAGGAAGAAATTGCAGGCGATTTCAAAAGGGGTTCAAGATATTTGCTGAAAATACTGAAACAGCTTGGCCCCTATGAAACCGGCTGAGAAAACCTCCGTTTCCCACAGATTTGGGCTCAGCAGCTTCCATCGGACAGGGCTGAGGGGCACAGGCTGCTTGCACCACCCCGTCCCAAAGGGAAAACAGCCTCAGCCCTCCCCACCGATGGTCCCATGCCGGCGGGGCCCACGCTCACCCGCTCCCGCAGCTTCTCCTTCAGCAGCAGGCTGATGATGGAGTAGGGCACGCGAAACCACATGGGTGCTCCCACGATGAAAACCTTCTTGAGCCGAGCTGGGAAGGCACCCTGCGGGCAGGAGGGAGTCAGATCCACGCTGCCGGGGAGGAACCTGCCCCTCTCCGTGCTCTGCTGGGGGCGGGGACACGTCCCGGCAGAGGTGACGACCAGCAAAGGGACGCCGAGGTTGCAATGCCGCATCTGAAGCGTGCCTCACACACAGCCCATGGCCCATGGCCACGCTTATTTTTATCCTCCAATATGGAAACAAATTATTTCCTTGGAATTAGGTAGGCAGAGGGTTTGGCTCTGCGGGGGAGAGGTGAAGCCTGGGAGCTGGGATTTGGGCAGAGAACACACCCCGGCCAATATTTACTGTTATTTCTTTTTTCCGGAGAAGGGAGGAGGCACAAAATGCCAGCACGATTAAAAAATAATTTGCATCTGTTTTCCCAAAAGCACTGCCAGCAGCTGCGAGAGAAATCCGGCGCAGGGACAGCTGATCCCCTCCCACCCGCGGGACACCACAGTCCCGGCCGGGTCCGGCCTGGCAGGCTCCCAACACCTTCCTGAGGTCCTACGGGGCTGGAGCTGGTGCTCCTCAGCCAAGACGTGGCCAGTGTGGTCTGGCACGAGAATTTATGCCAAAACCACAGGACTTCACGTAGTCGGTGAGCAAGTGGCCTGCGTGACATCCCCAGACACCGGGTCACCCCTGGCCATTACCTTCAGCAGGTTGAGGATCTTCTTGCTGAGGTCCAGCTCAAAGTTGGTGTACTGTGAGCCCGCCATGTCATAGATGAACACTAGCCCGTTCCTCTGGGTTTCAAAGCTGAGGGAGGGGAAAGAGCAACATCAACCCTGCAACATCCAACTGCTCGGCTCCTGCTTAAAAGATCTGCCCCACGCTAACCTCATCTTCAGCTTGCTGACCCCAAAAAATCCCCTCTGTGCTTCCGGAAGGATTCACGAACCCAAGGCTTGCTTCTGCATTTCCCAGCTACTCCACCACCTCTTCCTATAACTCTTATTTACGCCTGGCTCATGTCTTCAGCCTGTCTCAGCTGCACCACCCATGATGGGTAAGTTCAGAAATGGAAAGAGCCCAGCAGGATGAATGGGACGTCTCGGCTTTATATTTTTGGCAGGGCTCATGTTACATCTTGCCAGCAGCAGGGCTGCCTCCTCCCCGGCCAAAGCCTGCGGGAATCGGGGACTTTGCTAAACTGAAACCTGGACATGGGCAGGGAAGGGTTGCAAAGAGCCTGGTTCAGGGCCCGGGGGATTTTGTTCCCCTGCCGAATGCCTCCATGGGGATGACTGGCTTGAGTTCAAACCAGAGGAAGAGAATTTCAAGCCGCAAGGAGCTGAGACCCCCTTCTCCTCCTAACTAGAGATGGGACACCTGGAGGCACGCAGACAGACTCAGCCACAATTTCATCTTCAGGAATTCACGTTCACAGGGGAGAAGGCATATCTTTTCCCTGCGAAGCCTTTCAGAGGAATTTCACCAAAACCTCAGCAAGCAACAGCATCTCCCCTCACCCCTGGGAGGGAAGGGGCTCCCTGGGGACCCGCTGCCGTAAGACACAGTACCCCGGCTCACCTCTCCACTGCTCGGTCCAGCAGGTAGAAGAGTGCCTGGAGCACCACGTGCTGCACACTCTTGCTGGGGTGGTGCAGCTTGGCCGTGAAGAGGGCGATGGAGGCTCCTGAGGGGTCCCGCACGCTCTGGCGAGGAAACAAGGTCAGGCTCCCATAGCATCCAAGGATGCCCGTGGGGAGCAGAGCCAGGACGGGCCACCTGGCTGGGGTAACTCAGGGGGGACACAACACCCCCACCTACCAGAATGGTGAACTTGCCGCTGAGCAGCTCTGAGCGCAGCGGCTCCTCATGCGGCTTCAGCTTCACAATGCCCTCTTTCAGCCGCGTCTCCTGCGGGCAGGGAGCTGGTGTGACAGCCAGCCCGGGCACCCCAGCCCTCCACCCACCATCAGGTCCCCGTGGGGCACCCAGCCCTCCGAGGGAAGCCCCAGCAGGGAAACCTCTGCTTCACAGCCCCATTTTCCAGCATGGGGAGGAGCAGCTTTGCAAAACCAGCATGGGAAGGGTATATATGCATGTATATCCTTTATATATGGGGAGATGCTCTGCAGGCATCACACGCCAGCTGGGAGGGCACCCTGCGAGCACGCATGCTGCTCTCTGTGGAGGGGAGGAGATTGGGGTCGGCGAGATCTCCATGGTGACTCGCCTTGGCTGAAAAAGGATTTTCCAGTTGGATAAAACCCATAAGGAAGGGTGGGAAAAGAAAAAAAGCAAGGGGAGGGTCTTCCTTGGGACCAGAGATCTTTTACAGAACAGGAAACCCTCGGCCAGGGGGGACCTGGCCCTGCTTGCTTACCCGGTAGGAGTGAAAGAGCTCGATGGCCCGCAGGACATCGAACTTGCGGGCCATGAGGAACTTGACAGCCACGTTCCAGGAGAGCGGGGACACATTGTACTGGCCCGTCCACTTGTTGATCTCCTCCAGGAACTGCTTGGTTGCCTGTGGGAGAGACAAGGAGCCTGCAGTGAGATGGGGTGGGAGGAGGAGGAGGAGGAGGAGGAGCACCCAAGGAGCATCCCTGGTCACTGTGGGACCTACACGGTTCTCGGTGAGCAGGCAGGGGCTGAGCACGGTGCGGCAAACCCAGCAGCAACTCGGGATGAAGCAGGGAGCTCTACTGGTCCTGGGAAAGGGAGTAAGGGCAGTGGGGATGGAGATAGAGGAAACACCAGTGCAGGAAGGGAAGTAAGCGGTAGGAGTGCTGACATTGGAAAAACGGCCTTGGGGCTGGGGGAGAGTCGTGGAAGGGAGAGGGGGAGCGACAGGAGGATTTTACAGGCAGCAAACTCCCGTTCAGACACAGCAGCTGGGGCGCTGCAGGAACCCATCAGCTGGCAGCAGCCTCCACCGCAGAGCAGCAAACCCCAACATGTGAACACTGGTAACGAGCAAGACTGGCATCAAGGGCCAACACTTTGACATGCTACAGGACACGGACCAGCACACCCAGTAAGGCCAGTTTCACATGGCCAAAGACCACCAGATGAGAACAGTTCAGTCCAGGGGGGTCTCAGGACACTCCCACTGCTCCCCACAGCCCATGGTCCCATAACACACCAGGGACATCCCGCACAAGCACGCTCCCCTCCCGAAGCACTGGCACTGCAGGAACCCAAAACAATGACAAACCGAGAAACTTTTCCAACCCTAGTGCTGACAGAGCAGAGTCGCAAAACCCAACCTGCAACCTCCCAGCAGGCTTAAAGCCCTGAAGGCGAGCAAAATAACCCCAAAACGTATTATTTGTACAGGCTGTGTTTGCAAAGTGGGCTGGGAGTTTCTGAACGCCTGTGCTAATGGAAGCAGCTTTGCTTTCTGCTGCGTATTGACCCCCTGTCCCATACAGGACCCTGAGGGAGACACGGCAGCACAGCCCAGCCTCCCACCACGTACCGCTCAAAGGATGCGGGCAGGATGGAGGGAGTCCCTGAAATGCCCCGCTCCCACCTGGGCACATCCCAAAACAGAGGAGTTTCCATCCTCACAAGAGTGCAGGATGATGATGACAGCGCGGCTCCTGAGCAGGGAGGGTAGGAAGGCAGCAGTGTTGGATGTCATGGAGTAACTGGGAGCTATTCAGCCAGAAAAGCGCATCAGCATTAATGACTTCCGACGGGAGGAAGCGAAAGGATGGGGTTTATCAGCGGCGCAAGGTTTGGCGGGGGCAGCGAGCCCCTCTAGTGGGACAAGCTGAGGGAGCCCGGCTCGTCCGAGGGGTCTCTCCACAGCCTGCCTGGCATCGCAGCAGGCATTTTTGGAAGGGCTACTGGCTCGCCTGGCTACCGGAAGCCACTAAGGGCCAGCCCAGACCCCCAGCACATCGCAGCCAGAAGCTCCCTAACTCGGAACTGGAGTCCTGCAGAGCGGCCAAGCGAACACCAGCCAGGAGGGAACTTGTGGAATTGAGCTGGCTCTGCCACCTACAGCGCCGGGAGGAATGTGAAAGCAGATTTCGATAGCCCAGCTCCAAGCCCTTGCAAAAATCCCCTTTAAGCATCGCGAGCCCTCCCGGCACGGTGGTGTGCCATGGTTTAACGGATGCGCCTTGGCAGCCGGATCGGCCCCATCTCTGCAATTGCTGGAGGCAAGGGACTGGAGGGGAGTGGGCAAAGGGGGGAGCAAAGGAGACAGGGCATTATACACCCCCCTGCCTCGCATTCCCACCTCCCAGCCAGCAGCCGGTGGGAGCTTCTCCTGGGAGCTGTACTTATGGGATGCCTTTATCCCCACGGCTTCATCTCCAACAGCCTCCACTTTGCCAAAACAAAAGCAACTCTTTCATGGCCCAAATATCTAACAATTTCTCCTCTATTGAAGAGGGATAGGAAAATAAACGGGGCAATACAGAAATCATCTTCACCCTTAACATAACACACACATCCACATGTATGTATATAGAAATATATCCTATCCATAAGCTAAGATGGGGAACCTCACCAGCAGTACTCCCTGCTTTGCCAGGGAGTCTCCTGGGGCCTTCAGCCGCCCTGGGGCTGGGCTGGGGATGCAAACCCAAAATAACAGCAGAGCCGATCATTCCCCAGCATGTGCAGGATGGCACGAAAACAGGGGCAAGCGCCAGGCACGCACCCACCACTCTCAGACGGAGACCAGAGCCGATGCTGTGACTTGAGATGGGAAAGATGCCCCGAGGTGATGGGAAGGATGCCCCGAGGGGCACGGTGGCAGCAAGGAGAGGATGCAACGTGTGGTTCAGGTCTCCTTCCTCAACATCTAACCCACCACACCTTCACGCAAACCTGTTTCCAGCACCCATCACGAGGGACGCTGGGGTTTTTTTTGCAAGGCGGAAGACCCACAAGAACAAGCGCTGGTTTTGCAGGACGGCTCAGCCATGAATTCCAGCTGTCTCCTGCTTTCTTCGGGAGCAAAATGAAATCCCGAACTCACCAGCGCTGACATTCAACAACAGGCGAGCCAGGAGTTACTGAGCTGAGCGTTAATACCAGCCATAGCTCTACCCCCTCCTTGGATGCTCCACCGGGTCTCATCATCATTTCTGGCCCTGGTCCTATACGGATTTATACAGGTGTTGAGCCGAGCGTGGCAGGGAACACTCCATGTGCTGAAAACGCAGCCTGTGACCCAGAGCTGCAGCAAGAAGCCCTGTTTCTGCAAGCCACAGCAGCGCTGTGAGCAAAATGGTCTGCGGCCGGCTGTTTGGAACAATGCTGGTCTTTGGAGCACTGGCGTCATCGAAGTCCCCGCTTCACTGTGCCAGGGCAGGGTGGTGACAAAGCCACCGCTGCAGGAACATGGGGGGTCTTCAAACCTTCCTCCCCTGGGCTGTGCAGGCAGCAAATCCACCCTCCTTCTTCAGCTCGGAGGGGGGAAATAAGTCCTGGGAAAATTGCAGCTGGGCTGGAAACCCCCGAGGAAAATCAGTTTGGCTCCTCTGGTCCCTCTGGAATAGGCTGGGGAGGGAACTGTGGAGATCCTATGGAGCAGGACATGTCCCAGGGTTGGCAGGGAGAGGAGAGGGTTGAATTCCCGCCATGACTTGCTGTTGGTAATGGGGGAGAGCGGAGAGAGCAGAGGAAATCCCGATGGTCCCAAGGAGGATGAAGGGGTGGCAGGAAGGGGATGTCCCAGCCCCAACCTGGACCTACCCATGAAAAGAGAGAAACTTCCACTATTTTGGCTTCCAAGCCATCGAGGGCAGCACTGAGGGCAGCCTTCCCCCACCCCAGTCTGACGATCCAAACCTGGAGCCATTATTGCAAATATCCCTTCATCTTCTCCATCCAATATTCCCACACCAACCAAACATCTCAGATCCCTCTCCTGGGAGGCCGGCTGGGGGAGCCCAGCTACAGCTCTCGCTGCAAACCAAGCCTCCCTGCCAGAGCAGGGTCTTCTAAAACCCCATTTGCTAGAAGCTTTGCCCCCTTCGCAATGCAGGGGAAACACAAATCACAGGCACCCATGGGGACACAGGGCATGAACACCCCCCAGTCCTTGAGATTTTGTTACCCTGGAGATAGCAGAACCACTCCCAGGAGCGGTGCTGATAAGAGGGAGGTGTGGTGGAGGAGAAAGCCTGGGAGCGCTGCATTTCCCGAGCACCAGCACAGGCTGCAGGATGGACTCTTCCAGGTCCGGGTGAGCACCCCCTGTGGGGCATGGGGGTTTTGGGAACCTGAGGTCTCCATACCAACCCTCCTAAAACCCTCCTGTAGAAACGAAGGATGTTTTAAAAAAGAAAACTGACCACCTGGTGCCTTTTACCTTCGCATTGCAGTCCCCGAGGCCAGAAAGGTGGTGGATGCAACGCCGCGCCCTCGGCCAGCCCGAGCATCACTGCAGGGCAGAGGGGAGCCCGGCTTCGAGGCAGCCTCTAGCAGCATGCCTGACCCCAGCTCCCAGGCTCCGCTTCCCTGTCCAGCGGGAAGCCTGGCGGACGTGGCTCAGGGTGCAGATGCAGAGCCGGGTGGGTATCCCCGGGGATGAGGATGAAGGAAGAGAGAGCCGGAGGTTGCTCTCACCATCCAATGCGCCCCAGGCTGGGTTATCGGCCCCGCTCCCCGAGCCGAGCAACATCCTCCCGCGGTGACGCAAGGCTGGCGGAGGAAGCCGGGACGTCACGGGAGGCCTGGGGCGTGGGAAGCGCGTGCACACGCATCCCCACGCCAGCCTGCCCACGGGGGGGAGGCCTGCGAGGAGAGGCCTCCGGCGCTCGGGGGGACACGCCAGTTTGGGGGAGCATGACCCCTAACCCCACGCTGCAGCAGCCCTGCTTGCCCAGGCACCCAGGGCGCAGGCCCTGCAAAGGCCTTTGGGGTGCGTGCTGTGCGGCCAGCTCTGTGGATATTGGGGGGCTGTGTGGGTGGGGGGCTTTGCGGATGGGGGGCTGTGCAGATGGGGGGCTACACAGATTTGGGGGGGGGGGGGGGGGGCAGCTTTGCAGATCGGGCTTCCCTTGGGGAGAACCGCCCCGCTGGGAAAAAACAGCGCTGCAACCGGGGGCAGCCAAAAAACGAGGCGGGGGGGGGGGGGGGCAGCGCACGGGGTCCTGCCCTGCCCAGCGCAGCCCCGCCGGGGAGCGGCGCAGCCCGGCCGCGGGGAAGGGGAGCCCGGCGGGGACCTACCTGCTCCTCCTCGGCGCTGAGCTCCGCGGCCATGCTGCGCGGCGCGGCCCCGCTGCCCCCGGCGGGCCGTGCCGTGCCGGGCCGGGCCGGGCTAGGCGGCGGGCGCCCCGCCGGAGCCCATCCCCGGGGAGCGGCGGCGCTGCGGGCACCGGCCCCTCCCGGCCGCCGCAGGCTCGGCGAGGGCGGCTCCGCCCCGGGGTCCCCGCCGAAAGTGCCGAAAAATTGAAAATGAATTCAAATAATAATAATAATAATAATTCTTATATCGCTCTATCTATCTCGCAGCCCCCCGGGAAGTTTCGCTCGCCCCGGGGAAGCGCCGCTCGGCTGGGCCGGGCCGGGCTGAGCTCCCCGCCCCGCTCCGCTCCGCTCCGCTCTGCCCCGGCGGGGGCGGCGGCAGGAAGCGCCCGCAGCCCCCTCCCCTCGCTCCCCTCCCCTCGGCCGGCCCCGGCGGGAGGCGGGCGGGCGGGCGGCCAGGGGCAGGCGGGGGACAGGAAGCCCTCCCCGGCGGGGGGCGGGGGGCGCCGCCGCCTCTCGGGCCGGCAGCGGCGGGGGCAGCGGCGGCGGCAGCTGCCGGGATGGAGCCGGCGGAGCCCTGCCTCTCCCCGCCCCGCCCCGGGCTGGCGCGGCGCTGCCGGGAGGGCGTCGCGCTCCCCGGCATCCCTCGGCTCCGGTTACAGCCTCGGCGGGCCGTAGCACCGCTGCCGCCGCTAAAATGGTGGCAGGCGGCCCTGCCCGGCATCCAGCGGCGCTGCCTGCGAAGGAGGGGAGGGCGAGCCAGGAGGCGAGGAAGGGGCGGCCTGGAAAAGGGCGCCCGAAGACCCCCAGGGCTCTGCCTTCCAGCCTGGGACACCGTCGCACCCAGGCGCTGAAGGGACCTGCGAGGAAGCCCAAAGGCCGTGCTGTGCACTTGTGCGAGCCCACCGCCAAGCAAAGCTCCCCGGGGCTCAGAATCGGTCTTTTTTTTTTTTTTTTTGTTCGGGATGTGTGCTGTACCCCCAAACTGTGTGAGCAGCGGCCCCAGGACGGGAGCAGTCAGCCTGCCCCGAGCATCAGCTCCCCGCAGCCTCCTCGCCTCTCCCGCTGGCCCTTCCCGGCAGTTCGTGGCAGCGGCATCCTCCCTTGCCGGTACTTCAGCCTCTGCCTCGCAGCCTTCCCCCACGGGCAGGAGGGGCAGGCATGCAGCTTTCTGGTGCGCAAACAGGCGGCTGGGATTTCCAGCTGTTTCTTTGCTGTCCCTCCTCTACAATCCCTCCTCAGCGTTCCTCGGCTGGGCACAGGTGTCTGCGCCTGGATGGAGAGCCCCAGTGCTCCTCCGGAGGGGACGCTGGGAAGGAGCGGGGATCCCGGGGAGCAGGGCTCTGTGCCGCAAAGCAGCGGCCCCATCGAAAAGCCAGGCCCCAGGACAGGGGGACATTTTGTTCAGCCAAGGAGGACTGCATTGGCAACATGCCCGCAGCCAGAGCCTTTGCACCTAACTCAAAGAAAATGGAAGAAAGGGCAGAGGGAAGCGGCTGAGCCCTGAGCTGGATGCGGGCTCAAGGGCGCGCTGTCTGTCTGTCTGTCCTCCAGAGCCCCAGGCCACCTCTACAGGTTGAGCTGCCTGCTCAGCTCCCCTGGCCCAGACTAAAATTGAACCCCTGGGGGGTGACCCCTCCTCAGGCACTGCTGAAGCTGCTGCCTGTTCCAGTTGGGAGCAGGGCAGGGAACAGCTGGAAGCAGGATCGCACCCAGCAAATAAAAGTCACAGCAGCAAACTGTGTTGGCCCCGGTGACTTCCGTTTAACACCCTCTCTCCAAACACAGCCTTTGGTTTCCAACAGGAATTGTAACGCAAATATTTATTTCTCCAGCCCAGCTCATGCTTTTAAAAGGGAAACTATGCGGCATCATCTGGAGCCGGTGGAAAGCTACAGTTGCTTCCCTCTTGCTCTCCTCCACGGGTCAGAGCAAGCAGCTGAAGGCAGCCCCTCTTCAGGTGTATTTTCTCTCCTGCCCACTCCCATCCCTTGGCTGGAGGACCTTGGAAGTCTGCTGGAGGGCAGCAGGGAGGTGGTAACCTGAGCTGCAGCCTTCTCAGCCCTGAGGGATGCACAAATCTTACATCCAGCTGCCCACCTCCGGGTTTAATTGCCTGACGTAAGGAAAACTACGCTGATAGGAAGCTGGATGTGGTCTCCTGGCCAGGGCTCTCCCTGTGGTCCTCTGCCAGCCCATGAAGCTGAAACGTAGGGGGAACCCACAGCCGGAGCAGCCCAGAGCCTTCAAGGGATGGGGAGGACAAGGCAGTCCAGGTGTTTGTCCTCTTCCCCCAGGCCAGTTCCTTCACATGCTTAAAAAAAAAAAAAAGCCCCAAACCAAATAAAAATAATAAAATAAGCAGACTTTTGAAAAAGCATGCAGCACACTTGGCCACATCCGAATGTTGCGGAGCCGGGATGCTGTTTCCTCCCCTCCCGGGGAGGGGGAGCCAAGGCCAGCCCCCTCCTACAGCCAGCTCTGGCCACAGTTAGGACAGTTCCTGCTGCCCGCTGGTATAATCAATAGCGGCTGCACAGTCAGATGATTGCACGCAGCCCACACGCTTGGCACAGAAACAAGCATTTTTCTGGGAAAAATGGGGGGTGCAAGGGCAGGATACAAGTGCCTCTGCTATCTGCAGGCAGCCATCCCTGCTCTCAGTATCTCCTCCTGGATACAGGCCCTCCCTCGGGGGCATTTTCATAGACAGCCAGGAGGAGACTCCCCAGCGCCGTGTTTAGCCTGATATTTCACACACACACCCCTGGCAAGAGTGGTCCTGCTCTGGCCTTTTAATCTTCCTTTGGAAAACAACCTGGGGATGGTGAGTACAATCATTTCATCCCCGCTAAAACCGAGGAAAGGCAGCAGCCGGTGCTCGCAAAGCTGGCTTGGGCTGGGTAAGAGGGGCAGTGGCAGGGAGGGACTGAAGCAGCTCCATGTGTGGAGGAGAATCAAACCCGTGGAGCATTTCCTCCACTCCAGTTAGCGCTGTAACCGATTTTTCAATCCCTATTTGGGAGGCACAGCACGTATCCACCCTTAGGTAGCAGGAAGACTCTCAAGAATTTGTCTTTCTGAGAAACCTTTTATTTGGCACAATCAATGCTAGCGTTTTTCAGAGCGAAACCATTCCTTCCTCCCCCTACTGAGAAAAGCCTCAAGTACAGGCTTCTGCCGCGCTCGTGCCGCACAACACTGTGCTTGGAGGCAGGGCCTGCTGCAATACAAAGAAATTTAGTTTTTCTCAGTAACACGTGGGTGTGGAAAGCCCAGCCTGCGGATTTACAGCAGCCTGCTGCAAACTTTTTGTTACTAGAAGTGGACTGACCACAAAACTGTCATTGAGAAGGCCTCGGTAAACAGCTGGATCAAAGGCTGAAATGCCCTGATTTCTGGGGCCGGGGCTGCCATCGGGGCTGGGGTTATGAGCAGCAGCTGCACCTCAGAGGTCTGAGCACTGTTCCTACGCTGGAGCTTTGCCAGAGGCTTTAACAGAAGCAGGGTCAGAAGCTGAACCGGGAACCCTGCAGTGCGGGGACAGATCATTTTGTTTCCCAACGCACGACTGCCTTAGCAAAGAACCGGACAATCCTGTTAATGCCTCACAGAAGCCCTGTCAAGAATAAAAAAAAAAAAAAAAAATCCAGCGGCACTTGGAGCAAGATATTCCACTTTCGTGCCCTTTAAACAAAACCATCCTATCATTACCTTTGCCCCCCTCTCAGGGAGGGTGAGTGACAGTGAGAAGCAGGGAACCTTTTGCTTTCTCCTTACCCAGCCGGTCTGTCCCAGCAGCCTAATTCTCCATCTGGCTGACTGCTTCATCCTGGCCCTCCGGAGAGTTTGCTGGCTGAGGGGTAGACAAGTGTTCCAGCTCGTAATGTCCGTTCCTCGCAGCCGCCGCACTGCTTGGGTGACCCTCTTCCGCTGCCAGCTTTTTACTCTTCTTGCTCTCAATGATCTGCTGGAGCTGACGCCCAGCATAGTCTGGTTTGGCAGTAAGCACAGTAGTGGGCACGGTGAGCCCAAGGATTTCGGGTACCATGTAGGGCCGGAGCCAGCCCACCAGTGGGGTGCTGCCAGGGGTATAGTGGGTTTGCTTGTGATAGAAGAGAAGTCCATCAACCTGTAAAAAGGAGAGAGCGTGAATGGAAGGCCAGAGCTGGAGGCTTTTGCAGGTGGATGACAGAGTGCCAGACGACAGCACCGCTCTCCATTTACAGGCCAAAACTACCAGCTGGATCATTTTTCCTCAAGCAGTGCAATAAATAGCGGAAGGGAAAGAAGAAACCTGCAGAGCTCCTGCCCTGAAAGATCAGTGCAAGCCCAGCAACTGCCGGATGGCTTTAAATCGTCAAAGGCAAACAATTTCAGCCTGATGTCGGCACAGACCAGCACTTTTCCTCTGGTTGCTATGATCCCTTTCTGCAGAAAAGCCATCGGGTTTCTGAGTAAGGCAGCACACAGAAAGGCCACTTTACTGGATTAAGGTTATTTAAAATCATACATTTGGAGAGTAATTAGCCAGAGTGCATGATGCCAAGGAGCCCTGATTCGTAACACTGCTACAGCTCTTTCAGCTGGCTTATGCAAAATAAATTCTTTATGTCTCCCAGGAGAGAACTTCTCCAGCAATCAATGACAGTTAAGGGCACTCACGACTTTGAAGGTTTAGGCCCTAACTCTTGTGCTACTATTTCCACACTCTGCAGTACTGCAGCTGGCTGACATTTTCCCCGCTTCCCCACCATGCTAAGGGATTTTTACCCCCCTCTCCTTGAGCTTCCCAGGGGTGTACTCTGCAAGGTTAGATCCTGCTGTCAGGCTGACTAATGCTGGAGGTGGTGCTCCTCTTTGCTCAGCCTTGCAAGCTCTTAAAAGGCCATTTGCCTACGAGTAAGTGGCTGAGTGGGCAGAAGAGATGAGAAAGAGAGCCCACCTCGGGCTGAATTGCTCCCAGGCCCCTCCCCAAGCGTACAGCCCCCAGAATATATACAGCAGAATGGCACCTATATCAGCAGTGAGCTAAGGCATGGGTGAGCCAAGCAGATTGAGGTGATATCTGCTACTATGCTGGACTGCGAGCCAGGCTGAGCAAAGAGCAGCATATGTCCATCTCTGCTCCATGGATGCTAACCTCCAGTACTAACCTCTGTTAGAGCTTCTTGCACTACTCTGCCCATAATTCTCAGTCACCATTAAGATATTGCAAAATAATCCCAGAAAAAGGGGGATTCCTGTGCGAGGAAAACATAAAACCGGAACAGTAAACACCATGATGAGCTTGTGTAACCCTCTGAATATCTAAAGTGCAAAGCTTCTCCCTCCCCCTGCCTCCTGGGAAGACTTGGGAAGAGCCAAATTCCACGGCACCCCGGCACCACGCCTGCGCATCCAGCCCATTCCTGTGGGTGCACAGCACTTGGTGAGCAACGGGAATTCTCTGGCACCCACAGGAATGTTTTGGTAAAGATCAGAGCCTGGAAAGGCTTCTGCCTTCCACACCACTCCAAAAATCTTCCCCAAGCTGGAGAATTCAAAGGAGTTCAGCCTGGTGGAGAGTTAGGTCACGTTCTTCCTTCCCCTGATTTCTCTCAAGTTACTGCAATTCCCATAGTCCTTCCAGTTTATTTAATTTGCTGGCTGGGTCCCTACCCTGAGTCACCATGCTGACACCAGCCACATCAGAATAAGGGCCGACACTGTCCCTAAACAACCAAACCTGATGAGAAACTGGCCTGGCAGGATTTCACATTTCACGGCTGTGCTTTTCAGATTTTAGGTGCTTAACAGTACGCCCATTCCTTCACACTGGGGTTTCTCAGAGACTTGTCTCCCCCTGAATTCGTGGAAACCTGAACGTTGTTTTACTCAGATCTGCGAGTAGGACAGTAGCTCTTAAGAGCGACTCCAAAAACCACTTCAAATCCAGTGCCAGTCAACTGATCCAAAGTCCACTGAATATAGCGGATCAGGTCCTAACTCTAAGGTTACAGATTAACTCTGAAGACCCAGATCTGAAAGTACTGACTACCTCTCTGGCCACCACACACACGAGATCCTCGTAAGGATCCTGGGCCCAGGCATAAGGAGACTTCTATTATACTCTACTATCTAAAGCAAGGCTGTATTTTGCCTTCTGCAAAGTTTCTTTATGTGCTATTGGGGGAAGCTATTTACGGGGATTTCTTGGGCTCCCTCTTGTGGCACATCACGACGAGACCCACAGCTCCCTTCATTCCTGGAAGCGGCACCAGGGTTTCTGTGGGGTTACTGGCTGCTTTGAGCCAAATTACACCATGTCGCACCCCGATGTATCGGCCAGAGAACCTGGGGGGAAAATCACAGCTGGATTACAAGGGAGAGTCTGATCAACTCCATCTCCCTCCCCCGGCATTTCGCAATGGTCTCCTTCACAGGCTGAAACGTTTCTGCGCTGACCGCAGTGGGGCAATACTCCTCAGCCTTTTCTCGTGGGAGCAGATGCCTCAGGAAGGAATTAAGCTTTCTTCAGCAAATACGGGAATTAGCGTTTCTACAGAGGCACTCAGAACATTTGTAATTGAGCAAGCCAGCTGTAGGAAACCTGGGATGCCTTCTCAACACTCCCCGATCTGTGTTCAGAGTGGGGCCTGGCAAGACCAGCAAAGGGCTGGGACTTTCCGACTCTAATGACTGTCCTGGCTTTGACAAGCAGAAGGCAAAGTCAGCCCTCGCAGCCAAATTAGCGTCCCTTAAATTTAAACCTGCACTTACATTAATCGCTAACTTGGGCCAGGAGAGCACAAGAGACAGTCAAATCAATGTGGCTTTTGGCTTAGCAGGACAAGCAACCTCTGTAGAGGCTGCTCCTGATCTAGGGCTGAGACTGGGCACTCCGCAGGAACTGCTGCAGCCAGTAGAGGAGCTTCTGGCTCCCAGATGTTTGTCACCAATGCTGTGCTGGAATGCCACCACCTCCTCCATCCTCTTCCACTTCAGTGCCAAGTCAGCCAGGATAGCCACCCAAAGCAGCCTGAGCTTTTTTCACAAGGGCCTCTGACTCACTGCTCACAACCAGAGACAGCTGAACTGGGTGGTACATCGAGTTGCCTGTCCTGGCCTTCTCCCACAGCTCAGCAGAGAGACCTGAACAGCACCTACTTCTAAAGCTGCTGAAGCAAATGCAGGTGTCCTGTTCAGCCACTCTTGCTGGGAGACCAGCCACCTCAGAGAGCCAAGAGCAGCAGGAGCCAAAGGCAGGAGGCTGCTGGTTCTGTACCAAAGCAAAAAGCAGAGCTCGTACTATCCCCTCCACAAGATCCAATGGCAGCAGGACAGACTCATCTGAACCCCTCCCAGCCATTTCTGCTACAGCCATCTGCCCCCAGCTCCCATACATCTCAGGTGCACACCAGTAACACCCGAATCCCTCAGAAACCGTCAGGAGCTTACCACCACCCTTCTCCTTCCTCCCCGCAAGACACACGGTAGCTGGGTGCCTTGCACATAGACAGATGGAAGTAGCTAGGCTAAGGAAACACAGAGCCTGTGACAGAGGTCAGAGGAAGACACCACTGCCCACCTCACAGACCTCTGGAGAAACACCACCACGTGAGGGAACACACTGTGGAGATCCTCATGCCTGTATCCACGCAAGCCCACATGGGGCAGCAGGCAGTACCAGCTTTGGCCCTAAGCCAGTCAGCTGTCCATCACGCTGCCACGTGAATGCGAGCTATGCTGCTTTTGGAGGTAGTCTGGGTGTCTGTATCAGCCCTCTCTTCCCCAAGGGCTCTTTCAGACAACAGTCAACAGCAGTAAAAAGGCAGCCCAAACACAGGGAATGCTACAGTTTAACTCTTGCTAATTAGTTTGGTTGGACACCACCTGTACCTGGTGGGACGCCACCTGTACCTGGCGAGACGCCACCTGTACCTGGCGAGAGGGTAACAGATCAGCCACGTGCATAAAAGGCATCCGTTCCCCATACAGAGAAACAACAGCGCAGCTCAGCAAGCTTCCCGCAGGCCTCAGGAGAGCACAGTTCCCGAGCGAAGGGGATGCACCTCTCTCCAAGCACTGGCAGATGCGTAGCAGGGCTGTCTCTAAGGCTGAGGTCCAGGCCCCTGCCTGCATGTTCTCACCTCGAAGGGGAAGTCCATAGCCAGCACCTTACACAGGCTGTCCGAGGAGCAGGGGAAGTTCTGCAGGCCCACAAATTTGAACTGAAAGAGTAAGAGAGGGTTAAGAAGAGACAACTGCATGGCCTAAAGCAGAACAAGTCACTGAATCGATCACTGGTGTGGAGGTAGCTAAGGAAGGATTTCCCCCAGTGCAAGATCCAGCATGAGAGAGACAGGCATCAGACAAAGCAACCAGAGAGGAGATCTCAATCAGGGACCACTTCATTAAACTGCTGGCCTTCCTGCCACAGGGCATCGGGGGCCCAAAAGAAAAAATAGGCTCAAAAGAGGATTAGACCAGCTCCTGAAAGGGAGGTCCCCTGGTGGCCATTAACTCCACGGTCTAGGTACAACCACTAGCTGATGGAAGTCAGAGGGAACATGACAGGTATCCCCAATTCCTTACTCTTTCCACAGCGACTGGTCTCTGCGATTACCATGGGCTGTTGGGACAGACAGACCTCCGATGCGATTCAGAACAGCAATTCATAAGCAAACCCCAGAGCTAGAGACAAAACGACAGGACCGAGCTGTCCATCGGTGCCGATCATATCCCACTAAAATAACTGGAAGTGCCTGCACGAAAACCTACCAAAAATCACCCTAGCCACCAGAGAGGATGGGATGGGAAAAGTCTGTAGTGATAATCCCCGCCAGCAATGCTGGATAAAGCATGCACATCGCTGCAACTTTACAAATCTCGTTGCAGTAACAGAAGATGACCTTTAAAAGAAGACCAGGGGATTGTCACCACGATGTCCAGACAGCATGATATCTAGAGTGCCCAGAAAGATCTGTTTCAGGTATGTTATCATCCCAGTTCCAAATGACCCACTCTGGCATTTAATGAGAGATGTGGATGGCAGAGACTCAGCACACTGCTCCCACACGCTCCTGATACCTTTTTTCCACACATCTAAGGCTGCAGGAAGCACTTTTCAGGAGAGCTGACCCTGAGATGCTCTTTTAACCAAAATAGAAAATGATGACCTCTGGGCAGGATGCAAAGCAGACAGACGTCTGCTCCAGGCTGCTGGCTCAGCCAAGCAAATCTTCCACCCAGGAAATGAAGACTGAAATGACCCCCTTGCTTCGTTAGATAGCTGTCTTCCAGACAGTCCCATTGCAGTCAGAACAGGGTATTCTTCAAATACAGATACTTTAGCTGCTGGCAGAGGAGCAGTCATCCTCATTTATGATTGATCTGCTCAAAGCCACAGGAGCTGCTCTGCTTAGCTGCGTCTGAGCGCACACACACGGGCCGCACAGCAATCAGGTCCCGCTTTGCAAACTCTGCTCCGTAAGCCAGGCTGCCAAATCTCTTATGTCTGTCCCCAAAAATCACTTTCCAAGCTGCTGTGGGTTCTAGGTCTGACCTCCATGTGTAAGTCTTTGCAAGCCTTTTTATCCTTGCTCAGCAGGGACTCTGGGTGGCAATCCAGCATCTATCTCGACAACTTCAATGATTAGTTTAAGCAGGAGGGAAGGCTAAATCTTTACAAGTCTTTCCCCTTGCCTCATAAGCCCAAGAATAGGTCCCATTGTAGTCAGGCTGCTGACCAACGCTGCCCCTGTAGAAACCGCACTGGTTTTCCATTGCGTTTCAAGGGAAAGCTAAAAACGGCATGGAAGTTAGTTGATACCCTGCAGTCTCATCTCCCTCGGCACTTTGGCTGGGAAAGAAAAAAAAAACCCAACCCCGCACTTATTTACAATACTCAGTGGTTCTATTTACATCCTGAACACGGCATCCCATTTCATCAGAAGTACATTTTGAAGCCTGATCTGTGCGGAGGGAAAAAAAAAGAAAAAAAAGCTTCTGCTTGTGAAAGAAAGTGCTGAAGCCTGCTGAACAGGAGAGCTTACCCCACATCCTCCTTCTCCTCCCAGTACAAAAGAACTTACTGGATTAATCCTGCTTTTCTCTCCCAGCCCTTCCTCCTCCTGGATCTTTGAGAAAAGCCAGAAGAATCTGAAGTCGGTCTGTGAAAGGAGGCAGAGACTTAGTGACTAGCCACCACACATCACCTATCAGCACCTGGTGAGCATCTCCATTCCTCTGCACTTGCCTGGGAGATTTACAAACTCAGCCTCACCTGCAGAACCAGCCAGCAGCCCAAACTCTGCTACTTCCCCCTATACCCCCAAAAGATGTACCCAATTATTCCAGTAGCCAGCAGCCCACAAGCTGTAAAGGTGCTGGTGCTTAGATGAAATAGCCATCCTACTGCATAGTGGGCTATGTCCAGTGCTGGCTGCAAAGCAGCTCACAGAACAGGGAACAAAAGGGAGGGCAGGGCAGAGGGGGGAAGTTCAGTACCTGGCAGTCATAAACAGGGTGTCCTCTCCAGCACATCACATCGAGGATATAGTACGTCTGCTTTGCCTCATTGTAGATGCAGTCCAAGATGCAGTACACTGTGCACACAAACACAGGGAGGTCCTGACATGCTCCAGAGACTGCCCAACCCAACAGGCAATTGCCAGATCAAATCTCTCCTGCATTAAGCCTTCCCTGATGTAAGGCCGAGAGGTGCAGAGAGATCCCCTTCTGCTAACAGAAGCTGCGACCACAGAAAGCCTTTAACTTGGAGTCCAACAAGGCTACAAAGGTACCAGCCAGAGGTACATCAAGCAAAGGCATGTTTCAGAAAAAGGCATTTATATTCAACAGTAACCCCTCCTCAGGACAAGCAAAGCAACTGCAAGAGCTAGTAAGAAAGACGGCACTGCACACAGCTTTCTGTTGGAAGACAGATAAGATGTTGAGGTTTAAGAGTGTGAGTTAACCAGGCAGTTAATTAAAATATGTTCTTATCTAGCATAAAAGTATCTGAGATTGTCCATGTCTAGTTATGCCCAGAGATACACAAACAGGCCTGAAGCTAACTTCTCCCTGCACAGCTTAAGGACCCAGGGAGCTGGAGGAGCAGCACCGAGCCTGCCAGCACACACGCTCACAGGGAGAAGCAGGCAGTTCTCCTCTCTGTATCCCAAAAGCCTCCTCACACCATTACCTTTCTCACTCGTTGAATTGTGCCGGTTTCCACCTGGCAGCAGGGATGGGAACCTGTTGACACAGAAGCCACTCTTGGTGTAAGCTGCTGTTGTGCCCTGTGAGGAAATGAGAGAGGAAAAAAAAAAAGTCAAGCAAGACACATGGGCCAATCTTATGTTGGTTGAGAAACAGGTACAGGTCCCTTACCAAATGGTGGGACATTACCACTGCTGCCGCTTACCCTGGATGCCACAACTAGTGCCCTTTTCCCAACGGGACACACCACTACAACCCACTCCTGCTCCAGATCCAAGGGGACATCGACCAGCCATTCAGACAGCATCAGCTATGGAGAAATCCAGGGGAAAAAAAAAAAACAAACCAAAACATTAGTAACAACTGTCCTGAAGTTAATAGAAAACTCACAGCAAGAAGGTTTTGACTTGGCTTCTACGGCTACACTGGGTGCTTCAGAGGCAACTTGCATTGCTCGTCACCCCACATTACAGTGCCAAAGGGGCTCCCTCCCTCTATCTAATCAACTTGCATAACAGACTCTCCCCCAAGTCTTTCCTTTGCTTCCCAGCTGCTGACTAAGCTTCAGACTACAGCACAGGGCTCACAGTCCTCACTTGGGTACCTCTGTACCTCGGTCCCCACTCCAGCAGTTTATATTTATTTATAAACACATGGCAGAGCTTAGAAATTTCTAAATACTAGGAGTAAAGAGCCCACACAAGTTGACCTCTTCATAGACTGTTTGGCTGTGATCATCTGAAAGGCTGTGTGTCTTTTAGGACCAACACTGCAGCCAAGGCTGATAAACCCCATCAGCTGAGGTTTCTCTTCCTTCCTGGTGTCCCAGACATGGGGAGAGATGGAATTCTTTAACCGACTGCTGCACAATGGGATGCAAACACTGCTAGCTGAGCTGAAATCTCCCAAAGCACACAGGCAACCCATCTCCGCCTGTCCTCCATTTGAACACAGCACATCGCAGGCGCAGAACTGAGGCACGGTTCCTCACTGAGCACCAAGCCAGGCAGGACATGTTATTCTCAGCCTCGATGCGCATGGCTGCTCACCATGCTCAGCCCAGCCTCAACCACCCCACATCCCTCACCTCGTTCACATCTGCACCCCGTCGTGGGCCGGCAAGCAGCTCCTCACCTGATTGGCATAGCGCTTGGGCAGTTTCTTGCCAGCATCCACGTCCATCTCCTCTTCCTCCACATCTTCCCCCTCCTTCTCCTCGCCCTCGCTCTCCACCCCTGCCCAGTCGTCCTCTGCCAGCCTCCTGGCATGGTTCACGTAGTCCAGCCGCCTCCTGGGGTGGGGGGAGGAAACAGCCCGGCTTGCCCTCTGCGAGAGGCAGGCCACCACCCCACCGCTCCCCACACCCAGGGCCCTGGGCCGCGTCTCCACAGCCCAGGCCGCCCGGCGGGCCCAGCCCGGGCCTGCCCGCCCCCAGCGGCGCCCCCCGGCCCGGGCCTCCCCTCCCCGGGGGCCCCGGCCCCAGCCCCAGCGGAGCTCGCTCACTCACTCTCTCTGGAGGCGGAGGAGGCGCTGGCGGCGCTCGGCCTGCCCCGGGCCGCCGCGGGCCTTGTAGGCGGCCAGGCGGGGGTGCGGGGCCGCCGGGCTGTTGGGCGCCGCCAAGGCCACGCCAGCCGCCAGCGCCGCGCTCAGCTCCTCCATGGCAACGCCCGCCCGACGGCCGCGCGCCATGACGCACTTCCGCCCGACGGCGAGGGGTAGCGGTGCCGCAGGCGCCCCGCCGCGCCCCCTGGCGGCGCGGAGGCTGGGTGCCCGCCTGGCCAGAGGCAGCGCATCTCCCCCCCCCCTCCCCCCCCGTGACTCAGTTTCCCCTCCCGGCGGGCGGGGACCGGGAAGCGGGCGGGGACACTCGGGGCACGGACGTAGGGTACATCCCTGGCAGGGACGCGGGGACCACCGGGTGTAGGGCTGGAGGGGACACCCCGGGCAGGGATGGAGGGGACTCCCCGGGCAGGGATGGAGGGGTCGTACAGGGCGGGGGGACACGCACACACACACCCGCAACGGCGGGCAGGGACGTGGGGGACCATCCCGAGCAGCGATGGAGGCGACACCGTGGGCAGGGAGGGATGCAGGGGGACACGCCGTGCCGGCACGTAGAGCATACCCCGGGCAGGGATACCCGGGACGATTCCCGGTCAGGGACGCGGGAGCAGCCGGTGCCAGGAGCCGTGCCCCCGCGGGCCGGGCCGTGGCCGTGGCCGTGGGCGGGATCCGTGCCCCCCGGGCCGGCTGCCTGCAGAGGGCAGCGTGCGACCTGCCGCGCCGCTCCCCGCGGCTCCCCGACTGCGAACCGGGGAGCTCGGCGCTGCCGTGCGTCACGGGAGGCTGGCGGCCAGCCCCGCCACCGCCACCGCCGGCGCCGGCACCGCCACCGGCACCGCCACCGGCACCGCCACCGCCACCGCCACCGGCACCGGGCAGCAGCACCGACAACGCGCAGCGGCAGCGGGCGCCGACACCGGAACCGGACAGCGGTACCGAGAGCGGCCCCGGGGCCCCGAGCGCGGGCGGCGGCAGCGAGCGGCGGCCCCGCCGGCCCCCTGCCCGGCCGGGCGGAGAGGGCGGCCCGCCGGCTCCGCGGAGGGACGGGAGGCGCCGGCCCGGCCGGGCCGCGGCTGCGCTCGGTTCCCCGGCCCCGGTAGCGGCGGCGCGGCGGGCCGGGCTCCCTCCTCCCTCCGCCGCCCGCACCGGCACCGGCAGCCGCCGGCCCTCCCCCCCCCCGTTGCGGCGGGGGCTGCCCCCGGTACCGGCCCCGGTGCTGCCCTGCCTGCGGGGCCCTTCCCCTCCGTCCTGCGTGAGATTGGCGGATTTCAGGGCAAAGAAACCAAAACAACAACAAAAAACCCACCAAATACCGGGAAAGTCGGCCCGGAAAGGAATTGCAAAATCCCCGGGCTGGGATCTCTGGGAGGCTGGGCTGGGTTTGGGGTTCCTGGTGCTTTCCTGGCACCCAGCGACTGGCAGCCGCCGGCGGGAGGAAATTGGGGTGTTTTATCCACGGGAGCCCCAAGAAAAGGCGTTTTGGATTTATTTCTTTGCTGGCAGCCGGATCTTTTCCTCCCGGAAAGTGAAACCGTGGGATCAGCGTCCCAGCAAGATAAAACCTGCGTGGACATGGCAGAGCCCGGCTCTTGGTCCGGCCAGGGTTTATATCCCGTAGGAGTGAGGAAAACGCCGCTTGCTTGACCGGGGAATGTTGTTTTTAACTGGGGCGCTGGGATCACGGGGGTTACTTGGACATGCAGACCTTGGCGTCACCTTGTAGGGGATTTCTTCTCCAACTTTTTTTATTTCCCTGAGAAACCAGCCAAGCCTTTTCCCACAGTGCAGGGCAGCCCCAGTGCCGAGTGAGCTTGCGGTATCGCTGGGGTTTTTTTTTTTTGGCTGCAGGGATTGCGTTACGCCGTGTCCCCCCCCTTCCCGGGACCGGCCATGGCGTTGAAAGCTAGAGCGCTTTACAACTTCCAGAGCGAAAACAGAGAGGAGATCAGCATCCAGGAGAACGAGGAGCTCGTCATCTTCAGCGAGAACTCCCTGGACGGGTGGTTACAGGGCCAAAACAGCCGTGGGGAGACCGGCCTCTTCCCTGCCTCCTATGTTGAAATCCTCCGCTCCCGGTCGGGCTCCAACTACACGGACTACTCCAGCAGCCCGGCCGGCTCCCCCAGCCACGAATCCTCCTTCTACACAGACCCCCCCAACCCTGGCATCTCCTACCAGGGCAGTTTTGAGGACGATGATGATGATGACTGGGATGACTGGGATGATGCTTGCACGGTGGTGGAGGAGCCCCGGAGCACGCCGGGCACGAACGGGCACCCTTCGCCCAGCCTGCAGTACCCGGCAGCGTACGGCCACCACCAGCATGCCGGTTACTGTCCCAAGCCGTCACTGGAGAGGCAGGACAGCATGAGCTCCTCCAAGAGGGGCAGTGTGGTGGGGAGGAATCTCAACCGCTTCTCCTGCTTTGTCCGCTCAGGGGTGGAAGCCTTCATCCTGGGTGACGTGCCCCTGATGTCCAAGATTGCTGAAGCATACTGCATCGAGATGGGCTCCAAAGGTCCCCAGTGGAGGGCAAACCCCCACCCCTTCATCTGCTCCGTGGAGGACCCAACCAAACAAACCAAGTTCAAGGGCATCAAGAGCTACATCTCCTACAAGCTGACCCCTAGCAACATCAACTCACCCGTCTACCGGCGGTACAAGCACTTTGACTGGCTCTACAACCGCCTTCTACACAAGTTCACGGTCATCTCGGTGCCCCATCTGCCTGAGAAGCAGGCCACTGGGCGCTTCGAGGAGGACTTCATCGAGAAGCGTAAGCGGCGGCTGATCCTCTGGATGGACCATATGACCAGCCACCCCGTCCTCTCCCAGTATGAGGGCTTCCAGCACTTCCTCTGCTGCCGCGACGAGAAGCAGTGGAAGCTGGGCAAACGCCGGGCAGAGAAGGATGAGATGGTGGGTGCCAGCTTCCTCCTCACCATCCAGATCCCCACGGAGCACCAGGACTTGCAGGATGTGGAGGACCGCGTGGACGCCTTCAAGGCCTTCAGCAAGAAGATGGATGACAGTGTCCTGCAACTGACCAATGTGGCCTCAGAGCTGGTGCGCAAGCACGTGGGGGGCTTCCGGAAGGAGTTCCAGAAGCTGGGCAATGCTTTCCAAGCCATCAGCCATTCCTTCCACATGGACCCCCCCTACAGCTCGGATGCCCTCAACAATGCCATCTCCCACACGGGCAAGACATACGAGACTGTGGGGGAGATGTTCGCTGAGCAGCCCAAGAACGACCTGTTCCTCATGCTGGACACTCTCTCTTTGTACCAAGGGCTCCTCTCCAACTTCCCAGATATCATCCACCTCCAGAAAGGTAAGGGTGACTTCTTCTCCCCTGGTGATGACCTCTTCTGCGTGATGGCCCCACATGGGTGGGAACAGCACAGAGAGTGGGATGGGGATGCAATGAGGAAATCCTGTGCTATGCAGTGATGGGGATGAGGATGGGGATGGGGATAAGGATGGGAACCATTGCCTGTGGCTCCCAGGGAGGCAGCATGGTCCCTGCTGGCACAGCTCCCTGGTCACCCCAGCCTGGGAGAGGCTGCTAGGGCTGTTAGGTCCAGGATCAGATTTTGCCTCAAGTGATGCCGTGGACTCCATAACTGCTGCCCAAAGCACTGGCTGGTGGGGGTCAGCGCAGGTGTCGCTCCCCCTGAGCTGTGACCAGGAGCCGGCACCATTGCTGTTGGCTCCAGGATGGCCTACCCAGCACCTCATGAGCGAGGGGCTGTGTCGCATCCCCACCGACCACTGCTTGTCCCTCCTCATGCTCCCTCCCCAGCCAAGGCAGTGGTTGGGTGGCCAGCAGGGATGCTTGAACTCTCTCCCCCAGGGCTGGGAGATGGCTGGGACATGACCTCGGGTCGGTCAGAGGGGCCAAGGGCAGGGTGCAGGGCAGGCGGGATATGCACGTGTCCCTTCTTCCCACCAGTCTCACTGCACTCTGTCCAGGGGGGACATGCTGGACCCTCTGGGGACAACTGGGGTCAAACTCTTCAAGAGTACACCCCTCCCCCTCTGAGCCCAGGATGGGTGGGTTTAGCACCCCCGGGGCATCCAGGCTCCCTGCATCCCCTTGTGCTCGCAGGTCCCCTGGGTATTTGGGGGGGTCAGGAGGGAGGAGAGGGGGCAAGAGGTGTCTGCTCTGCCCTTTCTGGGGAGGGCAGCAGGCAGGCAGGGCTCGGTGTCCCTTTGCACCCAGTCAACGGGGTGTGACGCAGACAGGGAGTCGGGTGTGAGAGTGGGGCCAAAGTCCACGCGCTCCTCCCAGCCCGGCTGCCCGCAGCGGGGAGGGGACGCCTGTGCCGGCGTGCCCGGATTTTGGGAGGCAGGGAGTTTTCCCTGGGGTGAAGACAGGTCTGTCTGTGTCTGAGCATCTGGGGGTGTCCGTGCATTGCTCTGCACCCCTGGGGGAGGCTGGGAAGGCGAAGGGGGAAGGGAAGGGTGCGATTCAGCCCCGGCTGCTTCCTTGCCTTTCCCTCCCCGCGTTGTTTACCACGGCGGGTGAAGAGGGGCTGGATCCCATCCGGAAGGGAGGCCGCGTGGGCAGAGCGGAAGGCAGGATTTGGCCTCCAACCTTTGCTGCTTCCTCCTCCTCCTCCTCCTCTCCACTGGGAGCAGGGCTGGAGCGGCGGGAGCACCGTAACCCCTGGTCCGGCGCTCCCGGCAAGGAGCAGAGAGAAGGGAAAAAAGCCTGGCGAGCTGTGGGCCAGATCCTGTTTTCAGGCAAACAGCCTCTGTGCTAATGAGGGGGCAGGAATGCAGGGCTGGAGCCAGGCAGGATTCTTTCGAAACCGAGCTGTAAAAATAAATGGAAGGAGGGGGAAAAACTGGTGTCAGAGCATCAGCTGCCTCTGAGATAGGGAGATGCTTTCCCAGCCGAGCTCCAGCCGGCGCTGTACACCCTTCCCACACCCAGATTCACCACCTCCCGGGCTGGGGTCTTCCAGGGCTGCTCCTGACCCCCATCCATGGGGTGACATCAAACATTTGCAGGGCAGGCTTGGCCGGGGCGCTTGGCTACGGTGGCACACACTGCCCCAAGTTAGCTTTGCACCCTGAGCCTTGAGTGGCACACCTCCAGCAGCCCAGACCCCTAGGGGCAGAAGAGGAATCGGGGAAGTGAGAATCCACAGGGAAAAGCCTCCTGGTCTTTTCTGGATGGGGATTCATGGGCATGGGGAGATGACAGCCTGGGAGCGCGCAGATCCCTCCCTCATTAACGTGGGGCAGCTCTGCACCTCTGGCTGCGGGGCCAGGCTGGTGCCCTGGCACGGAGGGCGATGGGACCCGCCAGTGCTGCCCGGGGATGCCTGTGCCAGGGGAAGGGAGACGGAGGGACACACAGATCCATCAGCCTCTCACCCTTTCCCCTGCCTCGCCAGGTGCCTTTGCGAAGGTGAAGGAGAGCCAGCGGATGAGCGATGAGGGCCGGATGGACCAGGAGGAGGCGGATGGGATCCGCAAGCGCTGCCGCGTGGTGGGCTTTGCCCTGCAAGCCGAGATGAACCACTTCCATGAGCGGCGCGTGGCTGACTTCAAGAGGATGATGCAGTCCTACTTAAAGCAGCAGATTGTCTTCTACCAGCGTGTCAGCCAGCAGCTGGAGAAGACGCTACGCATGTACGACAACCTCTAACGCCTCCGCTTGCTGCTCCGCTGAAATCACGCACTTCTCTATCTGCAGCCTTGCAGACCTCCTCTGTTTGTGATGGGCTGAGAACGAATGGGAACTCATGACGCTAGTGACCAAATACCTTTGGGCTTTCTTCCCCCTTCCCGGGCAGGCAGGCTGCGGTCCTGTGGGGAAGGGCTCGCCCACGGGCTGGCCATGCCACCTCTTTCCCTGGGGACCTCCCACCCTGCTGCAGGTCTGGCGGGGACACGGGGCGGGTCACAAGAGAGATGGACGTGGAGGTAATGGTGCTGGTATCTCCGCACAGTGATTTTTAGCTTTCTGAAAACCCATCCTCCTGGAGCAGAGAGGTGGGTGCATCCCAGCCCCCTGGGAGAAGAAATCAAAGCCGTCGACATTTTGCACACTAAAAGCTTTTCTGATGGAAAAAAGAGAAGAAAAAGATCTTTATTTGGAAGAGGATGATTTTTTTTTTGTCATGAGATATTTTCAATGTTTTCCATTTTTCGCAAATGTTTCTGCAGCATTTTTACCAATCATTTTTTAAGTAGACACAGAGAGGCGAAGGGAAATCTCTTTCTCGAGCATGGCTGTTGACTGGGAAAAGGGAGAAAAAAAAAAGGCAAAAAATAAAGCGCCCCACAGCGTTTTCAATAAAAACGTCAGTAGAAAAAAACACCCACCTCCTTCCCAGAGGTGTCTGTGGAAAAGGAACCGCTCCAGGATCCCGGGGAAGGCTCTACATCTGAGCATCCCCCAACTTCCAGCCAGCTTCCAAAAATCCCCATGCCGTGGGCGGTGATGGGCTGAGCGCCAGGGGGGACCCCGCACCGGCCACCCTCCCACTCTCCAGACAACCTGCCAAGGGGCAAATCCTGCCATGCTTTGCCCTGCCCGGTGGGGCAGGACTCATGGCAGCGTGCCGCTGCCTGGGGAGACAGCCGGGCTGGCACGGGGGCCTTGTTTTCGAAGGGAAATGGCTGGGATAAATCACAGCGAGGAAAGTTAGGGCCGGTTTGGCATGGCTCCAGGGTTAAAATTAGCCCCGGCATGCAGGCCAGCGGGGTATTGTTAAAATAACAGCGGCGCTGGGAATGCGGCGGGCTGCGCTCTGTCCTCCCAGAGCCCTCCCCGGCCCTAGCCTGCGGGGACAAGCATGCTGAAATACACCCGGAGGCGTCGTGCAGCCTCCGTCCAGGCAGGACGCATTTCCTCCTGCATCCTGCAGCCGGGATGGTCCCCTTCACCATGGCCCCATCCCACTCCAGCCCCATCCCAACTCCATCCCATCCCATCCCATCCCCATACCCCCCTGGCCCCATCCCACCCCAGCCCCATCCCATCCCAACCCCATCCCACCCTGGATGCATCCTACCTTGGCCTCATCCCACCCCAGCCCCATCCCACCCTGTCCCCATCCCATCTCAGCCCCATCCCACCCTGGCCACATCCTACATTGTCTGCATCCCACCCTGGCCCCATCTTGTCCCAACCCCAGCCCACCCAGCCCCATCCTACTGTGGCACCATCCCACCCCGGCCCCATCCTGCCCCAGCCCCTCCAGCAGCAGCAGCCGTGGGAATAGGGTGTCTAATCCCTGTGTTAACCCCGCAGGGGTTAATGCCTTGTCCCCGGCCTGCTGGCCATGTGCTGCATGACCGTGGTTGCCTTGGCCCCATGTTGAGGCCAGATGCTGCGCAGGACGGCACGTCCCTTCCCCCTGCCAGCCCTGCTGGTGCCTGTTCTCCCCCGGGAGCGCAATGGGCACTGAGTTTGAGCCTGCCACCACCGTCCCCAGGAGGGCAGCCAGCCCATGGAGCCATGCCGGCACCTGGCTGCGGCATCCCAGCTCCCCTGGACCCGGCTCAGCAGGAGGATGCCCTGCCTGGGATCCCCCATTGCAGCACAGTCCCTGGGATGTCCTGGAGACCGATTTTGGAGGGCCTGGGTGTGGGGTGGGGGACAAGGACCTGGGAGGGTGGGAGAGGCGATAGCGGTGTTGGGAGGGTGCATGCAGCGCCAGTGAAGGAGTTAATACTCCTTGGAGCCACCCCGATAAACGCTTGCAGATTTGGGCCCCAAAGCCAGGCTGGTCACACCCTTGGCGAAGGCTGAACGCTGCGAAGAGCCACCTCTGCTTGCAGGGTGTGCAACTGGAGTGGGGAGATGTCCCAGCACCCCGGGAGCTCATCCTCCGCTCCGGTGTCCTGGCATGGGGACAGGGACAGGACAGGGTCCCTGTGGGCTGCATGCACCCCCTCTGAAGGCTACGCCTCAGTTTCCTCAAGTGTGGACCTACGCGCTCTGTGGCTCTTTGGCACCCACAGAGGTGTCTCTGCCTCACCAGCCACCCCACTGTGTACCCCCATGTCTGGACCACACTCCTAGGGCTGGCTCAGCACAGTAAACCCATCAGCTGGGAAAACCTGCTTCCCATTAACATTCCTGTTTTGCCTCCGCCGCCTGGCAGCGGGTGGCTGAGGCCCTCCCTGCCCGCTGGTGGGTGTTTTGGGGTCTGCCTTGGCCAGGCGGAGGGCTCGAGCATCCTCCTGCTGCCCCCCACGCCTCTGATGGCATCCTGCAAGCTTTCGGTGATGGAACCAGCTCTGGGCATCACAGCAGCTGCCCCACTGCTCCCGCTGCTGGGGTGCAGGGTGGTGGCGAGGAGGGGGCTGGGGGTGCAGGCAGCGGTCCCCGTGCCCCAGTGGTTTTGGTTGCTGTCCTTATCTGGGACACAGGCTGTTCCCTGCTTCTGCTCAGGGTCACGGCAAGAAAAAAAACTCCAGGGCACGTGGGGCCAAGAGGAAACATTGGGAACACGGGGCAGGTCCGCTTCCTCCTCCCACTTCCCAAGGCTGCTCTCGCGTGGGAAAGCCAAGGCCAAGGCACCGCCGCAAGCCCTGCTGGCATGACGGCCGGGTGGGGAGGTGGCAGCAGCGGCTGGTGCATCCTCCCCAGGGACCACCGCAGCTGGCACGGGAGGGCCCGTTGCTGCCTCCGCTCTGGCAGGAGGCTTCCAGGCAATCTTGTCTTGCTTCCTACCTTTGGGCTTCTCCTCGCTGTGGAAAGAAAATCCGGCATCCTTGGTTTGACCTCTGGGAGACTGGGGTTTACATGCGGGCTGGGCCAGCAGGCAGTAGGGACAACCCAGATCCAACCCATCCCTAGGGATCCCCCAGACCAGCAAGGCTCAGCTCAGTGGAATGAGCCACCTCCACAGCCAAACCAATCCTCCACCACCCCATGAAGGTGTCCCCCCTGAGTGTGCCCCCCAAGCCCAGCCTAGGGCTGGATGCTCTGGGGTGGGAGGACCCCTTCCTGGGTGCAGAAGCAGCTGGGGTTCCGCGGGGACCAGCCGAGCGGATGGAGGCTGGGGATGTGCTGGGTGCCTCCTGCCCCCGCAGCTGGGACAAGCAGAGCTGCTGATCAGAGGCTTGTCAGCCGCATGGCTACCCCTACCAGCCCCAAGTGCTCAATAAGTTGGGATCAGACACCAAAGCAGCCCAGTGGCCTGACCCTGCTCCTCCCCATGGCAAAGGGGAGCATGGGGTGGAGCTCCTGGCAGCACAGCTGGGCAGGATCAGGCCTGCTGGGCAGGATCAGGCCTGCCGGGCATGCTACTCTGCCGGCGCGCTTAGCAAGCGTGTTGGAGAGGCACGGCTGTCAGCGAGGAGCAGGGAGCAGAGTCACGCCTGCTCATTGGGGCTGGCAGCAGCTCTGGGGCTGCGTGCGCAGGGGATAGAGCTGAGTGGGATTTTGCTGCCTGAAATCACTCGCAGGTCCCATCCAGACCCAGCCCTGCTGTGCTGGGAGGTGGATGCACGGGTACCTGCGTGGAGGCAGCAAGACCAGGCAGATGCACATGGGAGGGCACCGGCACGGGAATGAACCAGCGGCAGAGCGAGACAGCTCAGTCTGCCAGCTCAAATCTTTTAATCACTGCACTTCTCGAATATTTCTGAAGCGTGACCCTGACTCGGCTCCTCCAGGCAAGGCAATGAGCACCAGCTGGTTCCCTTGGCTGCGGCTATAAATGCTTCCTTCTGCTCCCAGCCCAGGGCAATTACTGGGGGTCAGCAGTGTCTGTACCAGGGGAATGAGCTGGGAACCATCTTTAATTACAGCTGGGGTTTGCCAGCCCTCCTCGTTCCCCTGCTGCTGCATGCTGCAACCCTGGTGCTCTGCAAAGGGCTCGTCCCTGCCCAGCCAGAGCTGGGGCAATGCTTGGGGCAGACTCTGTCCCAGCTCTCCGTGCCAGGATGGATAAACTCTCCGGTCCCTGGGAAGGTGCTAAGCCTGGGGAGGGAGGTTCTGCACTGCTGGCAAGCTGCATCTCTGGGTGTGTTGTTTTTGCAGGAGGGGTGGATGGCCCAGGCTCTGGGATGTGGTTGTCCCTCCATCATTGTATGTCTGCCTTGGAGTTGCTGGGTGTGGAAATGGAGGTTAGGCTCAATCTTGCTTGAGTGAAGAGCCATGGCAGGCAGCAGCTGCTTGGGAGATGCTTTCTGGTGTCCAGGTCCTCATTTCTCCATCCTTTCCTCTGCTTGCCAGGGCCTGGGAAGCTTTATCTCAGGTGGGCAAGGTGGTGGTGGGGACGCCAGACTCCTGGGGACAGCCTTATCCCTGCATGGGCTCCTTGTCCCCCACCTCCCATGAGGTGCTCCCGGGCTGATGTGCCTGCAGCCTGCTCTTCCCCCAGGCTCTGTCCTGTCCTGCAAGGCTTGCTGCCAGCTGAGCCTGTTCTGCAGGCTGTGGGCATGGCCTGCTGAAATCAGGCAGGCACGTAGCAGGGAGGGAGGGCTCCTGGCATCCCAGGTGCGCTGGGCTTGGCTTGGAGCCGAGCGGAAGTGCTCAGCCTCATCACACTACATAGCAGACAGCCTGAGATCTGGCTCTGGGTTTCCCATGTGGGGCAGCTGCTAGGAGGACCTGGCCACCCCCCCTTCACCTGCCTTGGGAGGAAAAGGTGTCCTCCTGCCCTCGCAGGTGGGGTCTCCTGCAGATCTGTCCTCATTGCCTGCCATCAGGCAGCAGGACCTGTGCCCCCTGAGGGCACCCCTGCACGTTCCTCCTGGCTCCCAGCAAAATCCAGAGCATCTCCTGGGGCTGGTGAGAGCTGCTAGGGAGGTTTTGGGATGGGGACAGGGAGGTGTGAGCCCTGGGACCATGCTTTGCCTCCCCAAAACAGAGGGGGGCTGCCTGTGAGCACCGGGAGTTCATGTGCTTGCTGTGTCTCTATCCCCAGGAGCAATGTGGACAATGTTGTCACAAGGTCCTGCAGCCTGTGGTGATCCACAGCAGTGGAGGAGTTTGGAGGCTGGGAACATGATGCTTACATGGGTCCCAGTCTCGTGTGCAGGGCTTGGATGTGCTGGCCTGAAGCTTGGCTAGGAATAAAGTCCCTCATTTGTTGAACCCCTGCATTTGTACGGCTAAAGCTTGCAGGGAGGGTTTCGAAGCCAAATGATCCTATCTGTCCTCAGTGGATGCTGAAAGAAACCTGTCTGGCCTATTATTTGTTTGCATTTGAATAGGTGCCTGGAAACTGGCTCATGTCACTGGAGCTGTGACAGACCCCACTCCTGCTCTGTGTCCATCCCCACCTGTGAGCCCTGGTGTCTCCGGCTCCTGCAGAGTGCTGGTCCTCCGTGAGCTGGTACCATAATGCAGGTATCGTTATTAACCCAGGAGAGGTGTCGGATCCAGCCTGCCGCAGATGTGATGCCTGGGAGATGGCTGTGGGGTTATGGTCCCCTTCTCTCTTCCTGAGGCAGTTATGTGTGGCCTGGGGAAGCTGTGCCTTGCTGCAGCACTTGGACCCACGGCCAGCACAGGTAACTCAAGAGGAGGTTTCCTGGCTGCTTTAAAGGCACTGTGGGTCTGCTGAGGAAATGGCAGGGGAAAATTGCTCTTACTCCCTTCTCCTTGCTGTTTCCAGGCTGGACTGTGCATCAGGGCATCATTTAAACATGCCCTCTCCCTGCAGCCGGGGACAGCCTGGCCCTGCCATGCCTGCCTGGCGACCAGCGGGGCAGCCTTCTCACTAAGCCATGCAACAGTGCTGCTCGTCCTGCCGCAGCCGATCTGAGCTCAAATTGAGATGTTTAACCCCAGTGCCAGGCTGAAATCCCCACATGGCTGCAGAGACTTCCTGACTGATCCAGCCCAGGCCAAATCCAGCCTGGGATCCAGCTGCGGGGGCTTCCCAGCAGAGGAGAAGCTCCCTGCTTCCGGGGCTTGTAGAAAGCAAGAGTGATTTCTTAATTAAGAACAAAATAGAAGTGAAACTCATTGGCACTTTTGCTATTTGTGAGCCCCCATGTGACTGCCTGGGTAATCTGGTGGCCTGGCACTGAGATGCTTTTACCCAGGTGGTCCCCTTGGGGTGTCTAGCGGTGGCACAGAGGACAAGGGACATCGGCTATTGAGTTGTCCTCACACTTGGGTGGCTCTACTTGGTGATGTCCTTGCTTTTGCTATGCCTTTTCCTACCATTTAGGAGGTGGTGGCAGGTATGGTCTGTCACCTCCATCCTGTCACACCTCCGTGAGTCACTGCAACTTGCTCACTGTCTTCTGGCTCCTGCCCTGCTTTCTGTCACCCCATGTTTTCTCTTAGTGACTTGAGGCTTTGCTTTAGCCTGGCTGTGGGCCGGTTCTCCTCTTGGCCTGCTTTTTATTCCCTGATCTGGGTGTCCTCAGAAGCTGCATGTAGATATATATGGGCGTCTTGATGACCTGTTGACCCAGGTGCCCTCAGCACCTTCTTACAGCCCCTCTTCTGCCCTTCCTGGTGCTTCCATGCCTGATGTCCCCATTCTACCCCAGCCCTGCATTTCTCTGCACTCACAGGCTGGGCACAACAATGCCTCCCTGGCACAGCAGCAGGGATATCTCCCTCCTGGGCAGCACCCACCTGTGAGCCCCTCTCCCATGGCAGGACTGGGAGAGCCATGCACCGTGGCAGCAAGGTTGCAGCTTGGGGTTGGGGTGAGCCAGAGAGCTTGGCTGGTGGTGTTGCAGAAGAAATGGCTCTTGCTATGTCCTGGGGCAGGGGCTCCCTGGGGACAGCAGGCTCGCTTTGGGTGGCTTTTCTTGCTTTAAAACCGTGGGTAGAAGGCAGAGGAGGGATGCAAGTGTGACGCCCAGGATGTGCCCAGCCTGGGGAAACACCAGCAGCTGTAAGTGCAGGAGGAGGTTGGGAGGTGCTGGGGGAGACCTGGCAGCAGCTCCCTGGGAATAGGGCATGTGAGTTTATGGGCATGGCTGGCTCTTGTCAGCCAGCTGTGCACATCTGGCCCATGGGGGGGACACACGACAGCACATCTGGCAGAGCAGCTGTAAGCATCTTCCATAAACCTCTGCGATCTTTACAACCAGCTTGGCAGGGAAGGGTGCAGCCCAGCTCCTGTTGCCCCCAAAACCTCCCAGACCAGAGTGTTTCTGGCCCAAACAAGGGTGAGGAGGGTGACCTGCACCTCTGTGTGAGCAGGCAGCTTTGGTGCTGTGCCCTGGCTGGGCGCAGAGCCCATGGGGCTCTGGGGAAGGCAGAGATGCTGCGCCAGCTCCCAGTGCAGGGAAGCCAAAGTGCCGGGCCAGGAAACCTTTGAGCATGTTCAGGTTGTGGTTTAAGTCTGCTACATGGCCAGGGAGGAGCCCCCGCTGGACCCTCAGCCCTTCCCCAGGTGGGTGGCTGGCAGTGAGCAGCACCAAGGCTCAGCCTGAACCTGCCCCAGCCATCCTGCTGCAAACTCTGAATATCCCAAGTGGAGCCAGCAGCTTTGTTCAGGATTTAAACCCTGCCAGCAGAGCTTGGCCCTGGAGAACTGAGATCTGTGCTGGTGTTTTCCAGGTTACTGCCTGTCCTCCCCTGACCCCAGGAAGTGGATGTTTCCCAGCAGTGGGAATACAACCACAAGCCTTAAAAATAACCTGCTTCGCTTTCAATGCTCCTTACAAAATAGGCCACGTTCCTTCTATTTAATCCCTGGGTGCGAGGCAAAAATCATTCGAAAGGAAAACACGACAGATGCTTCCGAGGGGGGCCCTCAGTGGATGCCACCGGCTTCCCTGCAAACCTCCATCCCTTGCTGGAGTGTATGTACTTAGCAAAGATAATAAATGTGCTCATTTGAATGTGACGGGGAAGGCACAGAGCTGGGGTTAATCTGGAAGAGGGAGGGAAGCAATGGCACTTCTTCTGCTCTTTGGGGAGAGGTTGTCCTGACCTTTTGGGAGTAGCACCGCCCTGGCAAGAGGTGTGGGCAGCCCAGTTGCACTGTCCCCATTTTACAGAGGGGAGAGGACGTGATTTGCCTCTGAGCAGAAGGAAACATCATTTTTTTCCCCCTCCGGATGGGGCAGGAGGAGGGTTTTGGAGGCGGGGAGGTTGCAGCAGGGATGGAGGCAGCAGTACGCAGGCTTGGCACCCATCAGCACAGGCTGCCTTGGGCCAAGAGGGCTCGGAGGTGCCGGGGCTGCCTCTGCTGTGCCCTGTCTCGCCCATGCCGTGGGGCAGGTCGGGGCTGGGGCACACATGGGCGGGGGGGGGACACACATGGCTGCCTGCCTGCACCCTGATGGCTGTGGGTGCCTGGCAGAATGTGCTGGCACCCACCAGCTGGAGCAGGGCAGGTGTGATTTACCGCTTGGCAAATGTTTGGCACCATAAATGCAGCCAGGAAAACTGCTAGCATGGTCCAAGCAAATATCATGGCTCTGCTGGAGCCTTGAAGTGGGACTATCCTGGGGTGCTGGTTTTGGGAGAGATTGTGCACTGACACTGGGGATGGATTTTACCCTGGGTGAGAGGGGTGCAAGTGTGATGCATCTCCTGTGGTCCCTGGAGGCTCAATTCAGCTTCCCATTGGTGTTGTGAGAGTGGGATGTGCCCTGTGATGAGCTTCCCAGCTGTAGCAATGCAGGGTATTATTGTTGGGACCCATCCGGAGCTCAGCGCTCAGTTTTTCCTCTGGTCTTCCTCAGATAATTTCTATTTAAGTTTTTAGACTCCAGGCTGGGGAAAATTTGAGCAAGAGCCCAGAATTTGGTCCATTACCTCCAAATGTCGCTAGGCAGCTCACTGGGCTTAAAACAGGCCTGGCAAGGAGTGGCGACATGAGGGAGATGGCTTACGAAAACTGTGATGCACCTCGGAAAAGGCACTTTATTCTGTTTACTTCTGCTGTACTGGAGTATACAGTGGAAAACCACGCTGGCTCTGGTTTTCCACTTCCTCTCTGGTTTCACACTACCCAGGTGAGCGCCTGCCATCCCTCCCTGCTGAGGGCATCCTACCTGTTGTGCAACCCCCCCGGGGCTCGGTGCAATCTGCTTTATGAAACACACAGCAAGCACGCAGAGAAAGAGTGAGGCGGGTTTTTTCCAAGTGGGTGGGGACTCTTTAAATTCCCCTGGCGTTGGCCACAGAGTTTTTTCCAAGCCTCTGCTCCAGTGTCTCAGCCCGCCTAGCCCTGGGGGATTTGGGCAGCTTCATCCCCAGCCTGACTCAGCCCAAGCCACTCCTCATCCTCCCTCGTGTGCCGAGAGCTGTGGCAAACACTCCTGTGGCAGTTGGTGCTGCCTATAGAGGAGACACCAATGGCTCGGTTGGGACTGGTGCCATCAGTCCCATCCAGCACTGTGGCCACCATTGGGTGGCCCAAATGAGCACCTGAAGTCAGTGATCCCCAGGGATGATCAGGCATTTTGCCTGCCCCCACTTGCCTATGCAGTGCCCCCCTCCCCTGCCCAAAGCCACCTGGAGATTTGGGGCTCCTGGGTGGGCTGGACCAGCAGCCCCCGTATCCCCAGGGTCCTCCTGCATCTGTGGGATGCCAGCTCCCAGGGAGGAGGAGGAGAGCCGGGAGGAGGTGGCCGGTGGTGCTCCGGGAGGGTCTGGACCCCCAGGTGGTCTCGTGCCCCCGTGCCGAGCCCTTCACACCCAATACTGGTTGTTTTTCAAGGGGGGGTTGGAAGTCCGGCAGTACTGGAGGAGCTCGGGGTCTGGTGGTGCCCCAGGACCCATGCCCTGGGGCGGGGGACCTGTGCCCTTGCCCTCCAGGGCATTGACAGTCGTTAGGGGGATGCCTTGGTTGGGGTCCGTCCTTCGGAAGGTCTCCTGGTCTGGCACGGCCCCATTCTTGGCCTTGGAGGAGGCTGTGCCCTGGACGTGGTGCTTCCCCGTCTTGTTGCGCTTGTGCAGGTAGAAGAGCAGGGGTAGGATGAGGGCCAGCAGGAGGAAGATGAGGCAGATGGGGATGATGATGCTGAACATGTTGGCCTCAATGAAGCTGAGGAAGGTGCCCCCCTCCGTGGGACTGGGGCTAGTGGTAGCACTGGGGCCCAGCCAGACAGTGGGGGGCATGCCCAGCTCACTGGCATTGGGGCTGCTCCATGCTGTGCCCTGGGGTGAGGGTGCCAGGGGGGCTGTGAGTAGGGTGACGCTGTAGGCTTTTGAGGCATTGTAGGGCTCAATGCTGTACCCCAGGGATGCCAGTGCTGGTGGCACGCTGTCAGCTGTCAGCTCAAAGATGAAGCTGTCACTCTGCAGGGGCTGGTCACTCTCCCCAGCGTCCAGCACCTCCAGCCCAACCAGCCCTTGCTCCAGCTCGCTCTGGCTAAAGGTCTCGATTGGGGTGGTGGGTTGTCCTGGGTCCCTGGAGACACTCACAAGACGGCTGCCATGGGGCGCCCTGTGGATCTTGAAGACTGGGATGCTCTTTGTGCGGTTGGCCAGCTCACTGGCGTCGAGGATGCTGGTGTCTAGGAGTGCCGTGGTGCCCTTGGGCCACACACTGCCTGGCTGAGCCTTCACCAAGGCGCGGACGGTCACGTTTACCACCCCGGTTCTGTTGGCTGCCCGTGACATGGCAAGGAACTGGAAGTTGTCCTCAGGAGAGGTGAGGCGGGTGAAGGTGAACATCACCTCCCCATGGTCCAGCTGCTTCTGCGAGAAGCCCCGCACCGGCTTTTGGTTGACCTGCACTTGGCCAAACCTTGGGTCCCTGGTGATCCTGTACAGCACATTGCCTGCCCCCAGCTGTGAGGCTCCCAGGAGGTGATGGTGAGACACCAAGGCCCTGTTCAGGTCTTGGGGCACCTCCAGTGGCACCGGGCTGGCAGCAGTGCTCACCGCAGGCAGCACCTCGATCTCCAGTGAGGTCAAGGTGGGCAGGTGGTGGCCATCAGAGAGGCTCAGGGCTAAGGACACTGGGGCATGGCTCCCAGTGGCAACAAACACCACGCGGCCTGTGTTGACATCTGCTTGGGTGAAGCGGTTGATGGGCTCCTGTGGGTTGCGTGCATTGGCCAGGTGGCCAGCAAGAGGTCTCTGGAGGACACTGTACACCACCTCCTCTGGGGACCCCGATGGGTCTGCCACGTCCAGGTACTCCTGGGACAAGGTCACCATGGAGCCTAGTGGGACCCGCAGCACTTCTTGCTGCTTTACCACCTGTGGTGGCTTGCTGCCGCTCCTGGTCACTGTTATATTGAAAGCTTCGGAGATGACCACCCCTTCCTGTGGAGGACGGATGGACTGCTGCACCCGGGGCCGAAGCCAAGCCTTAAATCTGAAATGGTCATCAGAGACACCATCTCCACCATGGGCATATGCCAGGCGCCCTGTGGCCAGGTCTGACTGGAGGAAGAATGGCCGTGACCGCTCCAGGGGCATACCAGCCACAAATAGCTGCCCATGAGCTGGCAGCTCTATCACCAGGAAGACAACATCATGTGCAGCCCTCTCAGGGGCCGGGATTTGGCTTAGGAGGTTGGAAGCATCCAGCACTGAGGTGCCTATCTTGGCCCGTTGAGCCATTGTGAGCTGGAGACCTGGGGGGACAAGGGAAAATGCAAAGGTCTGTCATCCCTAGGAAGAGCCAGGATCTGCTGGAGAGGAGAATGAGATATAGCAGAAAAAGGATTGCAAAGAAGTGGAGAGGGATGAGAATGCAACTGGCACCTATTCATTTGGTAAGAGGATGGAGGAAGGAGTTGCATAGAGAGCCAGCAAAAGGATGGATGCAGTTTTAGATGTTGCTTGACATGATATCAAAGCTTGCGCTTGGGTGGCTGTGGGAAATTGCACGGTGGTGTCTTCAGACAAACAAGCTCTCCCGAAGTTTGTGGGGGGATTGTACAAACTTCAGGAGAGCTTGTTTGTCCCTTGCTTCTCCCTTCCTTCTTTACCTGCATTTCTCCATAGCTGAGTTGAGCGCTGGGGACACCTGGCCTCGAAGGAGATCAGCACAAGGAGGATGAAGGAATCTGAGATGGTCATAGGAGCGACCACGCGGAAGCGGATGGCATCTTGGGTGAGCCAGAAGGGCTTCTCTGGCATCTCATGCTGGTAGAAAATCAACCCACTGTCCACCTAAAGTAAAAAAAACTCATTGAGCACTGCTAAATGGCAAAATAAATACTCAGAGTGGGTGATACCATGTGGGAGATGGGTGCATCTGTCTCATCCCTGGTGTTATGGGCACTGTAGCACTAGGGGGGACCTTGGTGATGCTGTGTTAGAGCCAATGTGTGCACCCTGAGCTCGTCTTGGCTGTAGGAAGGAGCAGCCAAGCCCTAATTAGGTAAGAAATGGGGATCATCACCAGCTATGGCATGGTAGCCACCATCGAGAGCTCATGGCACCTCTCTGCCGGGATGTTTCTGTCCAGCAGTTGGGGAAACTGAGGCTCAGAGGAAGGGCTGAGCTTGCCCAGCATCTTCATGAGTCAGGCCGAGCTGCCTCCGAGGGTGAGCACAGCATGGGGTAGCTTGCAGGGCGGGCAAACCTGTGTGCTTCTGATGGAGGGTTAGAAATAAGCCCTTCACCATGCTCTGCAAAAGCCTGGCTATGTAGGAGAAGCATGATAGCAATAATCTGCTTGGAGCTGGGGTGAAAGCATCATGTTTGGCTCTTGCCTTAGGCAGCAGCCAGGATATCTGGGTCTGCAGCAGGGAGGTAGCCTAAGAAAAGGGGATTACAACTCCCTGAGCCTCCCCCAGCACTAAATCCAAAGCTGGTGGCTGTGGTAAAGCCGGCGCTGGGGCGGCAGCTCTTAATCCCTCTTAGCAGCCACTGGCAGAGCTGGGAAAGTTACTGTGTGGCTGCAGCCTCGCTCTGCCTCCTGCCAGGGCTCAGGTGCCTCTGCCCATGGTGGCAGCAGGGTCGGGCTGGGACCCCTGGGCTGCAGTGGGGAGTGGTGAAGGGCTGTGCCTTGGGATCCTGGGGGAGGCAAAAGCTCACCTGGGCTTGGGTGAAGTTCCTGACTTCCTCCCCCTGGAAGGTGCTCAGCCTGCCCAGGCGTGGGGCTTGCTCGATGCTGTAATACAGAGTGGTGGAGCTGGCAGGGCTGTTGCTCACTGCCTGCAGGTTCTGGCTGGTGATGGGCTGCAGGGCACCTGGAAAACACATCCAGTACGGACTTTAATCCATCGCCTCGCCACCCGCCTGCAGCCTCTGCCACGGGCATCTCTTGGCAGTGCTTGGGCAGGGGGTGGTGGAAGGGTCCAAGGGCCTCGTTTGCCATCAAACTGGGAGGATGGGAAACATGCCTGTACCCACCTGGGCAGACAGTGAGGCTCTGCTTCTTGGCCAGGCTGATGACGGGCTCTCTCTGGGCCCTGATGAGGAAGAAGTGCCCGGGAGATAGGTTCTCGCCATCCCACAGGTCAAAGGCGAAGCCCCCATCCAGGGGCCCTGAGGAAAGCACAGAGCTGGGCATTTATGGGGGGCAAGGGGGCTGCAGCCCCCCATTAACCTGGCACAGTTTGGACCGGGGTGCTGTGTGATGGGGTTAGCACCTGCCTTGGTGGCACAGAGCTCCCCTCTGGTGGTGTCCCCTCCCTCGGGCTGGGGGTGACGCCAGGGGCCCGGGGCACCTCAGCACTGCCCTACCTTGGTGCACGAAGAGGACGAGGCCGTTGTTTATCTGAGCCTGGGTGAACTGCCGGACCTCAGCGCCAGGCGTGGACCTCAGCACAACCTTCCCGTTGGCTGGGGGCTGGATGGAGTAGGTCACCTCCTCCACCGGGGAGTCCTCGTCCTCAGCACTCAGGATGTGGGGGCTGATGGCAGCTGTGGCGCCTTCCCGCAGCTGGGGGATAGGGAGAGACTGTAATCCCCCTGGGATGCCCCCAGCACCTCTGTCCCCTTCCCCAGCCTGCTCCGGACCCCATCCCAGCTCAGACCGCTTCGCTGGGTGCCTGAGCACATCCCAGCCCAACAAGGGTGCTTTGTCTGTGTGCTGGCTGATGCCCTATCATCTGGTCTCTTCCCAGCCCTGCGTCACCCTGCACCGCTGCCGTGTCTGCCGGCACGTGCCGTGCTGCTGGGTCTGTGCATCTGCATGACATATGCAGGACAGAGGTGGGGGCTCACCACTCCACGCCTCAGTTTCCCCAAGTGCTGGAGATGGAAGGCGGCATGGTGCTGGTGCGGCTTGAGGGGCTGGGGTAGAGGCTGTGCCTTTGATGTGTCTCTCCCCATTGCTCTGCAGGAGAAGGGCTTTTTGTTTGGGTCCCTGAGCCCTGAACTCCCTGCACTACTGCTGTGTACGTGATGACTGCAGCCCCATCTCTCCCCAGCTGGGTGTTTCTCCTAGCTTGTGCTCCCAGCAAAGCACCCTTCCCACCGCCCCCTCACAAGGCTGCAGCGAGGCCAAGAGCAGACCCAGAAAACCTTCCAGGAATGACAAGTATGTGGCCAAGCTGAGGGCCACCCTGCAGCTTCTCAGGGCCATTTCCCCCAAACCAACAGTGCCCACCCATCCCCCGGGGACACTGCCACACCAAAGCCCTGGCATCTCCCCTCTCCAGCTGGAAGCAACAATTTTCTCCACTCCTAATCCTGTGCCATATCTCAGTCTCAGCAGACCACGGGGATGAATCCTGCACTGCCAGACAGGTTCTGCCCATGCTTCCCAGAGCTGCCTTTTGCCCTCAGGATGCCCCAAAATCACGGAGCGCATGGACCGAGCCTTCCCACAGCTCGTGCAGGGTGGAGGGGCAGGATGCGCTGCATCCCACAGCATCGCAAGCCTGGCCCGCATCCTGCAAACCCACAAGACAACACCCGGGCGCTGGAGGAGCTGCTCAGCTGGCCGTGTTGGGTTAGATGAGCTCTTTTCTGCTGTTTTCAGCTGGCCTAACCCAGAACATTTCTTGAGTGGGTGTGGGTGCCGACAGTGAAATTAATATCCCTCGGCAGTCCCCGTGGGATGGCGGGAGGCAGGCTCAAAAACACAGCTTTGGAGAGACGGGATGGGGGAAGTGCTGCCAGACACATGGCTGGTGTGAGAGCTGAAGCCCTCACCATGGGAGCTGCTGCTCTGTTGTGCATGCACCGAGGTTTTTGGGCTGCTCCCCGTCCCCAGCATCCACAGCCAGGTCACTTCAGTGCCTGGTGAATTGCAATTACACCTGGGGCTTGGTGCCAAGGAAACCACGGGACCTCTGCGTGGCCAAAGCCCCCAGAGGTGTTTGCAGGCAGGGGGGACTGGCAGCCCCAGAGCATCGCTGCCTGCTGGGGACGGGCACACGTGGTGGCTGGAGCGCCTTTGCTCGCCACCCAGAGACCCTGCCGCTGGCCTGACCTGCTTCGCCATGCTCCCCATCCTCTCTGAATTATTAAAGCCTTCTGCCTTGTTCCTGCTCTCGCTTACTTGGCTTATTATGTTTGCTCAGCCTCCGTGTCGCCTCTGCTCTCCAGGAGAGCGCACGGGGAGGCAGAGAAATAGCGCCGGGAGCATGGCCGTGTGTTCTAGTGCAGCAGTGGAAGCCTTTCTCTTGATGGCATCCAGCCATCCTTTCTCCTGATGCAACCCAAAAAGCTGCTTGGGGCAAATCTGCCTGGTCCTTTCCAGGGGGCTCCGCTTCAGGGTCTGAACCCTGCCCGTTGTCTCCCCAGCCCTGCGTGGACTCTGCACCCCTGGCGCTGGCAAGCGCAGGCAGCAGACGAAGGCTTTGTGCAATCTCTCTCCTGGACCCCGCCTGACCTTTAAACGCTGAAGTCATCTCTCGCCAGAGCACAAACACAGCAGGGCCGGGCCCCTCCTGAGCCCCGGGCTGCTTTAGCATTGCTCCTGCTCGCAGCAGGGAGCCTCTCCCAGCTCCAGAGCCCCTCCTGCAGGCAGCCGGGCGGCTGCGATTACCCCTCCCAGGGCCTGGGGGGATCCCAATGGAAAGGCGGATGGACTGCTGCCTCAGAGTTTATTTTGGGAGCTTTTTCTTTCTTTTCACCCTTTTTTTAGCATGGTGGCTGGGAGGGAAGGACACGCTTCCCTAAGTGCCTTCCAATCACTGGGCCAGTGGGCTGGCTAAACACAAGGCAGGGAGGGAGCCTCCTCCTCCCCTTGCACAGGGCCGCCTCTGTGCATCTGCCTGCGCCCTGGGCAGGATGCATGGCATGGGGGACACAGCTGCCTGCTCTGTCTGCTTCCCCCGCCTCGGGCCCACCCTGCCAGAGCCCGTGCAGAGCAGCCCTTTAGGGACGTGCTGGTCCTCAGCGAGCGGAGAGGACTTTCTATGCCACTGGAGTGGGCATAGGGGTCTGCCGTGGGCCCAGCAGCCCAGGGTAACCGTTCTTTGTCGGGAGTGCAGGATTTTGGCACAGCTGGGGCAGATTTTGGAGGTACCACTTAATGTGCTATAAGAGGGATTTGCTGGGAGCAGGTTAAGTTTCCTGGGCTGGGGGTGTAACTGAGGGCAGCATGGGCAGGCACAGAGCCAGGGCTGGCTGTAGATGGGGGCACCCCCCAGGCCTTGCTGGCAGCCTTGGCCCCTCTCCCCGCTTCTGGGTGGTGCCTGGCCCTGTGCAGGGCAGCCTGTACCCTTCCCTTTGGGCATCTCCTCCAGAGCCCAGGCTCCCGGACACCTTCCCAAAGCCACTGTGATGATCCTGGTGTGGTGATCCTGATGGAAGGAGCTGCTTTCCCTGCTGCCAGCCTAGGAAATCCCGGGATGGGTGAGGATAGCCTGGGGGGGTTGAGGGGAACGATCCTGCTGGGCTGGCACTCCTACAGGTCTTCTAATAATTTCTCTGCTGCAATTTTGCATTAGTGATCCTGAATGGGGCAGGGAGGTGTCTGAAACAGCAGGTCGGCCTTCCAGCAGCAGGTGAGACCTATCTGCTTCTGACTTACGGGCATTAGCCCATATCAGTAATCTCATGCACTGCATGCTGCTGCAGAGGGGATAGGAAACCTGGGTATAAGGACAGGTGTGAAGGCTGCCTAAATAATTATTTCCAATCTGTGCTGATGAGACTTGGGCAAGCTGTTCTTCGTGCTCCCAAGAATTACTCTGGGACCTGGGGAAGGGCAAGCAGGGTGCCCGTCCGCAGAAGGGTGGAGGTGAGGAGCCGCTGCCCGCCTGCCTGCCAGCAGGCAGCTGCCTGCCGCCGTGGCAGCCCGGCGCCGCCGAGCACATCGTGCGAGCGGACGGCGCGGTGCTGCGGGGCGATGCTCCCATCTTGCGGACGGTTTCAGCATCGGCGGCGGGGAGGGACAGCCCGGTCTCCACCTCCTGCAAAGCCTCGCCCCTTTGGGAAACCCCCTCCCTTCCCTGGAGCCCATCGCCTGCCTCCGATCTGCACCCCAGCTCTGCTGTGCCCGAATTCCCGGGGGTGCGTGACCAGGCTCGGAGTGGGTCCCGTGGGGTCCCCACGCTGGGCTGGCCAGCCCCGGGGTGTCCTAGCGCTGAGCACCCAGGGCCCGCTGGGGTGGCTGCCCGTCCCCGTGGCATCCCACTCTCACCTGCAGCCCGGCGTTGACCCGCAGCCGCGGCCCCTTGGAGCTGCGGGGCAGGATGGTGATGAAGAGCGTCCTGGGCTGGCTCTGCCGGTCCATCTCGGAGGCGTTGGCCAGGAGGGTGAAGCTGTCGGCCTGGGCCCGGGGGCCGTCCTGCCTGTACTGGATCTGCTTGTTCTCCACCTGAGGGGCAGGGGCTGGGTGACCCTCCTGGGAGGACATGGGCCACCAGCCCTGCTGAGGAGGGGACCTGTGCACCAGCCTGGGAGGAAGGAGGGAGCTGGGCACCTACCACTTGCTCTGCAGCATCCCTGCGGGATGGATCCAGCACAAAGAGGGAGCGGGATCCCCATGGGAAGCAGACCTGGAGCCCAGCCTGGGTGCTCTGCCTGCATTCCCACCCTGTATCCCCAGGGACATTTAAACACACCTTGGGGGTTTATGTGTTCCCTGTCCGCAGGGCAAACCCGCCACCCCAAACCCCACCATCCTGAGGGCAAATAGCTCTGCTGGGGAGAAGAGCCCCGCAGTCCTCCCCAGCCTCCCAGTGCCGCTGGGGGCTGGAGCCCGCCCCCAGGCTCTTCCCAAATCCCCTGGGAAAGCAGCGTGGTGGGCAAGCGGGCACCCTTGGCTGCTCTACCTCACTCCAGGTGAAGCTGTGCAGCCCGCCGTCCTCGGGCCGCTCGCTGTTCAGGAGGGTGCCAAACCGGGGGGGCTCGAGCACCTTGAACTCCATGCCGAGAGCTGTGAAGTAGGCGTTGGGGATGTTGAGGGTGCCCGTGGAGAGGGTGACAGAGCCACCTCCCAGCACTGTGATGTTGTGGACATCCAGGGGGATGGTGATGGGGAGCACGGTCAGGCTCACCACCACCCCTTCCAGCGGGTCTGCACTGCTGGCCGTGATGTCCACAACAAACCGGTCATGGTCCTCCTCTGGCTTGGAGTGGAGGTAGAGGACTCTGCCGTTGTTGATGTCTTCCTGGGTGAAGGACTGGATGGGGTCCAGGCTGGGCTGCTCGTTTGAGTCTTGGCCATGCTGAAGCATCGCCAGGAAGCCGGAGGCCGGGGGACTGCTCACCAGGTAGACTATGTCTTGGGGAGGGATTTCTTCGTGGGTCACCTGGGAGTACGGGCGAGACAAGGCATGAGTAGGGATCTGGTGCGTGTAAGGCTGGGCTGCTCCACAGCCCACCACTGTGCAATCCCTCAAGGCTTTGCTGTGGGATGAGCTGCAAGAGTGCCCTTCTTGCTGAGGCTATGCCTGAACCCTGCCTCTACCCCTGGGCAAAGACTGACATAGGCACAAGCCCCTTGCTCTGGGCAGGTGGAAGTAAAATGGAGTGCCACCAGTGGCTGTCCTGGTTTGGTGGTCAGGGAAGTAATGCTGGCTTAGGGAATGACTAGAGAAGGGGATACTCACCAGTAAGTACTCCTCCTTGATCCCAGCCGCTTCCCCCTGGAAGACGTGGATCTCCTTGTGGTTGACTATGCGCAGGGGGCTGGGATGGGTGCCCAAGAACACGCTGATGGCCAATGTGTCCTCCACCGCCACCTCGTTCGCTTCTACAGTGAACTGGAGCTCATCCCGGGTGTTCCTGCTCCCGTTGTGGTGGTAGGAGATCTCTCCTGCTAGCAGGTCCCTCTGGGAGAAGGCCATGACTGGCTGCTCCCCTCTCAGCACAGTCCCCCACCTTGGGGGGGTCGTTATCAGGAACCGTATCTCTTCATCTGACCTGATGTCCATGTTGGTCTCCAGGCTGAGGACAGAGGAGTCAATACTACCTCGGCTGCCTTGGTGGATGACTAGACCGGTGTTGTTGACTATTTTGATGTAGGGGTCTGATGCCTGTACTTCCAGGAGGGCTGTGGTTTGGTGAAGACCATCTGAGACCTGTAGCTGGATCCAGCCCCGGTCAGCCCCTGAATGGACAAAGAGGATCTTCTTCTTCCTCAAGTCATCCTGTGTGAACCGATAGACCTGGTGGCTTCTGTCATCAACAGACACAATGCTGCCAAACAAAATGTCCTTCCTTGCCAGCACTAGCTGTGTGTCGGAGAAGCCAGAGTCCTTGTCAGTGAAGGCGATGTCATCTGTCGTCAGCAGGTGCTGCCCATTGCGCACCACATTGAAGACCTTGTTCACCACCTGGACTGGGGTGTGGTCATTGACGGGTTGGATGGAGACCCTGAAAACACCTCTCACCTCCTCCGCATCAGGCTCAGCGCTGCCCTCACCCTGCCTGATCGCTACAAAGGGGATGTCGTCCTCCAGTGTCTCGGAGTCATCGTGCTGGTACAGCAGCCGGCGGTGGAGGATGTCATCGTTGGTGAACTCTGTGATCTCCTCTCTAGAGGCCCAGCCATGGGATGTAGCCCAGGCCAGCCTCCCATGTGCTGGCCCCTCAATCACTTCATAGAGGTAGTCCATGCTGTTCATGCTCTGTACAAACAAGTGGTCCTTGGAGATGATGGCTTGCCCCCCTTCTGGCACAGTCAGGAGGACGTTGGTCAGGGCTGGTGCGTCAGGGTCCCCACCAATGCTGATTGTGTAGGTATAGACAGGAGAGTGCTGCTCGCCAGCATGGACACGAAACTGGAAGGTGTCCTCTGCTTGCTGAGAGTTCCTGATGGTTGAGCTGTAGCTCAGGTGGTTTCTTTGCAGGTCATCTTGGGTAAATCCAAAACCCTCGGTCAGCCTGTTGCCGAGCAGCTCCAGGTTTCCCTTTTTGGGAGCCTGGATTATCATGTAGTGGAAGGGGACTGGGGCAGAGTTTGGATCTTCCAACATTGCCTCCAACTCCTTACTGGTGATATTTCTGTGCCGCTTGTTCTTCATCTGGAGGGGGACCATGGTCCTCATCTTAATGGTGGCTCTTTTAATCCTTATGAGAAAGGTGTTGTTTTGCAAGATCTTCTGCCCAACCTGGACTTCGAATCTCAGCTTCTCCACAACATCTTCCAGCCAGTGATCCGAGTCTGTGCTAAAATACTGGATGCGCCCTTGCTCCAGGTCTTGCTGGTGGAAGGACTCGACTTTTTTCCATTCCCCTCCCACACTCCCTTGCTTCTGGACCTCACCATACCTTAGGGGCTCTGTGAGGACATACAGGATGGCGACCCGTTGTTTCACGGCATTTGTCTCCACTGACAGGTTGGCTGTGGTAATGCGTGCAGCCCCTCCTTGGGAGATGGAGAGGCCAGTGTTGTTGTGCAGGCGGATGTCAGGGTCAATGGCGAGGATCCTCAGGGTGGCAATGGGGCTTGGGACTGTGCCATCGCTCACCTGCAAGGTGAGCTGTAAGTTTGTCCCACCCTGGTGCACATAGACTACGTTTCCTGCTTCCAGGTCGCTGCAGGAGAACTCTTCGATGGGCACGCCAGGGTGGAAGTCGTACTCCACATAACCTTCTTCCATCTGCTGGCCACCACGCAGTTGGAATTCGAGGTCGTCACAGGATGTGTCATCATCTAGGACCTGCAGGATGTCTGTGGTCAGGTGTTTCCGTGTGTGCTTTAGGACTGTCATGTGGTTCCCATGGGGAAAGATCACCTGTGGGGCATCATTGATGGGGTTGATCATGATGGGCAGCAGGTACATCTGCCCCTGCCGCAAACACTCTGGGATCCCTTGCTGGGCAGTCACTGTCACCTCCAGCATCAGCTGGTCCATGGGCCCTTCAGAGCCATCGTGGACGTATCTGACTTTCCGATTCACAATGTCCAACAAGGTGAACTTCCTTCTGCTCCTGGACCCAGGAATGTCCAGCTCCAGCTGGCCGTGCCTAGGGTCATTGGTGATGCTAAAGAGTATTTGGGATTGCCGGATGTTTGCAAGGCTCAAATCTACTGTTGGCTGGGCGTGTTTCCACTCCAGATAGGCCATGCCCCCTTCAGAGACGATGATGGGGCTGATGTGCAGCAGCCTGCTGATGTTGGCGAAGGCAGGTGGGAAGCTGTTGTCTGGCTGGCATGGTTCCACCACCAGGCCTGGTGCTCCTGACCAGACATCTGGAGATGGGGAGGTGGGTGCCTCATCCTGCTCATACACCTCGTCATAGTCCCAGTAGTGCTCCTGCTTTCCACAGCCTGATGTGATGCCCGATGTGATCACGGCATCTTGCAGACTCATCCTCTGCAGGTTTATCCGCAGGTCCTCCAAGCAGCCAACAAATGAGTTGTTGGTCATGGTCCACACAGAGGTGAAAGCAAGATGGTGCTCCCTCAGCCTTTGCAAAGCTTTTTCATTCATACCTCCAATGAAGAGGTGTCCCTGAAGGTCCAGGTAGTTGTTGATGCCCCGGTTGGACGTGGATGAGGCGTAGTAATCAATCAGGATCTCAAACTTGTGGATGTCCGTGTAGACTTTGACATAGTGCTGCTGCTCATCACTGATGAAGACGTTGTTGTGCAGGACAATGATGCCGTTCCCCTTCTCAACAAACCCTCTCAGGCGCCCATTGGAGATCTCCAGGTAGAAGAAGTCATTCTCCAGCCCTGCGTGGTAGATGAGGGGTGCCTGGGTGATGCTTGTTGTTATCACAAATTCAATGGTTGCTTCCTCCCTTGCATCCCACATGGGAAACGCAATGTAGGAGTGTGGCCCCAGGAACCCAAAGGGGTCCTCGGGGTCTGCAGAGAACTGCGTGCTGCACCCTTCCTGGACCTGGTGGAAGATCTTGGAGCTGCCGTCAGAGGACAATGGGGAGAGGACATCCAGGCCATTGAATGTCACTAAGTGGAGGCAACCTCTGAAGGGTGAGCTGGCCTTGGCGAGGTATGGCAGGTCAAGGCTGCCTGTCCCACCAGCATAGAGGCCGTACTGGATGTCCAGCTCCCGTACAGGTCCTGTGATGTCCACGGAGCTGTTGAAGAGGCCGTCGATGGTCAGCATCATCCTGCCATCTTCCACCAGCAGCTCCACATCATGCACCACTAGGTTATTGAGCTGCAGCTCTGCTGGGGACTGCAGCATCACCTCTTCTGAGCCCAGCTGCAGCCTGGCCTGCAGGGAAGGACATGGAAAGTGCTCAGCTCAAGCAAGGTGTTATCTGCAGCACAGGAGACACTCCACCTATCAGAAATACCCACTGAAGTGTGGACTGTTCCTGGGGGCTCACAAGTGTTTTGGTCCCTCTGTTTACTACTGTTCATCCTGCCCTCTTCCTCCTCTGTGCATGTTCTTCCCTCCCCAGATAGATACCCCTGTGGGCATGCCTTCTGTCCTGCTCTCTGAATTTCTCTCCTTTTTCACTCTTTCTCAGCAAACTCCAGTCTCAAGGCTATTTCCCTGGGGTCCTCCATCTCCCAGTCCCGCTGCCCCACTGCTGGGCTTTCCCTCTCCCCCCATGGAGGAGCCCTGCCAGATGCTGGCTCCTCTTTCCCTGCTCCAACCTGCCTGTTGCCCTTCATCCCTGCAGCCTGGGCTGCTTCCAGCCCTTGCCCTGGGAACAGGCAGGGGAAATAGCAGGCTTTGCTCCCCGCAAGCAGCAGCCTGGAGCCTGCCTAAGTAGAGGGTTAGCTGATGGACCCTGAGACACACGGTCTGCATTAGGGAGACCTCTGGCCAGCTGCTTGCTTGCTCTCCTGCTTTGGTTTAGATGTGGTTGGTGGCCCAGCCCAGGCTGCAGGAGAGGTGGGGTGTGTGCCTTGGGTGCTCCCTGCTCTTTTCCTTCATGGTGGATGCCAACACCACAACCACAAGAGGGAATTTTGTTCTTCTGTCCCTTCCCATGCCCCAGTTGGGCTTGGCCCACGGTGGGATGGGGGAGTCTGCTGATGGAAACCTCTCCTTTCTCTGGATCCTCTCGGCTTATCCCTTCTCTTCACTAACCCCTTGCACCCTGAGGGTGCTGTGCACCATGTCTGACTGCAATGTTCATGGGGTGCCAGTGTTTGGGTGTCTCCATCATGCTCCTCAGTATCACTGTAGGCAGTGGGTAAGGACCTTCCCAGCTGGAGCCTGTTTCTCTGTATTTAACTGATTCTCCCAAGATTGTGTCCACCCCCTTCTTAAACTTTTTAACATTCCCTGGCAGGGGTCTTGACAGCTCAGCTGTCCGGGCTTGTATCTGGCCCCATGGGCTGCTGCTTTCAGGTGCTGCCCCTTCATCCTTGCACTGAATGAAGCCCTGACACATAGACCCTAGCCTGCGGGGGGGGTGCTGACCTGCAGGGTGCCGGCTTGCAGCTGGAGCAGCAGGTGGTCGGGCTGGCCAGCGGCCAGGAAGAGCAGCCCGCTCCCCTGGCTGGTGTAAAGCTGCAGGTGGAGCCGCACCGTGTGAGAAGCATCCGCCAGCGGCATCTCCACGAAGCTGTCCCCGAAGAAAGAGGCTGGGGAGAAAAGAGAGAGGGTCAGGGAGGGAAGGACACCCCCGCCACAAGCCCTGTCTGCATGGGTGCTGTGAATCTGGAGCCCCCTGAGCCTGTCTATCAGTCCTTGCCCTCCTGGGCTCCCCGTTTGTCCTGTGACAGGGTGCTGGAGCCCCGCAGCCTGGAAAGACCCTCAGGGGAGTCTGTTTTTTGATTTTCCTAGGGGAAGGAGTTTCTAGGGGCTGGGTGTGTGGAGGCAGAGGCTGTGTTTCTCCTTGCACATACAGCATTTAGAGGAACCTTCCTCCATGTCACGTGGTTAGGGCAGATGCAGTAGCACCTATCATCAGGCTGAGTTCCTGAGCATTAGGAGGCAAGACATTACCCTAATGAGTCTTTCCCACTTCTGCCACAGCTGTCTCCCTTTGGAGCAATACGAACCCTTCCAGTGGTGGCTGTGTTATGCCTTGGCTGGATGCCCCGGCTGGTGCCAATCACTGCTGAACTCTCTGATGCTGTATGGGAGCCCCCGGGATGCCACTGGGTGAGCCAACACCATGTTCTGCCCTTCTCCCTATTTTACATGGCTTTCTAAAAGCTCTTCATGTCATCCAAGCATTGCTGATGTTCACCCTGAAGGTGGCTGCTCCGTCAGTGCTGGAGGAACAAATGCGTGTGCCTGTGATCCATATGTGGATGTGAGACTGTACGGAAACCTCAGCTCAAACAGGGTGCCTGAAGCTGCAACTGGAACGTGTTCAACACCCAGTATACATCAGCCTTGCAGGAACTCAGTGCAATGGCATGTGGTCATGAAATGAAAGACTGTGTCACAGGGCATATGTGGGAGAGGGCAGAATTAAAAACACAGGGAGTGGCAAGGCTTAATTTTACAGTGCTTATACTTTTTTGCTGGCTCAGTGCACATTAAATGTGTGTGTCTGCGATGCACTGCCACCCATTCTGGTTAGCTCCAGAGCAACTCATGGCAAAATTAACTCTGTGCTTGCAGGGCAAGGCATAAACACTCAGAAGACCTGTAAGTTGTAAATATTTGGGGACGATATGTCGGGGGGGTGTGTGTGGGTGAACATGCGTATTTTCAGTTCATATGTAGTCACAGTCCGTAAAGCCCGCTGTGCTCGAGTTTATACGTGCGGAGCTTGCCTGCTATACTTCACTATTGCACTTTTTGTCATCAGACCCATGCTTGGGTTTGGGGTCCCACGTGCAGTTTGCTGAGGTGCCATGCGACAACAAGGATGAGGCTTGGGCTTCTCCCAGGGTCCCAGCCCAGCCCCTGCTCTCTTTTGGAGGAGGCAGGGATGGAGGTTGGGTGCTGGGATGAAACCAGCCTCCTGTATGACGAAGTCTGGGTGTAAACACCCATGTGTGCTCTTACAGCTGCTTTTTTTCCTATTGCCCAAATTTCTGTGGGGCTGACCAGGGTGGGAATGGGCAGGAATTGGGCAGGGTCACCCTGCTCCAGCAGGCAGGCTTTGCTCATGGGGTGGTGCAGCAAGTGAAAACCCAACAACAAGCAGCCACAGTCACGGAGGGTTTGAAACAAGCCCATCATTAGAGGTGACAGTGAGAGTTTGCCTGGCATGGGCAGAGTTGGAGCGCTCTGCTTTGGCTTTTTGCATTTTCTTCTGAGCTGAGCTCTGCAGTGTCCTGCATAGAGGATGCTCTTCTGAGCCTTTCAGGGACAGAGAAGACTCCTTGCCCACACCCCATGAAAAATCATTTCCTGCCGCTGGCAGCAGAGAAAATACCTTGGCTTTCTCCTGGGGTCTGGGAGAATAATGCGTGTGTTGCAAGGACCGTCACCCCACCCGCTCTGCGCAGGGAAGAAATGGCAGCATGGAAATATCTAGTGCTTGCTTCAATACTAAGCCCTTTGCTCAGCCCAGGGCAGGGCTTCCAGCGTGCCTTACTCAAGCCTGCTCATTTCCTGGCCCTCGTGCCTGCAGTTGGCATGGGGCACTTTGGCTTCCTTGTCCTCTTCGGCCTAGCCGAAGTGACTCAGAGGAGGTTTGCTATTCTTCGCACGGCCGTGAAGGGCTCTGTCCTCTCCTGACCTGCTCCCTCTTTCCAGTGGTCCTTGCAAAACCAGCCAGCCCCGGCATGCCTTGCTTGATGGACAAGGGTGGTGGGTGCTCTGCCAGGCGCTGCCTGGGGCTCTCGGCACCACCTTGTCCTAGCATTTGGTGAGCAGGAATGACGCAGCACATTGCAAAAGGGAATCTTCCTCTCCTTCCTTGCACAGACACAGGCGGCCATGCTCGGGCCCTAGCAAGGCATGCACACATGCATGCAATATATTGTGGACCCTGGAGACATCGCATGCACGTTATGTGCTGGCTCCTGTCGAGGTTCCCCCATGTGTGCATGCTCTGTGCTCCAGCTCCCACCAGGATTTTGCTACGTTTCGGTTTTGTGGCTTCGCCTAATCCCAAAAACATGCTCTTCAGATGGGCACTGAGAAGCTGCTCTCATGGGGAGGGAAAGCTTTGCTGGGGCCGGACCCACCAGCAGCTCCTCTGGCAGCCCAGGGGCCAGGCAGCATCTCCCATAGGAGCTGGCGATCATGTTTGGGGGCTGGAGGAGCCGGTCCAGCACAGCCGGCCTGTTTTCCAGTGTGACAAAGGGCAGCAGCTCCTGCAGCCAGCACATTTTGTCCCGCCTCCATTCTCCCGAAGCTGCCAGAGATGTTTTTCTTCTCTTTCTCTCATAAAATACTACCAATAAAGTTACCAAAAGCGCAGATGCCCAGGGGAATGAAGCTGTTTGCTGGGGGAGGGAGGAGGGACCCTTGCCCAGCTCCAAGAGGTGCTGGGTTTTTTCTCCAGCAGCAGAGCAGTGTGAATTACTGCTGTTTGTCTTCCCAAATTCCTGCTTTATTTCAGGGCCGCTCTGCTCCTCTACTCTGCAGCCCAGCTAGGATGCGAAAGCCACTCGACCTGTGGCATTTCTCTTTCACAAGAGACTTGCAGCTTTTCACCTTCTTCTCCTCTCTTCCTTACCCTCCACATTGCAAAAGATGCAGAAAATGTGGCTTGCTGGATTTTTGGGGTCTTTTTCAAATGCATTTCACCCTGGAGGAGCCTTCGCGGCACAGGGTGCACCACCCCGATTGATCACTTGGACGGTGGCTCCAATTTGGGCATGCAAGGAGAGGGCAGGGACCCCCCCTGGGTATCCAGCCATGTCTGTGGGCTGGCTGCAGCTCAGCATCCCGGCATCACCCCCATTCAGATGCACTCCCGTGGCCCAAAACCACCTTTTGCAGGTGATCTAAGGGTGCCACAATCATGCCACAGGCATGTCGTGACCCAAGCTGAGCCTCATCCCTGGATAGGGATGCCCGAGCTGGCCCTCCCTCCCCTGTCCTGGGGACCACTGGGTCTCCACATCCTGGCCATGGGTCCGGGTGGGCACCCTGGCTGTCCTGCTTACCCCGGCTAAAATTAATTGATGTTCCCAGCTCACCATGTACTGCAGGAAATCGCTGCCCCTGCCTTGCCAGGCCGATGGAAAGGCGTTGCTGAGGCAAGAAGGGCCTCAGTCACAGTTTCCAAGCAGCCGGCCAGCAGCCAGCAGATTATAGGCTGCAGTGTCATTTGGTTTTTTTTTTTTTTTTTTGCATTGAAAAAAAACCCAAGACGAGCCAAAAACTCTGAGCAAGGGGCTGGGAGCGAGGCCCCAGGCGTGCTCGGCTCCTCCCGGGGCCAGCGAACAAGTGAGGGCTCTGTGTGAGCCGGCGCTGCCCCGGCACCCGTCCCAGCACCCGCCCCAGCCTCCGGCCACGCGCCGGGTCCGGGACTTCTTGGCCCTCTCTGTCTGCTCCTCCAGTTGAAAACACAGCAGTTTTGGCCTCTCCAATTACTGTTTTTTGGTGTTCAGGGAGTTTTTTGGCACCCTAGCCCCTGACTGAGCCGACTCCGGCAGCCCGGGGAGCAGAGCCTGGTGCTGGGAGGCACTGCGGGGGGGAAGGGATCCCTGTCTGCCCCGGGGGCTCCGGGCTGGGGGGATCCCGGAGTGCTCTGGGGCTCAGCGGGGCTGGTTTGGGCTCTCCTCCATGTTTTAACATCTCAGCACATAAACTTCTCGCACCTCCTTCCCAGCACGTAGGAGGACAGAGGAGCCAACTCCCAGCCCCAGCAAGGCAAAGCACTTGCAAAGCTCAGCACGAGAGTTTGGAGAGCAAACCGGTGCCGGACGCAAGGATTTTTCGGAGTGGGGAGACATCTCCTGAGTGTGCAGGGGGAAATGTGAGCTGGTGGATGGATGCCTTCCCGCCCACAGGCTCCTACCCCAGCTTGCGGCATCCCCAGGCCTGCCGGTGGGACAGCTGGATGCATTTTGGGGTGTGCATGAGGAGGTGCATGGGGGACACAAACGAGTCCCCGAGGGGCTGCAGGGACTCCTGTAGCTCTGCCCTGAGGAGGATGCTGACGCCGAGGAGGAAGGAGCAGAGCAAACCCTGCCTGGGGAGAGGGGGCACAGCGCCGGGGAGGGGCTGGCCGCTCAACAAGGCTTCATTCAGGCTGTGGTGGGGGGCAGGTGGGGGCCAGGGCTGGTGGCCTGTGTGTGTTTGCAGGGAGAGGACTGGAATTCATTAAAGCAGCTCTTCAATTACTGGAGCGGGTGCCAGGAGAGCCCCGTGCAGACACACGCGCCCCCCTGAAAGGCTTTCTGTGTTCGCAGCCACTTCCCGCCCCGGCCACACCGGTTTTCTGACGGTGGAAAAACAGCCGGGGAGTGAAGGCTCCTTGTTGCCCGAACAGCCCCGGGCTTGTGCGGCTGCTGGTGCAGCCCAGCCCGCCGGCTGCCCTCCTTCCCGCCCGCTGGCCGATGCCAACAAGCAGCCCCTGTGTCTGCAGCGTGCCCGGTGCTGCTGAACCCCCACCACCGGCATGGGGTGCTGCCGAGGCGCCCCATGGCCAGCCTGGTGCAGCCCTCCTCTGCGGCGTCAGGAGCTTGTTTCGAGGCCCTCTGAGTTGTTTGGTTTTTTTTTTTTATTTTAATGACTTTATAAGGTAGCAAGCTCGGCCGTCGCCAGCCGCGCTGCGCTGCGCCCACCCGCTGTGCAAACACCGGAGGGGCTGGAGAGATGCAAACACTGGAAAGGCTTGGGGGCAGCCGCCCAGCCCTGGGGATGCTGCTTGCAGCTTGAACCCCTCCTGGTTCCCCCCGCAGCATGTGCATGATCTCCTGTCCCCACTCCCAGCGCAGGCAGGGTGGGCAGGACCAGCCCTCCTGCCTCCGCCGTGGGTGGCCCCCGGCTTCAGGATCCCTAATCCTGAGCCTGGCTCTGCGATGCCTGAGGGGACCCGTGGCTCCCCGTGCCCTGGCTGCATCCCGGGAGGTGGCAGGGCTGGGCTGTGCCCCCGTCCCTGTGCAGGGTGGAGGGGCCAGGGGAGAAAGGGATCCAATGGGCTTTCTGAGAAAGGCTTCATTATGTTACACATTCCCTTCGTTTTATGACGTGGTTTTATTTATGGCTGGGGAAGGAAATGAGCAGCTTGTGAGGCAGGCTAAGGCAAACACAGCCACTATGGAGCGGCCCTCGGGTTTGGCTGGGGCTTTGCTGGGAGGAGGGGGTGCTGGGTGGAGGACTGGGGGGGCTGCTGCCTTCAGGCGCGCCCAGAGTCCCGAGCGGGTGCCTGGGTGCAGCAGGAGGGCTGAGTGCCCGTCCGGGTCTCCACAGCGAGGAAATCGCAGTGCAATGCAGACATGTCGCATGTGAGCCGGTCTTGGGCTGCAGCGATGGCATCCAAGCCTGGTGGGGACCTTGGGGACACCCTGCGGTCCCCCTCATGCTGGCAGGACCCTCCCCTGCAGGCAGCACGGGGCTGCCTCCAGGGTAGACTCAGGCACTTGGGACAGGGCAGAGCCAGCCCAGCAAACAGCCCCTGCCGTGGGAGAAGCCTCGCCCTGCTCTCCTGCTCCTGGGGTTCAGCCTTGAGATTTACAGGGTGGGGTGGCATCAGCACGTATCCATCCCTATTGTGATAGCTCCCACCATGGAGGAGGGCTTGTTCTCTTTATCCTCACTTCCACGTTTTACCCTCTGCAACTGCAGCCTGCGATTGCAGCTCCCACACCCCGAGCCAGGGCTGTGCGTGGTTTTCAAAGCTCGGCAATGGGAATGAGAGCTCCGGTTCTCGCCTCCCACCCTCCACCTGGCCCTCCCTCGCAGTGGGTCTCCCTGGGGCCGGCGCTTTCCAGGAGGGCTGGCCAGCAGAGATTGCTGGAAAGCAGCGCCCGGGAAACGGCCAGCAAAGCCGTGGCCGATCACCCTCCTCAGGGCTGCCAACAGCCAAGTGCTTGCCAGAAGAGGCCATCACCCTTGTTTCAGGCACAGGAGGAGAGCCCCTGGGCTGGGGTGCTCTGCTTTGCCCCCATTCCGTCCCGCTGGCCCCTGCCTCCCAAAGCAGACCATCCGCCCCTAGCTCTGGCTGCAACTGCACCACTTTGAAAACCTCCGCCTGTGTTTATTAATTCAGTTCCTCTCCCTGTTCCCCTGCCAGCTGCTCTCCCGCTCGCCTTCTCCTGGCTCCTGCCTGACAGCTTTGGGAGAAAAAAATGCCTTTTTGCAGCCCATGGACTTTGGGGTCAGGGAAAAACATGCCCCCTGCTAATTCTGCACTGCCTGGGAGGGGGGCTTGCAGTATCACCCCATGTCCTGCCAGCCCTCAACCCCCTGCCCAACGTGTGTGCCTGCTCCTGCCTGCCTCCCCCATCCCTACAAAGCAGCATGAAGGAGCTGCTATAGCTGGAGCCCATAGAGCGGGGTCCAGGAGGCTTGGCTGGAGCTCTGGAGCTCCAGCCCTCGCTTATCCAGCGTGGTTTTACGATGATTCAAGCAGCCCTAAAGCTGATGGTATTTCCTGCGCTCTCCTGCTCAGCCAGATGCAGAGCCACGGAGGGGAGAGCAAGGAGATGATAGCTGGCACTGCCGTGGCCCTGGCTGCACATCGGCTGCGTCCCCCTTACAAAGGTTGTGGTGCTCTGAGGAAGACCTGGGGGGATGCATCCCCAGGGTGAGCACCCCCGAAGCCTGACATGAGTGGGAGCGGGGATGGAGAGCTTTTAATGACTTGTGGCTAAATGACTCCGGAGGGACTTAAGGAATAAGCCGGAGCTGGAAGCAGTGGTTGGAGTTTTTGCCCTGGGAAGTGAAGCGGGGGGACAAAGTGGGAGGATTTGGGAAAGCGGGAGGCTCAATGCAGCTTTTGTGCCATCCCCTGCAGGGTGACTCAGGCTCGCTCAGGCTTCTGCTGCCAGGAGAAGTTGTCGTGGAAATATTGTATCAGCCCCAGAGGACATGGTTTCCAAACCATCCCAAGTCGGGTTTTGTTCTATTTTTTCCCCTTCTCTTTCTTTCTTTCTTCTTTCTCCCAAGCCATCTCCCTCTCTTGCTGTCTGGCAGGTTTTCCAGCTCCACCCTGCACATCCCGGCCCCCGCTCCCACAGCTTTGCCTACTCTGGCTCTGTGCTGGCTGCTTCCCACCCAGCGAGGGAAGGGCTTGCAAAGCTGCAGGGGGCACGCGGTGGCATACGAGGGGACAATCCCAGCCAGCCCAGCACTGGAGGAGCAGGGGGACCTCGAGGGAAGCCTGGACTGGAGGCTGGGTTACGGGAGCGGGGCACCCCGGGCGCATGTCCCACCTGCAGATCCCCAAATGCCATCCCTGCCCACCCAACAGAGCCGCTGCCTGTTCCCGAGCTGATCTCCAGCCCTGGCAGAGGGAAGCAGCCTTCCCGGGAGCCAGCGGTGGGGAGCAGCAGAGCCCGGCCAGGGGATACGCACAGGCATCCCTGGAACGGCTGGACGTTACCGGAGAGACCCTCGCCTGCTGTCAACAAACAGCACGGCCGCCGCTGGAGAGGGGCCCGTCTCCAGCCTCCCGGGCTCAGACGTTTCCCAGCCTTGCTTGTGTCAAACGGCTCTTGAAGTGCCAAGATGGGGGAGGTTATCGGCCAAAGTCGGGGCGAGTCAGGGAAGGACAGGCACAAGAGCAGCGCACAGCCCAGCGCACGGAGGGAAATGCTGAAGCTCTGCCAGGAGCTACCTGCCGGCTTTAATTTCAGCATCCAGGGGCAGGGAAGGAGCTTTTAAAATATGCAGCTCAGGGCGATCTGGCCACATACATGCTGGCAGGGCAGCATCTGCAGCATCCACAGCACCCTGTGACCTGCAGGGTCACAAGGCCCATGGCCAGGATGGGTGTTCGGTGATGCTGAGTGCTGTGAGGGGCAGAGAAAAGTGTCTCCACAGACAGGGAGGGGTGTTTGCAGTGTGGATGGGGAAAGAGGAGGTTTTTTTCTCATTTGGGGGTTGACATGCTAAATTGTCTGCCTTGCAGTTCTAACTGCAAAGAAAATGAGTATTTTCTTTTTTTTCCCCTTTCTAGAGCTAAAATCTCTTCTCTTCTCTTCTCTTCTCTTCTCTTCTCTTCTCTTCTCTTCTCTTCTCTTCTCTTCTCTTCTCTTCTCTTCTCTTCTCTCTTCTCTCTCTTCTCTTCTCTTCTCTTCTCTTCTCTTCTCTTCTCTTCTCTTCTCTTTCTCTTCTCTTCTCTTCTCTTCTCTTCTCTTCTCTTCTCTTCTCTTCTTTCTTCTCTCTCTCCTCTCCTCTCCTCTCCTCTCCTCTCCTCTCCTCTCCTCTCCTCTCCTCTCCTCTCCTCTCCCTCTCCTCTCCTCTCCTCTCCTCTCCTCTCCTCTCCTCTCCTCTTCCTCTCCTCTCCTCCCCTCTCCTCTCTTTCTCCCTCTTCCCATGTTTTCAGAGGTCCCCCCTCTCCACCCTGCCTCCTCCTCCTCACGCCTGTTATCCCCCTGGCTTTTCCATCTATGAGAACAAGCAGCAGGGTGATGTTTATAGAGAAAATAAATGCCTGCTCTATTTCTAGCACAGGGGGGACATATATCTGGCCGCGTGGGGCTGTGGGGGTGTGGAAGCAGGCGCGCACATCCCCTCCCAGGGCTGCAGGGCAGGACAGGAGGCTTTTCTCAGCCCCATCTACCTCGAGCCAAAACTTTCCTCTCTCCTCCCCAGCTCCCAGAGGAAATGACCCTGGTGGGCCCCAGAAATTTCTGTGGGGTGGGATGGGATGTACAAAAACCTCAAAGCCTGGCTGAAGCCTAGCTGGAGGCTGGGAAAGGGAATGGCAAATTCCTCCTGACCCCCCCTCTCCCGCTTTCTGCCTATGCACTGGAGAGCACTGGGGGGACTTAGGGGCATGATAACAGGATGGGGGGCATCCATTAAGACACCTGGCGATGGCACCGCATGCAGCTGGGGGCTCTGACCCCCACCCTGACACACACCTTCCCCTTGCCGGCCCGCAGCAGGGAGGAAAAACAATGACCAGAAAGCCAAGATTTGGGCAAAAGAATCAGCAAGGAATCACGGGTGCCGTCCGGAGCTGACTCACAGCCCATGAAGGCTCCTTGAACAGCCAGTGAGTCACGGTGATGGATGAATGTTGCTTTTCTGTCTCCTTGGCTTAGAGGCACACGATGGGACCGGCCACCTTCAAACCATGCTGTTTGCCCCATGACTTTTGCCGCTCCCATCAATTTTTGGCAGCGCCCTCCCCTCCCCAGGATGCTTTCTGTCTCCTACTGTCTGTCCGGCTGTCAGGCAGCCAAGAGCAGCTGTTGGGCGCAGGGCAGCTCCCAGAGGTATTGCACAGAGCGATGCACAACTAGTGCAGGTGACACACCCGGGGAGGAAGGATGGAAAATGGGAATTTATCACCCTTTTGGATCCAGGGCACAGGATGTAAACATCTTTCACCCCACCTCGCTGCCAGTTGTCAGGATGATGCTCAGAGGCCCTATTTGGTCTGTCCTGAGGATGAGTGACAGCTATCAAGTGACAAACAGGGTGGCAAACCTGCATCCTCCCCATCCCAGGGTCGAGAAGAGTTGCAGCAGTCCTGCTCCTCTGTTTTTAAGCCTGGCTTTGCAGAATCCAGAGCTGTCCTGACTCTGGGCTCTGCTTTGCAAAGCAGTCCTTGGCTTTGCATCAGGGCAAAGTGGGTTCTCTGGTTGTGGCACATTAACAAAAAGCCTCAGGTCTGTTTGCAAACTTCACAAGCAGAATGAACATCATGCAGGCATGTCCACTCCCACTGCAGCAGCTCAGGGAGAAAGATCACAACGGGTTTCTCTTGACCTCAGTTTTTCTGTTACATTTACCCTGGAAAAACTCTACAGGGCATCCCATCCATGTGCAGCATGGCAATGTGCAACCAAGCACTGGGCACGATGGAGATGTCTCAGGGAAGGGCTGGTTTGGTAATGAGGGGTCTCTGATGAGCAGCCTCCTTGCTCTGTGTCTCCAAGAGGTTTGGAGATATGGGGTGGTGAAGGGGCTGACTGCAAACTGGGCTGTGCTGCCTGCAGACCTGCCTTGTACCTGCTGGGGTGACTTGGATGCCCAGGCAAGACCTGCGAAGTGTATAAATATGAGTCGGAGATTTTCTAGGACTTTCCCAGCTGAGGGCTGGGAGTGATGCTAACGCTCAGGGAGGCTGGATTCCCAAAAAGGAGACAAGCTGGAGCCCGGCTCCTCCAGGCACCTGGAAAGGGCTGAGGGAGCAGCCCTTGGGAGCAGAGGCTGGGCTGAGCCAACGTCTGTTGCGAACAGTCTGTGCTTTGAGCTTTATTTAGGCACACAGACAGCATTAGCCTACCGCCTCTGAAGTCCTGTTACTGTCCAGCCTTCAACCTGACGTTAGTTCCTCCGGGTGAGCTTAACCCTGTCCTGCAATCTTGGAGGAATGTGCTTATATATTTGCCCACAGCCCTCTATTGCTAAATATAAAAGTGAGACGAGAATATTCCTCCCCGATTCCCACGATACCAGTTTGCATTCTCCCCCCTTTTCAGCCTTTTTCCTGTTCTTTCCCATCAGCTGGAAACTTTTCCAGCTGCTTGGAGCTATGACCTCAAAACATGTGGCGCATTCACAAAAAAGAAAGTTTGAATAAATCGGTTAGATTTCCAAAAGTGGAGGAGAGGAACAGCCGAGACTGCTCCCTAGAGCCGATAACCCCAGATAAGGCAGGAGGGTCCCGGCTGGGTACCCTGGGGCCGACACTGTTCCCTGCCCACGAGCAGGCACTCTGCACGGGGCAGCCGTGGACAAGCCGGGGTCACTCTCGCCTACCTGGGACCCCCATCACCACTGCTGGGAGTCCACCTGAGACTTGGGGGTCACATGCTTAGCACCCCCATGCTGGAAGCTCGGGGTGAACGCTACTCACAGGGACACTCCACATCCAATTCCTTCTCCCCTCCGCATCCCTCCTCATTACAAACCCCCAGTGAGAAGGTTTTTGGGAAAGGGGGAGCTCAGCCTGTGGGTTATCTCCTGGGAACTGGAGGAGAGCCAGGCTGTCTAAAAACAGTTTACTAAAGCTTCACACTCAGATGTCAAGAGGACAAGTTTTATGAGTATTTTTTCTTCTTTATATAATCTTGTATTTGTTGATGTGCATGGTGACTCCATTTCAGGCTGGGCAGAATGCCCGGACCCCTGAACCTGGGCTTTGAGGCAATGCAAAACACAGGCTTCACCCCTAAAAACAAGCCTGCCCCAGCCCCATGCCCAGCACACTGCTCATGGCTGGTGTGGCTCTCCCTGATGGGGATGGAGGGATGTCCCAGGTCAGGCACCCCCTGGGAATGCCTGGCACCCGCACTGATGGTCTCAGCAGGGATGCTCCCGGGGGATGGGGATTGCGGGAGGCCAGTGCCTAGACCTGGGGTTGCGGCTGGCATGTCTGCTTGGGCTGGGCACAGAAATAGTCCCCAGCATCAGAAAATGGGTGTAAAGCCCCTTTCCTTTCCCAGCCCTGATGGTCCATGCCAGGCGGATGCCCATTGATCCCTGGAGCTGTGCCCCAGCCATGGGTGGTGTTACCTGGGGGGAATCTGGGAGGTTTGCCAGGTGCCAGTGAAAGCCATGTGCTGTTTTTTGGGGTTGCTCCAGCCCATTCACCATGAAAGAGCACGGGAGTGCCAGGGCAGCCCCGGGAGCCATCCTGGACACCCGAGCGGGCAATGGCTCCACGTGGTAAAATCCCTGCCTGGGATGGAAAGGTCAGGGCTGGAAGGAAGAAGACCACTTTGTTCATTAACAAAAGGGATTATTTTTTTCCACTCAGCTTTCCAGGCATCGTCATATTTTGGTGCATGGAAAAAAAAGAAGGAACAAGGCGGGAGGGAAGAAGAGGAGTGTGTCCCTGGAGGCCACCTCCTCGCTGAGGAGGGAATGGAGACAACAAGGGACCTTCAGGGATCTTGCAGGTGCTGAGGGCCACAGGGCTGGGCCCTGGGATCATCCTCCTCCTCCACTTCCTCGCACTGACACAGGCTCAGATGCAGAAGATTGTTGGGGAGCAAAAGACCAGAGGTGGTCTTTTGCAAGCTGCCTGGACAAAGCAAGCTCCTGCCCTACCGCTAGTAAGAGCCCCGGCTCCCAGCGGGAGGGTTGGGGAAGAGAAACTGCTCGGTGAGATGTTATATTATTTTGGGGTGAGTTAGGAAAAAAAGTGCTTTTTAAATCCCCTCCGCTTCTGAAGCTGTGGATGCCACTGACCCAGTGCAAATGGTTGTTTAGACCCTGAGCGCAGCTTGGAGGGTCAGGCTAAGGCGCAGACCTGTCCTGAGCAGGATGAGACCCATGTCCAGACCCCGCCGAGCCTGCCGAGGCTCGGACCATCGCAGGTACGCGCGTCCCGGAGCAGGGGAGGGAGCAGGAGGCAGAAGGCACAAGGAGGAGGAGCAGGGTGGGAGCGGCGCTGCGGGATGGCCGTTGGGATGCTGAGGCAGGGAACACCGCCATGCCAAGAGCTGTGTGGTCAAACCTGGCCACTTCTTGGGGAAAACTGGATATAAATCACCCGCTCTGCTCCCCGCCCAGCTCGTGCCCTGCAATAACCCCTCCGCACGCTCTGTCCCTGTGCAGCAGCCACCGTCCCCTGTCCTCCCTGCTGCCTGGGGCCAGCCTGTCCTGTGGCACCGTGGCTCCTTCTCCTGGGAGAGACCCTCAGTCCTGGACAGACCCTCGTGCCCCATCACCCGAGGGGTGATCCTGCACCCCTCTGGGGCTGTGCTGGCAGGAGAGGCAAGCCCCTCGCCCCATGCACCCAGCCACCCTGGCTGCACAGGACAGACGGACGGAGCAGAGCAGGGAGGTGACACAGACCCTGGCAAATGCTGCCCAGCTCCCTCCTTCCCATCAGCACCGTCCAAGTCCCCGCTCCTCGGATAAGAGGGGCTGCTCTCACAGGCAGCTACTGTAGCAAGGCCAAACATGGACAGGGAGGGCTGGCTCTCCCTACTAGGGCTGCGGGACGTGCCCATGCTCCGTCCCCATGGCACAGGGCTTTGGCAGAGCGGGAAGGTGCCTTTCTCCCGCGGGCTGCCCACAACGCAGACCAAAGCCCCGCGGACCCCGCATGCACACAGGGAGAGAGCCCCATCCCACCCAGCACCACGTTTGCGTGTGCCCCTGGGGCAAGTATCAGACACGGCCAGGGTACACAGCACCCTGAGAGCCACAGTGGGTGAGCAGCCCCGCTCCCTCCCTCGGCTTTCCCCACAGGGCACCCTGGCCCAAACACTCTGCCTGAAAACAGGCAGCTGCCTCTCCTTGCTCCTGCCAGCTTGGCAATAGGCGCCCCGCACCTTGGGGAGGGACAGCCTGCACCCATGGGTGCCCACACCGCTCCCCGCTGTGTCCCTGTCCCTCCCAGCCCACCCTGTGCACCCGAAGCCGAGCCTTATCCCCCCGGGTTTCTCACCACTCCATCCCTCGGGTGGGCTGGCGGGACAGGGCTTACCTCCAGCTGGGGATCCTGCGCGGAGGGGCAGCGGCTGGCAGGCGAGCAGCAGCAGCAGCAGCAGCATGGCAATGTCCCCTCGGGCACCCATGGTGGCCCCCAGGGCTGGTGCAGTGGCTCGGGCTCCGGGCATGGCAGAGCCTCCACCAGCGCCTGCTTCCAGGCGAGGGCTGCTGCTACTACTATATTTAATAAAGTGGAGCGAGGGAGGGACCCGTAACTTCTCCCGCCTGTCAGAAAGGAGGAATTTGCTCAGATTACAAAGTCAATTTTCTCTCTTAAAGGGCTAGACGCCCCCACCCACCCGCCACCCACCCACTGCTCAAAGCGCCCTTGTTCCCGCTGGGGCGAGGCGAGGGAGGAGCAGCCGCCACCGCCGAGGGGGGAAGGAGCCCGACGTGGGGTGTGACGGGTGGCTCTGGAGGCACTGCCTGCTCCAGGCGAAGCGGGGCATCCATGGTTCTCCCCGGCACCAGGGATTCTTGGGGGAGCAAAACCAGCTCCTGGTGTCCTTGCAGACTGGGATGAGCGGCTCAGTCCCAAAGCCATGTTACCCATCCCCGGCTGTATCCCCCGGCGAGCCGGCCTGCCTGCTGCCGTGCCACCTTCCCTGCTGCCTGCTGAAGCAGCTATAGAATCATAGAATCGTTTAGGTTGGAAAAGACCTTTAAGATCATCCAGTCCAACCATTAACCTACACTACCAAGTCTACTCTAAGCCAATCAAGGGTAGACTAGACTAAACCATGTCCCCAAGTGCCACATCTACCCGTTTTTTGAACACTTCCAGGGATGGGGACTCCACCACCTCTCTGGGCAGCCTGTTCCAATGCTTGACCACCCTTTCTGTAAAGAAATTTTTCCTAATTTCCAACCTAAACCTCCCCTGGCGCAGCTTAAGCCCGTTTCCTCTCGTCCTATCGCTAACTACATGGGGGAAGAGACCAACACCCACCTCGCTACAACCTCCTTTCAGGTAGTTGTAGAGAGCGATAAGGTCTCCCCTCAGTCTCCTCTTCTCTAAGCTAAACAACCCCAGTTCCCTCAGCCGCTCCTCACAAGACCTGTGCTCCAGACCCTTCACCAGCTTTGGTGCCCTTCTCTGAACACGCTCCAGCACCTCAATGTCTTTCTTGTATTGAGGGGCCCAAAACTGGACTCACACCTCTCTCAGCACAAGTAAAGGCAATCAGGATGATCCTCAGCCCTTGGGGTTCATAATGGTCCAACTGTGCTACCGTGGCGCTGGGAAAAGAGCTTTCCAGCTTCTCCCCCCGCTGCAAAGCCAATGCCACATGTGTTAAGGACACGGTCACAACCTTTCAGAGATGCATCATCTCTGGGTCCCTGCTCCTTGCCCCGCAGAGCCCTGGTGGGTTTCGGGGCTCTCCTTTTTCACTGTGTAGCTTGTCTCCCATCTCTCCAACCCCTCCAAACCTGCTCCTGGCCTCCTGCTTGGATCTTGTGCAGCACACCCCTCCTTCCTCTTAGATGTCTGTATTTCAGGTCCTTTTTCCCCCCGTGCTGTGTTTCACTGATGCGGCTTGTTTCCTGCTGGTTTATTTCTAACCTCTTTAGGGCCCTTGGTGTGACTTTGCCGTCTTTGGCAGTGTTTGCAACACCTTCCAGCTTACAGTCATCTGCAAACATAATTAATTTGTTGTTTACTCTTGCTTTCAGATCATTAATGAAGACATTAAATAAACCTGGGATGTGCCATTTTCTCAGTAACTTTTTATGAGTAATTGTCAGGGGCTCAGTAAGTTCATTAGCTAATTCTATTTAGTCTGGGGGTTACATATTATCCAGACTTGCTGATTTGTACAAATTCAATTTTGCTAAGTATTCCCTTTCCTGCTTTTTATCTTGAGGTTTACTGAGGACCTCTGCGTTAACTTTGCTTTCTGTCTGTCCTCAGCAGTCCCCCGCTCTTTGCCTTGTTAAGGGCTGATTGAGGGACAGAGGCCTGCAGGGCTTGGCCCTTCGGGTGGATGCTTGAACTCAACTGTCTCCATCATTATTCATGGGTAACAGGCAGGGTGAACGCATCCACTCCTCTCCTGCCCACTTGGCACAGGAGGTCCCACTCCCCTCTCTGGAAGGATGTACCAGCACCACCTCCAACCCACGAGCAAGCATCCCTGGGTTTCCTCCTGGCTCCCTGTCCCCAGGCTTGCTTTGCTCCCTGTGGCACCAGGGATGAGCCACCATTTGCCAGGGGAACATCGGCCTTGGGCAAGGGCAGCAGGTATGGCTTGAGCAAGGAGAAGACGGCTCCAAGCACCCTGAGCATCCTCCACCTCAGGGATGCTCACTGGCCCTCTCCTGCCTCTGCAGGTGGGGTTTTCCCCGCTCCAGCAGCAGGACACCCGCCTGCGGCAGCAGGGATTGCTGCTTGCTGGCCACGCTGGCTTCAGTGTCACCCGGCACTGAATGGGAGGAGGCTGGTGGGAAAATATCAGAGAGAAAAATGGCCACAGTGAGGACATAGTAAAACCTTCACTGCTATTTTTATTTATTTTTTCTCCCCCCCCTCTAATAAGGAAATTACAACCTCTGGTTCAAACCTGTGTTTTCCGGAGAACTGTCCCCACCAAGTCCCCACAGCAGCCCACGCGCTCCTGCCGCAGGCTGCTTCGGCCGCCCCCCTCAGCGGAGCCCCCGAGCACACCCCCATGCCCCGCATCTGGCCAGCACATTTGCTATCCCTCAGCCAGGCCCTGGCGGCAGCTGGGGATTTGTTTTTCCCTTTCCGAGCCAACATCTGGCCGAGTGGCGGAGGGGCAGAGCCAGCATGGAGAGGTGCCTCTCTGGGCACTCGGGCAGGGATGGCAGCCTTGCTCTGCACTGAAACCCGCTCTGGTACCGGCGCTGCTAAGGAGAGACCCGCATGCTTCCCCCGCAAAGGCAGCTCCGACTGGGGCTTGCCCGCTGCCGGCGTGGGGAGCCAATGCCTGGGTGCCCCCACCTCCATTTGCAGGCAGCGGGGAGCTGCCCTCGCCCTCTGGTGAGTGCCCACCGCGGGGAGACCTGGCTGCCAGGGTGGGCAGGGGGCTGCGGGCTCAGGGAACCTGCCGGGGGGTGCTTTGAGGAGGGCTGGGGGAAATACAAGAAAAGTTAAACTCTTTCCTTCCCCTGCAGCCCGGTGGGCTGGTGTTGGAGGCGGCCGTGGTGTCCGTCCGTCCCGACGCAGGGCTGCTCCCCCGCCTCCTGTCGGTGCTGGCTGGCCCGCCGGCCTCCGGATGCATTTATTTATCCAAGTCCAGCTTTTATTTCGGATGTGTTTCTAGGGTAGCCGGTGTGGAGGGAGGTGTGGAGGGCTGCTAGGCACCTCTTGGCCACCCCACCTCTCATGGGAGCCCCACTTTGTCTGCTGCATCCAAGCCCAGCATGGGCTGGCCAAGCCGGGAGCCCTTTCCCTGGATAGCAATGCACCCTGTTTGCTTGGCGTGGGCAAAGCTGTCTGTGGCATCTATTTCATGGGCTGCTTTTTTCCACCTCCTGTGTCCCACAGCCTCTGTGCGAATAACCCAGGACAAGATAAATCTCCAGAGAGCCCTTCCAACCCCACTGCTTGCTCTGTTTGAGACTTGAGCGATTCAGAGCAGTGGGATGCTGGCCTTCACCTGCAGGGAAGGGACACCCCATGCACCCTTTAACAAGCAGAGCTCAGCTTCTGTGCTTGGCTTTTGCCACCGACGCAACCTCCCACACCATGGCTGGGCTTCACACCGGCCCCGGGCTCCCACCCTGCCACCCACCACCGGCAGTGGAGGGGGTTGGCTGCGTGTGGAGAAAGGATAGGGGTTCCCAATGGCGGTGAGGGGCTGCAGCTGGGGAAGCAACTCTGTCTGAGGGAGGAGAGCAGCAAGCGTGCTTGGAGCGCGCCGTGAGCATCTGGAAGGAATATCCCATCCGGTGCTGGCAGGAGGGAGCACATTCATGAATGCTGCTGGGATTTAGCTTCTCAGCATCTGTCTTCCCAAGCACTGGAGGGATTTTAATAGGAAACAAAGCAAAGCCTTTGGATCTGACCTGGCCAAAGCAATGCCCTGGCTGGAGGTGCTGGGTGGATCTGGCCTGAGGTGGTGGGTCTCCAGCCTCGGCCATGTGCCCATTCCCCCAGGAGCGGGACATCAGCTGGGTGCTGTTTCAGCCAGGCTGGAGCCCACTCCTGCCTTGACACATACGTGCCATGCAGACAGCAGTCACCTTGGGGAGATTTTCTCTCTACATGCTCAGGGAGAAAGCGGTGTGAACCTTGAGACTGTGGTTCAAAACAGCTGGGCAGGTGTGCAATATCTCTGTGGTTGGGCTCATCCAGGGGCGTAGAGAGGGACGTCACTGGGTTTGTTCAGTATGTCCAGCATGCCCTGTCTCAGGGTGAAGGAACGAGCTCAAGGAGGAAGGGGATGCTGCAGGGACTTGGGGCTGCTGCCTGCTGCATTAGGCAGAAGTGCAGCCCTGCATCCTCCCAAGTCTTTCTCTTGTCTCTTTGCAACCACCAACAAAACAGTCTTTGTCTGGCAGAGACTTGTGATGCTGCTAATTTAAGGAGACAAACAGCTCTTCACAGAGTTTCGGGGCCCTGAGTGCTAACTGCCCTGAAGAGCCCCATCTGGGCTGTCACCGACACCCTCTGCCCCCTACGCTGGGCTTCATTTAAGCTCAGGTGCTGTCAGCCCTTGCTCCCCTTCACTGGGGATATGCTGTGGCACTGGGCTGATGCTGGCTGCTGTTGCTGGCCCTGTCTGCCTTGGGCAGTGTGGGATGGCCCCCTGCCTGCTGTCCTCAGCCCTGCCTGCCCTGGCAGAAAGGCTGACCCATGGGTGGGTGGGGCTGCACCCCTTACCCAGCTGCCTGTGTTGCCCAGCATGGGTGCTCCCCCTCCTGCAGTGACTTGCCCTCTGAGGACCAGGATGGGGATCAGGGTGTGTCTACAGCATAGTGAGCAAATGTCTCCTCTCTGTTGACTTGGTGCTACTTTGGGGTGTTCCTACCTGGGCACATCACATGCCGTCTTTGCATGGGGATGGGCTTTTAAGTCCCCAAAAAGCAGTGGACAGTGCTGGGGGGCTGCCTCTGTGCTGGGGTCTTGCAGCGGTGCTATACCATGGGGTAAGCCCCGTGGGCCAGACCCACAGCTCTCCTGCTCCTTTCCCCAAGCCTTGTGCAAGGGGCTTGGTATGAGATGGGCTTTATTTGCACCCCTGGAGGGTTCCGAGCGTTGTGACTGTACTTCCCTGTGACTAATACCCTTTGCTCTTCCTTGAGCACTGAACACATTGCTCCCCAGTGTTAGTTTAAAATAGGAAATCAATAAAGCCCATTTATTTTTAGCCTGGATTTAGGGCGTTTTGGAAGAGGAACTGAGCTGTGATTTGGAGCCAGCAGGCTCACTGGCTTCTACAAGGCTTGTCAGGTAGAGGAACTGGCTTTTAACACTAGATAAATATTGACCGATGTATTTTCAAGGAGTGAGTTCCCTGCTGTGTGAGTGGGAAACCCTCTGAGGGCATGGGGAGGGCTGCAGCAAGCCCTTGGAGCATCCGGGGGAGTGGTGGTGAGCTGTGCTGGCTGCTGAGGCTGATTTTGGGTGTCCAGCAAGGCCTCGGGATCTAAGCAGGCTCTGACAGAGCTGGGCTTGGACTCGGAGCTGAGAGACGAGATGCTCTTTCTCACCAAGCACCAGCTAGACCTACAGCCCACTAAAATTGGTCCAAGACCGTGGCAAACTCTGGCCCGGGGTAGTCGGGCCGGCAGGGCTCCGGCTGGCGCTGGGGGCAGGGTGAGCTTCAGGGCAGGGTGGGAGGTGAGGAAGACGCCGGCAGTGCCGGTGCGGGAGGAAGGCGGGAGCAGCCCGGCTCGGCTGGCTGCGATCCCGAGCAGAGGCTCCTGGCTTGCTGGGCTCTGCGGCGGGCAGGGGCGCAGGCAGCGGGCAGGGCCCGAGAGCGGCTGCCAGCGGCGGCAGCCCAGGAGATGGCACCAGCGCACCGCGCTCGCCGGCCCCGGCCGGGGGCTGGGTGGGCGCTCCCGGGGCGGGGGGGCCGGGGCACGGATGCTCCGGGGCGGGGCTGCTCACCCCGAGCCTGCCGGAGAAGGAGTCCTGCTCCGAGGGGTGCCCTTGCTCCAGGGGGCTTTGGGACAGACCGGGGGCGTGCAGGGCTCTGCTGCCAGGCTGTGCCCTTGGCCCTCTTGGGGCTAAGCAGAGGTGGGGACCCTGGGGACTGATCCCCCCACTCCTGGTCTGGCACCCGTGCTGAGTTGGGAGGGGTCTTCCCTCCAAGCTAGTGTGAATGTAGGGCCTGGAGCCCCCCCCGGTGCTGCCTGGCTAGTGCCCTGCAGCAACACCCCCCCCCCCCCTCCCCTGAAAGGAGGTTGTAGTGAGGTGGGTGTTGGTCTCTTCTCCCACGTAGTTAGCGATAGGACAAGAGGAAATGGGCTTAAGCTGCGCCAGGGGAGGTTTAGGTTGGAAATTAGGAAAAATTTCTTTACAGAAAGGGTGGTCAAGCATTGGAACAGGCTGCCCAGAGAGGTGGTGGAGTCACCATCCCTGGAAGTGTTCAAAAACTGGGTAGATGTGGCACTTGGGGACATGGTTTAGTCTAGTCTACCCTTGATTGGCTTAGAGTAGACTTGGTAGTGTAGGTTAATGGTTGGACTGGATGATCTTAAAGGTCTTTTCCAACCTAAACGATTCTATGATTCTATGATTCTATGAAATGGGGAGGGGGTTGGGAACTGCTCTGGCAGATACAGCCTGCTCTAGAGAGGGTGCTTGTAAGCCCAGGGCTCCTGATGCCTCTGTTGCTTCTCCACCTCTTCAGCAAGCAGGGGGGCTGCCTGGGCTCCAGCATACCTCTGCTTCAGCCAGGAAGGAAATCGGACGTTTGGGGTGCCCGTGTGCTGAGGGTCTGCCTGCGCTGGTCTTCCAGTAATTTCTGGCTACTGGTGATGGCTAGAGGTGGGACGTGTGCCTGGGGAGGGCAGGATGCACGTGTTTGCATTGGGATGTAGGGCTGAGCCACAGGGAAAAGGGAGGAGATGGCCTGGTGATGGAGGGCATTTTCCTGGCAGCTCATCCCCACCAGGACAGCATCCTGGTGAGGGGTGTGATGTCCTGTGACTCCCAGGGGTGGGTGACAAGCAGCCCCAGAGCCCTTGGGTCCCTCCTGTCTCTGCTCTTGATGCAGGTGCCGTCCTGGGTCTTTCACCTTGCAGATATTGGTGGCATCTTCCCCCAGGGGAGACCAGATAAAAAGGAGAGACGTGAGCCTTCTGTGCCCATTCAAATCCCCATTTTTGCTATCATGCTGTTTTTCTTCCCAAACAGCCTTCCTGCTGCTTGGCCCCTTGTTGTGTGTCTTTAGTGTCACCAAAACAGAGTGGGCAGGTGTTTACTTGCAGTGACCTTCCTTCCTAAGCATGTGTTTGCAGGCTGCCAGGAGCACACACCGAAACAGCAGCAGCATGAAGCCTTTTGACCCTGGAAAGCTCCAGCTGCTGCTTCACCTGGTGCTCACCAAGCTTGTGATGTGAGAGGCACCAGGAGCTCCCCCTCTCCATCCAGCTTCTTGGAGAAAGATGGAGATGGCTTCTTTACTTGGAAAGGTGATGGTTTCTCTGGGTGCACTGAGCTGGCAGGGTAAGATGCTTGTGGCTGCTTTAGGGGAGATGTGGGAGGGTGAGTGCACCCCAAACCCTTCTGCTGGATGGTGTCCCGTGGCGGACACCTTGGTCTCCAGCCAGGCTCATGGTGGAGGTGACACATGACCAGGGACCCAATTCTTTGCACCCGCTTTTCTTTTCCTTCCTTCACACAAGTGCTGAAGCCCCCAGAGCTTTAATGGGGTGGGTGGGAATAAATAAACAGAGGAAGGTGCAATGGCCCCCCTCCCATCACCCCAGCTCCCAGTGCTGTGGTTTCACTCCTGCTCAGGCTTCACCAGGGGTTTTCTCTCCCTGCAGCGGGACCCATCTGTCTTGGAGCAGGATAGAAAGATGTCACTTTGCTGGCACAGTCATTTATCATGGCAGCTGGGGAAATTAGCAGGGGCTGGGCAGGGAGGAGGGAAATTGGGGTTGTTCTGGTGGTGTAGGTAAAGGTTGCAGAGATTTCTAGGCTATTTCTAGCTTGGCATTAGTTTGTCCTGAGAAAGAAACCCAGCAGAAAACCAGTACTGGGGATTTCCACCTTCAGGTCCTGATGGGGCTGAGAGCAATAAACTCTGTCAAAATACATGGCGCAGAGTAGCTGGGATCTCTCAAGCACTGGGGATACAAATCCCCAGCTTTTAACCGAAAGCTAATACTCTTCTTCCAGTTGTTAATTCTGGGAGCTGGGGTATAAATTAAGCCTTCAGCCTTGCCATAATAATCACAAGGGTAGGACAAACCACATCACCCCATTGCAATTTGCAGGGGTTACATGCACCTTGCTCTGCGGGCACAGGAGCAGCCGAGCCGGCCTTGGTGCTTTGCACAGGGGACAGTGATGGGATAAGGGGCCTTGATCAAGAGTTGCCACCTGGAAATATGACAAAACCCCTGAAGGGGGGAAAATGTTATTTTGCAGCCATGGAGAGACAGTGCTGCAAACAAACGAAGAATAAAACGCAAATTAAAACCGATAAAAATTCCTTGGCAGTGTCCCCTTTAAGCATCATATATTTTTATCTTACTTCGGTTTTATTTGCTGGAAAGAGAAATGTAAAGGGAGAAACATTCAATTAAACCTGCTTGTCAGCTGGAGCCTCCGAGCCATGTCACTCAGGGCTGGAGGAGGGAAGCTGCTGGAGGTCTCCTCTGCACTGTCCCCATTGGGGTGGCTTGGGGCGGCTGGGACTGTTGATATTGTCTCCCGTCTGTCTGCTTGCCCACCGCTGTCACAGCCATCTTGTAGCACACGATCGCATTTGCAAGGCAATGTTAATCACCATAGTAACGAGGGCCTTATTTCTGGCAGAATCTGTCCCCCCCCAGCTGTGTGGCAGAGTGGGGCTGTCTCATCCCTAGGCTCCATGGAGCAAGGCTGGCTGTGGTGGCTCCTCAAGGATGTGCTTGTGTTGCCATCCTTTTCCCGTCTGTGCCACCATCCTCACCTTGCCCATCACATGCTGGCTTCTCTCCTGGCTTTTTGCTATCACCTCCTCTGCCTCTCCAGTGCAGTGCCCACAGAGGACACGTGGGGCATGTGGACCGGTGCTAGAGGGACCCAAATCCTGCAGTAAGGAGGCCCCGTCCATCCAGGGTCAAAACCAGGACTTTTGGGGCAGCAGCTGCCTCTTCAGTAGCATCTGGGGGGTTCTTTGGTGGCTGCACTCAACTAACACAAGAGGAAGATGGTCACAGGCTGGTTTCTACTCAAACCACCAGCTTTTCCTTCTGGAGGGTGACATGTTGGAGTTTCCATGAGCTGTATCGGTCTACAAAGATGCGCACCAGTTTCTAGATGGCAGAAATGAAGGATGACTGTCAACTGTGAAGCCCAACACATGCTTACTGTTGGGCTGCTTAGACATCTAAATGTGAGAGCTGGAAACATCACTGCAAACCTTGAAGTCTGCATATTTCTTATCTTGTACCAAGGACACATTTCAGTGGGTTTTGACCCTTTTCCATGAATATAGCATCCGTGGAAAGAGCCAGGGAGATGATCCTGGAGATATGTTTCTCCCCAAGCCAGGCAGAGCTTCTCTGAACACCCCCTGCCCCAGCCAGGGTTGACTCCCAGCAGAAACTGGTGATGTGGAGGATCCTGGTCATGTTGTGCTGGTGGGACCCCAGCACTGACTTGAAGGAAACATGCTGTGGGCTTTGCCCTGTTGAGGGCACAAGGCAGTGGAGAAGATGCTCCCAGAAGTACTTGCACCTGTGGGCACTTGGATTTTTCTTCATGGCAAGGAAATCTCCCCTTGGTGGAAGCTGCTGGTTAGCAATGGTTGCAACAGGAATGGCTGTGATGTGGATATCTGTGTCCTCATAAGCATACTGAGACCAATGCCTTATTCCCTGGCAGGCATTCATAATGGGTCTATTTAGCCATGAAAAATATGCCTGTGTCATCTAGACCCTCTTCAAGCTTCAAATACTGTGAAACCAAGGATGTGCTGCAAGTGGGGAGATGCTGGTGGGACTGGAGCGCCTAGCAAGTGCGCATGGAGCCTTGCTGAAACCAGCAGTGTCAGTGCAGGTGATGCTCATGGGATGTGGACGAGTTGCTCTCTGGGCATGGGTAGACGCTGCAATGATGGCAGCAATTTTTGGAAGGTGCCTCTTGTGCCCCCATTCCTTCTTAGCTCCCCACTGGGCAGAGGGAAAAAAACCAAGCAGCTGTGAGCAATATAGCCATAATAAACCCAGACCCCTGATGGGAAGGTTGTAATGCACTGGGGAGAAGTGGTTCAGCAGGCAGTGGGTGGTGGGTGCATTACAGAGCCGGGGATAATAAGACTAATATGAAAAATGTCAGGGAGGGTGGCAGCTCGGCAGCCTGGGGTCAGGCTCACTTCCTGCAGGGATCCCACCACCCACTGGCAGCTCTGGCAGCACTGCTGAGCCCTGGGAAAACTGTCAGCTGCTGACATGGCACAAATAGAGCTGTTTCCCCCCCAAAAAATCAGCCTCTGTTGTGTGTTTCCACTTGAGGTGTTGCTGCTGCTGCTTGGTGAAACCCCTTGCCGAGCATGCTTGGGCATACGCCTGGGCTTCTGGGGTCTGATTGGGGATGGAGTGGGGTGCAGAGAGGAAAACAGAGATGATAGAAAAGGAGGAATATTTTCTTTAAAAGAGCAAAGCCAGGAAAGAAATTGACTGGTTGGGGAAGAAAATGGGGGGAAAAATGTTTTGGATGAGAGAAGAAGAGCCTCCATCCCTAAGGCATGGGCTGACTTCAGCCCCTCCATCACCTCCTCAGTCTTCTCCAGCTGATGTTCCTCATCCCCCTGCTCCTATCTGCTCTCTCCATCTCTGCAGCTGAGCCAGCACCCATGGGCCCACCTCCCCATACATGGTCCCCATCCTCTCCTACCCTGCAGTGGAGTCCCCACTTCTGGAGCTCTACCTGCTCCCCACAGCCCTGCTGGGACACATGCAATGATGGATCCCCTTTCCCCATGCTGTTTCCTTAAACAGATGAAAATTCCCCATCCTTACTGATTTTGCGCATTCTGCGTGCTGTTAGGAAGATGCATCAAATTTAATTCTTGCACAGAAAATTATTAGTTTTGTTTTCTAGCTTTCTAAAAGGGCCAGGTGCATCCCAGAAGACTTTCCTGCATAAGCCAAGGCTGCCAGGATGCGTGCAGAGAGATGACCAAGAAATCAGGTCTTCTGCTGGATGCGGATGGTCCCCATCCAGCCCAGACCCTGGGGGGATTAACCACAGAGGAAGAACACAAGTTGGAGGAGGAAGAGGAAAGGATAAGCCAGCTGGCAGTGATGTTGAAAAGAGGAGGGAGTGGGCTGGGTCTCAGCTGTGAGGATGAGGATGGATTTTCGGAGTAGCCTTGGGTGGTGGTGTGTGGTGTGCGTTGGTTTTGGTTTTATTTTTTTTTTGTTTCTTTGGGGGTTTTTTTGGAAACTGCTCCTTTGTCAAACAGAAAGTGCTTGTGGGGAAGGTCAGACTTGATAAATCTCCCCAGTTTGAAAGCAGGCGTTCAGAAATGCTCAGGAATGTCCCATTTTGGTGATTTGTAAGCAGATGAAATGGGAGAGAGTTGGTTCAAAAGACTTTTTGCCTGGGAAGTGTGAGTTTGCAGTACAACATCTAAAGACAAAAAATGAAGCAAGACCTAATGACAGAATCCACTCGGTGCTTTCTGGTATAATGGGTTTGACTCCTACCCTCTCCTCACAGCCCTTCCTGGCCATCTCTGTGTCCTTGCATCACAGCCCCATGCGGACACCAGCCCTTTTGGGCGACAAAACCCCTTCCTACCAGCTCTAGCAAGAAAGTGGCTGAAAGCCAGTCTGGAAGCCCAAGAGGGGGACTCAGGGGACTGGGAATTTAAACATTCTTAAAGCCCAATGTGTCTTGCCCAAGGCAAATGTAGGCTCTGGTTTCATGGGTACTGTTACAGAGCCCCTGCCCCTGCTTTTCCAGTGTGGCTCTGGGGCGCAGGTAGTGGGAGCCCTGCAGCAGCATCCTCCAGCAGGAGGGCTGGCACTCACGCAGGGGAAGCCAGGGTAAGTCACTAAATCGGGGGAATCTTCTTTAAATAGCCTGTGCCAGGGTGACTTCTGAATGCTGTGTGGTTAATAGGGATTAATGGGAATTAAACAAGAATGGGAGAGAAGCACTGGGAGGACTAAACTACTTTGGGAATAGGCATTAAAGGGGGGGAAAGTGTTACCTGGAAAGTATCTGGCAAGATGGTTGCTGGTATGGGATGGCTGGAAACCGGGATCCTTTGGATGATGGTTTTCACAAAGCCTCCGGGCAGGGGGATGCTGCAGCCATACCCTGAGGTGCGGGGCAGGGTTTGGGGGTACAACCCAGGGCATGGCAGGGGCAGGCAAGGGCTCTGCTCAGAGCCAGCCAGGGCTACTTATTTGTGGACCTTGCATGCAGAGTACACAGTATTTTGCAGCTAGTGAAGTACGATTTGAAAGTCATATACAGTCCTGGTAGAGGACTGGGGGCTGCTGGCTCATCAGAGGGCTTTGAGGGTGTGCAAGGCTCCCTGACCCTCCTCACCCTCACTCATGACATGCTGGACCTGTGCTACCCAATGCAACATCAAACCAGTGTGAAAGGGAGGTAATGGCTGGAAAAAGCTGAAGAGGTGGATGTTGATCTGTACTTAGCTCTGTGGAATTACAGCAGAGCCCTGGTGAAAGGCTTCCCTGGCCGATACTGCCCAGGACAATGTGGACTGGGGTGCCTGTGGTGTTAAGAGCCCCCTGCCCCCCAGAGCCAAGGGCTGTCCTGGCTCCTGATGACAGCAGCTCCTCTGGGAGATGTCCCAGCTGCTGACCCAAGCACTGTGCAAGCTAATTACGTGTCGTTAGTGGCTCTGGCTATTAGAAATCTCCTAAGTGCTGACATGTGGTGGTGTTGGCACATCCTTGCCTGGGCTGTGATGGAGTCTGGTACAGAGCAGCCCGCAGAGCCGGGCGTGGGGATGTGTGGTAAGTGGAGCTGGGCCATGGTGTGAGAGACGACCTGCCTGCTGAAAACACCCTGCAAGAGCTCTGGAAGTGGGGCAGGGATGCAGGAACAGCACTGCTTACAGCCCCACAGCTGGCTTCCCAAGTGCCAGCCTGCTCGGGTCAGCTCAGCTCGGATCACCTCCAAATCTGGCTCTTGTGGGTTTTTTTTTTTTCATCTGGGCAAGTCTCACAGGGGCAGCTGCTGAGAGGCAAAGAAGCTGAATTGGATTTTTGTGCCCGCACGAAGTAGGCTCTGGTTACACAGCCGGAGAGAATAGGATCCTAAATTGGATTTCGCTGCTCACTTGGAATGGGCTCCAGTTGTGTGGGATTATTGGGGATTTAAAGCTAACATATAGGAAATGGTAATGAAACCATCCCCCAGCCAAAAAGCTGGGGAGCTCCATGTGCTGCTCTGTTAACAAATGTGGAAGGATCTGGCAATTAACATCTGAACCGTGAACAGAGCATCGCTGGCAACACTGGGTGTGGTAACAAAAGTTTGCAGAATCACGGTGTGGCTATTACCTCCTCCTCTGTTTGCGAAACAAAGACGTGTGTGCTAACACAGCCAGCTCCTTCCTCCTTGCTGCCCTGTGGGCTCCATGTCCCCTCCTTGCCTCTCCTGGCCTGGGTGACCCTCGCGGGGGGCTTGAGGGGACAAAGCAAATCCTCAGGTGCTGGGATGGCTGGCACCCATCCTCAGATCTGCAAAAGTATCGCGTTCTCCAGTACAATCAATGATGGATTTATTTATTTTTTTTTTTTTAAAGAATGAAATTTGGGATGCTTAATTGGATTTGCCTGGTGCTGAGATTTAGCGTCTGTGATTTGTTTCCCACTCCTCCTCCTCCCCCTCGTTTTGGCCCCAGAAATGTCAAGGCTAATTGCCAGCATTATTTCTCCTCTTGTTTGAGCCTCGTTCACCTGAGCGCTGGCAAATTAGGTGGTGTGTGTAAGCATCATCGCCCAGTGCTGGCGTGGGCAGCCCCTGCCCTGGGAGCTGGGGGGCTGGGCTGGGCAGGGAGAGATAGCTTAATTTGGGGCACAGCGTTCCTGCAAGCTGCTTAGCTGGAGAGTGCGGCTGAGAGAGTCCGAGTATGGATATGAAACAACAACTGATTTTTTGTGGAGACATTAATTGAAGTGGAGCTGTGGGAGCTGAAGTGGCAAGGGGGGCGGGCATCAGAGCCTGCCTGCATCTGGACAGGCTAGTTTTTGGGGTGCGGTGGGGTCTGAGGATGCCTGGATCCCTGCAGAGGGCTCCTGCTCTGGGGGAACTGCACCCAGGCTGGTTTTGGGGGGATCTTAGTGGGGTGGGGAGCAGGGCTGGGTGTCAGCAGATGGCATTCCTGAATGCTCCGCACAGCCTCTTGCTTTGCAGAAGCTGCTCCAAAATGGCTTCCCTGGCTTCTCCATGCAGCCGCTCTGGGCTGGCTGCTCCCTGAGCTCACCCCCTGCCCTCCTCACTGCCAGCACCTCCTCCCTGCAGACCCCGTGCCCCACAACTCTCGCTCCTCCTTGCCCGGGTGCATTCCCAGCCTCTGCTTTGCTCTCCTACTGTGTCCAGGGTGCTGGGGTGCAAGGATGTGGGGCCGAAGGTGGGGTCTGCCCAGGGACCCCAGCCTGAGGTTTTGGTGCCCAGGCTGGAAACATGAGGATCACCAAGAATGAGGAGGAGGGCTGGGAGCAGAAGCTTGCGGAGGCTGTTTATTTTCTGTCCCTTGGGTGGTAGGCTCTCACCTCGGCCTCGAATTACAAGTCATGTCACATCTTGGGAGGCTTGAAATTGTGTTTCTCAGCAATGTTCCCAAAGAGATTAGAAGCACTGAAATGGCTGAAATACCCTCTGAGCTTGGAGCGGAACAAGCTACCGAACACAGTGGAGTAGGATGGGGAAGAGCTGTGGCATTCTCAGGGGGCAGAGATGAGGCCTGAAGGCAGCTCATCACTTGCCCCCTCCCCACATCCCTCCTGGTTTGGGGTTGTTTTTTCAGTGCCAGTTCATACTGATACAAATGGGATGTGGGAAGAGCTGGGGTGGCCACCTTCCCTCTGGCATGGGATGGAGAGACCCAACCACCATCACAAATACAAGGTGTCTTTAAAGGGATACCTAAATGCTACCCATAGATCTGGGTGTTACTCCCCAAATTTACAGATGGAAAGTGAGGAACTGTTATTTAAGGGGACTAAGAAGGGCCAAGCAGCCATGCAGAAGCTGACCCTGAGTGTGGAAGGGATTGATTTCCAGGGCTGATTGAGAGGAGGTAGAGATTCAAAACTTCTTAATACCAGGCAGAAGCCGCGTGCCTTTCTGAAGCTCGGCTGCTTGTTTTCAGTTGGCATATTGCTAACACTGGCCAAAATTGCCCAGCTCTGATCCTTGCAGTCTCTTTTTGCTGCTGGAGCCCCTGCAACAGGATGCAGCTGCAGAGAGCTGTGTCAGCTGTGGGGCTGCATCCTGGTCCTTGCTGTCCCCCTCCTTCCCGTGCACATCCCTGTTCCCAGGACCGTGCAGAGCTGTCTGAGATGTCACCAAAGTGAATTGGTCCCCAGGTGCTGCTTTGAGGGCCTGGCTGACAGAGTGATTGATGATCAGCCGGCTGAACCGACACATCATACCACAATTAGAGACCTCCCAGTAAGAGAGAGATTCAATCCAAGGCAAAGACTGAGACGGTTACAAATATTGAAGGAGCCATTAAAGATGCAAAATCATTATCTCCCAAGCAATCCAGTGACTCTCATGAGGACATTAGTGCCAGAGCAGCACATAGGAATGATGAATGTATACATACGCATGGGTCTCACATTATGGAGTGGACAGAAAGACAAGCTTGATGACAAACACGTCCACAAACATGGCCATTGTCCCAGTCACAGCCTGGAAAGAAATGCAGAGAATTTTGCTCTGAGGAATGGATGAAAGAAGCATCAATGAAGTGGGGCAAGGTCTGGTCTGCTGCAAGGAGAGGTGACCTCGGGTGCTGAAAAGCCAGAGCATCAGTGAAGGAGGAGCTGGGATCGAAGGAGGAGCTCACATGGATGGGTGTGTTTGGGGAAAAGCTGCCTCCCGTTGGGATTCACCGCTCTGGTCTCTGATGGCTAATTATGTTGCCATGTTCTTCATGACTTGTGAGACTCAGCAAAAGCCTTGGCGAGGGTTGCCTTGGAGGTCAACAAAACTAATTGAATTGAATTTCCAGCGGGAGTACTTATGTGGCTATTTTCAGAGCATGTTTTTCCATACCTCTGGAAAAATTAAGACTGAAAGGGCAAGCACCCGCTCCTCCACAGCCTGGTGGGACCTGCTGCTCCAGTCCTGGCTGCAGCTGTGCCAGTGGGGAAGATGGCACTTCCACCACATATGGTCACATCCGTGGGGGAAGAGGTGTAGGGCAGTAGGATGCAGCTTCAGAGCCCTTCCACCTGGGGTATTTAAATCCTTCTGCTCTGGTGAGAGAGAACCCCAAACTGATTTCTATCTGGCTGTGCAGCTTTATCTCTGCAATAACAATGTGCTTAGTGTGCAGGGTGAAATTAATACAGAGCCGAATTTACCTTGGGAATATTTGAGCAAGTTTTAAAATGAATATTCATTGGAATTTTCATGCTCTTACATCTTGCTTGGCCCATCATGGCTCTAGCCGGGCAGCTGGGTCAGCTCTTTCTGGGGCATCACTTGCCATGCCAGAAATGCTGGAAATGTCCCAAAAGAAAATATCCACCTCTCATTTTCTCTGCAGCCTGCGAAGTTGCGGACGTGATGCAACTCCTGCCGTCAACATCTGTGCTGTGATGTGGGGCTGTGAGAAAAGAGGAGATCTGCCTGGGGTACAGCTCCTGTCTCCCATCCCAAAGGTGCTGGCTGGCTGGAGCAGAGGGATGCAGGAGAACCCAGGGGTTTACAGCCATGAATGGGAAGGCGTCTGGCAGCCAGGAGCCGGGTCAGAGCTGCAGGACACGGGTGGATTTGGCAATTGTAATAAAAGTATGTGAGCTGACCTGTGGCCAACTCTGTAGAGAGCTCTCAATGCTACAACTAAATGAGCTGGTGGCAGATTCAGGCAAGACTAAAATTAAAACAGGTCAGGTACGGGCAGTATTATGGAGCTGGGAGCCAGGGTTTCAAAGCACGCTCTCTCTGAGAGAGGGAGAGCAGAAAAAAAACCTTCCTGCATATGCAAAGGACATTTCCAGAGCTCTAATCCTTTGATTATAACAGATCTTAAGAGAAACTGTGCTACTCCTTGAAGATGGGGAAAAAAACCATAACTGCTCTAAACTGATGGAAACCGAGCTGCTAATCAGCAGAGAATAATGATCAATTTATTGGATGTGATACATTTAATGATGAAATACCAACTGTCTTTCCTAATTCCTGTGACTAATGGAGAAGGACATAGTAAAAACTATCAGCATACACTGGTGCACTAAATGCTGGAAGAAATACTGAGATGGGGCAGCAGGTATTTATATGAGTGCAAATGGACAAAGAGCAAAACATGAAGTGCAACAGAGCTGGGCAGCTAAGGGCTGCCAGCAGGTCTGGGAGGGGATGGGGCTTGCGGGCTGTATTTCAGGAGAGGGGCTGCCTTAGTGGGGAATAAAAATACACCCATGGAGACAACTTCAATTTCTCATCACTTTCTCAAGACTCCATAGGCTGCAGAGATTCCCACTGGCATGCTATAGATGTGCAGGTACTAAAATGAAGGCTAGCCACACCAGTCCCCACACTCAGTTAGGTGCCACCCCAGCACCTCGGTGTCCCTTCACAGCGGTCCTGCTCTGACAGCCCGTGCTCTCGCAGCTGGCTGCTCCAGCACTGAGGGTACTTCTTAACAAGCCAAGAAAAATTAAGACAGAGGAATGATTTTTTTTTTTCCAGCAGTAAAGCTGACAAATGCAATCCATAAAGCGGTGAGGGAGGGGGAAAGGCAACGAGGCTTGTCTGGATTAACCAGCCTGGGGAGCATCAAGCTGGGGCTGATGCTATTGGAAAGGAGCCTTGGCCACTTGTGCAGGGGCTGCAGCAGCCCAGGGTGCTGGCAGAGGGACCCTGCTAATGTCCCTTCCCTTGGTGGCCTCTATCCTGGCTGTGATTCCCAGCACTGTAGGGACCCCATCTTGATCTCCCTGCTCTCCTGGATGGTGGGTATGGCATGTCTGCCAGCTTGCTGGGGATGGCTTTGGAGGGCTGTGCTGCTCTCCAGGACTGGAGGAGGCTTCGCTGAGCAAAGACCCTGCCTCTGAATGAACCAGGGAGGTGTCTCTCCAGCAGAGAGATGGTATTACTGCTGTGAGGGGCAAGAAAAGCCCGTAAGGACGTACAGCCCTTTCAATGGGCCTGATACTCAGATGCCCAGTCTGTCCTGGATGGTCTCTCATCCTGACCCTGCAAGAGGCAGGGGGTTGCTGGCATTTCCCACGGCGCAGGAGGACCAGCCCTGGGGTGGGAGATGCCTTTGAAGAAGAGCAGCAGGCTGCCTACCACCTCGGCTCGCCAGGCTCAGCATCAGGGCTGGGAGCACGCCTGACCCCCGCGCACTGCCTGGCACGAAGGCAGCTGCCTGCCCTTGCATGCTAATGCTGCTCTCCTTGCCTGCACATCTTGTGCTGTCATTTTTCCTTATTTTTTGAATCTGCTTGCAACCTGTGAGGTGGAAGAGGGGTTGTGGGAAGAGCAGAAGCCAAGGGAGCCTGTGAGCCACAGGTGAGCATCCTTGGATCAGGGGCTGTACGGGCCTTGTCTTCCACCCTTCCCATGGGCACAGGAGGGATGGGTTTCAGCTGCCGGACAGGCAAGGGGTGACGACTTGGCTCAGCTCTGCTCCTGGAGCTGCACGTGCCTCCACCAGTGCAATAGCAGAGCCTGTAGCTAGGTGCCACTCAGTACTAAGGCGTCATTATTTTTTACGAACTAAGAGAACATTCCCTAATGCGCGTTGGAACATTATCGTAAATAATTAAATCTGAACTGCAGTTGTCACAGTAAATGAACAAAAGATTGTTCCGCTTCCCATGTGCAAAGTACAAATCACAGACTTTTAGTCTCCCTGAATTTTTACTGCCAATTTAAGGAAAGCAGCGAAGAAAGAACCAATATAAAGTCTGCAGGTTGGGAGTGGATCCAAAACCCCTCCCAAAAACTCAACCTTTGGGCAGATCAAATCCATTTCCCTCTCTGCGAGGGCTGAGGAGATGCTTGGGAAGCAGGATTGCAACAGCTCATTGTGATGGCTCAGATGGTGAATGCCTTGTGGGTGCAAGGGTTTTGGGGCTGAACATCCACCTTTCCCCTGTGGGATCAAGGACCATTTGAAAGCAGATCAGAATTAGCGAGCTAATGGGGCACATCACGAGCTCCAGGTATTTGTCAAACACAAAGACAAGCCGCAGGCCATCACACCGGCCAAATTCTGGGAAAACCCAATACGCAGGATTTGCAAGTCCTGCCTTAAATTTAAAGCTCAAATCCCTCCGTAGCTGATGAAACACTTCCACGTGTGTTTAAGTCTAAGGAATGTAATAGTGCACAATTAGGGGTTTATTTATGTAACTAAGGTTTTGTTTATCTCTTGGTCCATCACACAGCAGCACCTTGGTCTGCTCCTAAAGCAGCTGCTAGAGCCAAGCAGACAAACGATGTCCCTTCAGGGTGGGAACCAATGGCCTGGTATGGCCAGGACTTAAGGAGAGCAAAATATAGCCTGTGTCTGGGGAAGGTTGCTCCTGTATATCACAGGGACCCCTGTGGCCAACCGGGCTGAGCTTTGGAGAGCATCTCCTGCCCCTTTGGTTGCCTTGATTTAAGACTGTCAGTGTTGAGGACACAGTGATTTGATGATGGATCCTGATGGCTGTGACAATGTCTGAGGTCCACGTCTCACCTCGCTAAATCTTCCCATGTGGGTCTTAATTCAGTGCGAAGTGGGGACGTCTGAGTGAGCTTTGCCCTTCGTCTTCCTCGTGGCTGTGGGGGGAAGGCAGAGGGGGCAATGGAGGGGGCAGAAGGCTGCTGCTTGCCCAGGGCTCAGTGTTTGTCCAGGTGAAGGTGTGATCTTGTCTGACAAAGACTGCATCGCAGAGGGGATAAGAGCCTGCAAGCGTCAGCAGGGCTGAGTCCTGGTTTTGATCGGACCCCTGAGCTCTTGCTGCTGTGCCAGGCAAACAGGCCTCTGGCCTCCAGCAAGAGGAGAGCAAGCAGCAGGAATAATCATCGTCTTCCACTCCATCCCAGGTTTATGATGCAAAACGTTTTAAAAGGGTGAGTAATTAAGTGCTGCTCATAAAAGAGTCGGTCGGCACTGCTGCCGGGCTCCTCCATCTCCAGGAACTGGGACCCAGTGGGAGCTGTGCCATGGAGGGGGACGAGAGTGGAAACCTCATCCTGTGCCGGGCGCTGGGCTCATCCCGCAGGCAGAGGGACATGGGGGGAAAATAAACAGCTGGGTTTGTTCTGATAAGCAAGACAGAGACTTTTCATTTGCTGAATAGGTCCCCATGGCTGAATCTGTTTGCAGACTGTCCGGTACAGGGGGTGTTTCTCTTGGCGAGATCCAGCTGCGGTAAATAATCCAGAATTTGTGCTTGATGGATGTTCACTCCCCGCCAGCTTGTCTCCTGAGAGTTATATAATTCCTTTTCCCGCAGCTTGGCTGTAAATTCAGCATGATTCATGGCAGGTCCCTCCGCCAAAGGCTTTTACAGCCCTGCCACCCCTGGGCGGGCAAGGACGGGGCAGAGGGCATGGGGTGTCCTGCGCCAAGCGGAAGGACATTGCTTGCCAGGGCATCGAGTCTTGAGGGCTAAAGCTCTGGTGTGGGGTGGGCAGGGCTGTGGGGATGGAACGGGATTTGATTTTTGGAGGGAGCCAGCCCTTATTCTGCTGCGTAATCTCCTGCCTGGCCATAAGCCCAGCTGAGGCAGTGGGAGCCCAGACAGGGGGTGGGCAGTTCATAGGGTGGGGGGAGCCCTGGGGCGTCTGGCTGGCCCCTGCCTGCTCCGGCGCTGCCGAGGGAGGCGGTGGCACTCCAGGCATCAGAGAATGAAGAAGCAACTCTGCAAATGGCCTTTGAGTCTCAGCTGGAGCTAGGGGATGGGGCACTCCCACCCCTGCTGTCTGCCAAAGCATGGATCCTGCAAGCCATCAGGGCACTGCTTTTGGGCGCTCCTGTGGGGACACTGGTGGCGTCTCCCCTTGCAATGGGGTTGGGGTGGGAGGATGCTGGGTTGGGTCCCAAACACACTGTCCCAGCAAAGGGACCCTTTTTAGTGCTGTTTGCTGGGCTGGTCCCCTCCCAACCCTGCCCATGAGCTCCCACCACAATTTTTTCAGCACTCAGGGGTGATATCCTATCTGCAATATTAAGACATGTGCAATGGAGTATATACATATCCCCCCCTTAAATCAGATAGACCCCGTGGTGGACACAGCTGATAAATCCCCTGGGCAGTTACAAAGCCAGAGGAAAGGCAGGCAAATTTAATTAATTCTTATCATCTCTGACAGAGGCAGCGAGCAGTGGGAAGGGAGAGGGATCTTTTCAGCCTCTCTTCGCTGCCGAGGAGCAGGAGGGGAGGGCAGGGGAGGCTGCAGCCCCCTGCCCAGCACTGGGGCTCCGCAGCTGCATCCTGGTGCCACAGAGCAGGGCTGGGGCTCATGCCTGAGCACAGGAGTCTTCTGGGAGGAGAGGAAACAGAAACCTGCCAGCCTGCTTCTCGTGGTTTTGATTCATCAAAATCCAGGCACCTAAAAGTGTCAAAACACTGGGACTGTGTAAATATCTAATTCCAGGTACTGGAAGTATGTCTAAATAAAACAAACCAGGCTCGACTGCTCATCCTGGACAATAAACACCTGTAAATTGTGAAGTTTCTGTGATGCACTGCTGGAGTGCACCCATTTCTGCTTGGAAAAATATTTTTGGGCTCAGCTGGTGGTATTTATCTCTGGTGGTTGACTCTGTAGCTGCGAAAGCAAAGCAGGGCTGGATGTGGCGGTGAGGGGCAGATAGGATGCAAAGAGTATGGAGCAGGGCACTGGTGGTGCTGGAGAAAGGCAGGAGAAAGGGGCATGGGTCTGCCTGTGGGATGGAGACCCACTGGAGTGTCCTGCTGCCAGCATCTTCTGCAGCTGGTCCAGAAGCTTCAAAACATGCTGGTGCATGATTTTGACCAGAGTGGGAGTTACAGGTGAGACCAGTGGTGTGCTGCAAGGGGAGAGCTGCTCCCAGCACCCCAGGTTTCCACCAGCTCCTGACCTGCCCCAGATGTGCTGGGCTTGGGATCTGACAGGGCAGCCGCACTTCTGAAAGCTGATGTTTCTGGAGGGGCTGCAGTGCCACTCATGGCCCCCAGCGCTCCCTTTAAGGGACTGGGCAGCAGCCTGAGCTTGGCCTGAGCCCCCCTGAAGCCCTCCCCATGCATCACTGCTTGTTGTCCCCGCTCAGATGGGGCAGGGCACAAGGGCATGCAGCAATGACAATCCTGTCTAGTAGACGGGGTTGGCTCAGACAGTCAAGGATGTGGTGCTGGAGTGGCAACGGCTCCCCTAAGACTTGCTGCATTCCTGTGCTAGGAGAGGGGACATGTATTTCCATATGGCAGGTGAGGATGGCTTAGTGTCCCCTGAATGAAAATGTCCCCATCCTGGGGGCAGGACTGTGCTCACGTGCCCCCCGCTTGCCGAGCGCTCGAGGCTCGGCGCAGAGCTGGGATGCTTGCACAATAACCAACATGGCAAGGTCCGATGCGGCGGCCAAGGCTGCCATGGGACGTCCCCCCCCAGGGAGGCTGTCCACTCGTCAGGATAAGCCAAGGCTCCCAGTGTGGTCCTCCTCCATCCTGCCGGTGGGGCAGGAGAGGACAATCCCTGCCTTGCACAGGGTGTTCAAACTCCATCCAACTTCACCAGTTCTGGTCAATTACTCAATTTTTAATGTTCCTGTCCTCCTGAGAAGCTTCATTTTCTTTTCTCTTCTCCTTTTCTTCCTATCACTGGCCATTGCATTTTCATCTTAATCTGCCGATAGTTCATTTTCATTTGACATATTAATCTATGCTTCTTTCTGTAAAGATAACTCATCCCTGGTTGATGGCAGGAGAGCATAACCAGCGCCATGCCAGGAATATTTTACTCGCTTTGAAAAGACAGTGGAATAACAAGTAACCAGATCTGAGCTGGTATCGCCCATCCATTTTAAGAAGCCAGAGGTCCCTGGCAGAGACCTGCTGGCTGATGCTGGTGTGAGAGACATTGCTCTGGCTTGCAGGCAGGTGAGGCTTTGAAGCAGGAGCTGGGGCTCACAATGCCAAGGTGGGGCTGGATGCTGGGACCCCCCCCATCCCTATACACACACCTTGGCACTGGAATATTCGGCTGTTGGCACCAGACTAATTTATTTGCTGCTGTTTATCAGGTTTGCGGCTGGCTGGCGGTTTTAGTGCTGTTTGTATAAGGAAAGGCACCAGTGTTCAACAGCAATTATTTCTGTATAAATAAGAGCATGGATGCTGTTGGCTGCCCCTGGTGGGCCCTGGGATGGGAACTGAGCTGATGCCACCACCGCATCCCCAGAGGTGGTGGTAGGGACATGGGAGGTACTGCACAGGGTGGCAAATGTCACCAAAAAGAAGATTTGACAGCAAAAACTGCCCAATTTCCCTTGCGTCCCTCCACTCCCCTCTGCCAAAACTGTACTGCTCCAGGGATGCTCCTGGTGCTGTTCCCTTAAATACATAAAAGGGCTCCATCTGGTTTTAATTATTCAAATGAGCTGACAGGGTAATCAATATAAATGGTTAAACGTGGCTAGGATTAGTGTCAGCTCTGCTACAGCACTGGGTTAAAGCTCTTGAGATGGGGAATTAGCTGCTGCCCTGGTGCTATGGGGGAGCAGGGTGCTGGGTCGTGTCCCGTCTCGTCCCCCCCCCCCCCGCCCTTGCTTGTGGGGACATGGTGGCACTGCTGCCTGGGCTGGGGGTCATGAGGTGAGCATGTGGCCGCTCTGGCAGATGCAGGATTTAAAACAATAACCTGCAGCATTTCTGGTTCTGGCTGCTTTTTTATTGCTAATATACTGCTAATTGTGCTCTGCTGTGCGGTAATACTAATAAAGGAAGATTTAGAAAGCAGGAGGCTTAAGAGAGTAAATCAAGGGCACAGCACAGCCTCGGCAATCTGTGCCACAATTACCCACATCTCCCCAGCACCGGGGAAGGACGAGAGACCCCACCATGAGGACCTGTGTGTGGGGTCCCCATTGCACCCTGAGATGCCAGGGCACAGGGGTTTTGTGGGTGCTGTACCCTGGGGTGGGAACCCCAATACCTCACCAATGCTGGAGGACCTGTGCCCTTCCCAGCAGCAAAGTTTCTCCTGACCCATTTCACCACTCGGGGGCTGCTGCCATGTTGCTTTTTTTGCTGTGTTGCCATGGCAATCCTGCCTGCATCCATCCCTGGTCCTGCAGCCGGTGAGTGCCACCAGCGTCTTCCCTTGGGGGACCATCGAAGGGGGTTTGGTGGGTTTGCTTGGGCCACAGCTCCCAGCTCTCCAAACACTGGATAAAACATTATTAAAAGACAAAAAGAGGGAGGGAGGGAGATGGGCACCCCCTGGGTTATTCAATCCATCTCTGCTGGTCCCTTATTGAAGCTGCTGGTGCCTGTGCCCCTCACGTGCCTCGGCATAGGTGTGCTTCATCAAGCTGGTGCCCACCTCTGAGCAGGGTCATGCAGAGGCAACCACCGTAATGAGAAGAGCTGTGGCAGGAGGGGGGTGGTGGCAAAGGCGGAGGGGGGGTAGCGACTTCCTTGTCTCCACCATCAGCTAGCCGCAGGCTTTCTAGGCTTTTCTAGCCCCAAGTGATGGGAGAGCCAAGGCGAGGCCGTTCCTGTTCCATCTCCTCCCAAACCCTCATTTTCATCTCGTGTTATGGCATGGAAATGTTTGACTTTACAGCCTTAGTTTATATTGCTGGGAAGTAACTTAACCGCGTTCTCTAAGTGTTGAAGCTGCATTTCTTTTTGATGATTTCAAAGATTTATTAAGTTCTCCCAGGGAGAAGGGGGGGGGGGGGGAATACGCCAGCAAATAAGATTCAGTGGTAGGCCCAGCAAATAAACTGAAAATATATGTGCAGTGTTTAGAGATTTTGCTGGAGCATTCGCTTTCTGCCGACTCCTATCTACAAATGTGCCTCTGTGATGTTTGGTGTTATCCTTGGCTACAGAAGCTTCAATGCCCAGGGATGCTGCTCTGCAAACCACTACTTTTGAGGTTCCCCTTCTATTTTGGGGTTTGGATACAGGAGCTGAATAGGGTATAATTAACGTTTCACTGTTTGCTAATAGCCTACGCACTGGAAAGTGTTCATCCAAACCACTCAGCTGAAATTAAAACATAGTAAGTGCTTTCTGAGCAGGAATCTGGAGCAGTTCCTGGACAGTTCGTGAACATGAGAGATGGGTCCAGTTCACCATGCGAGTTAGTAGCCATTAATTAATGGACTGGGTCTATTAATTTACTCCCAAATCCAATCATTGGGGGATGAGGTCACAGCTGGCAGAGAAGTACCAGCAAGATGCAGAGTCTTCTGAAAAGTAAATTAGCAGCATTTAGTTTCACAAGAGTCCAGAGGAAAAAAAAAAGTGTTAAGAAGTGACGGAGACCTGGAAATTGGCTGGGGCTGGAGCTGGGAGAGGCATGGCCAGCTGTGAGGTGGGCGAGAGCTGGAGCCAAACTTATATCTGTGGATTTGGGTTCTTTCCCTTTCTATTGGCACTTTGTGGAAAAATAAGCGGTGCAATCTGGTGGGGTGGTGTTGGCATGGGAGCCCGGGGCTGGCATTGCTCCTGCCTGCTGCTGCCTGAGCCCTGGCCGGGTCAGCAGGGGCCATCCCTAGCCTCTCATTACCCTCCCGTGATGCCGGCTTAACAAGTCTCTGCCTGAGGCACCATAGGTGAAGCGCCTTGAAAACTCCCATCTGCCAAGGAGCAGGCAATTGCCAAAGAAATCAGCAATCCCATTTTACTGCAAATGCTCCTGGTATTAAAAAAAAAAAGGGGGGGGTGGGGGGGGCGCAGGCGGGGAATGCTAAGAAACTGCAATGTCAGCAGAATTTGGGGCCAATGAAGGGCTGCATTGAACGCGGGCTGCTGCATGCATCTTGGTGGTGCTGGCACCCCAATGGCAAGGGCCAGGCAACCCCTTCCCTGCAAGGGTTGCCGGGGGCTGTTGTGCCACGTTAATGAGTGTATCTCTACTAGGGAAGATACTTAGTTGTAAACATGCTGTTTTGTAACAGCAAAGGGGAAATCTTTGCTTGGGGAGGAGACCCCAAGGAAGGACAGAGGTTAGAGCTGGGTCTTTATACATTGCTTTTAATTTCACCTTTGAGAAAGCTTTAGCTCAGGGTATTTATGTATCTCAGCTTTACCGGTACAGTCCCAGTTTCCCCAGCACATTCTTTTGCTGCTGGCACTTCTTTTCAGCCCCTTTGAAAAGCCCTTTGTAGAGATGATGGAGTGGTGGTGGAGTGTTGGGTGGTCCCGGAGAGGAGCCAGGGATGTAGGCTGAGCCTGGCACAGGCGTAAACACCATCAAAGCCAATCTCTTGCCCCCAAAACATGCTAACAATGCTTGGCTGCCTTTTCTGAAAGGCTTCCCTGATGCATTGCATTACTAGAAGGTCCTCTGCTCAGAGGAATAACCCCATCTTGCCGAGAGGAGTCGGCAGTGATGCCATCAGTCATTAGAAATAGAGGCTGGACTTCTACGAAGAGCCCAGCTCTTACTGTGCGTCTTCACGTGCTTGAAAACCTGCCGTCCCTTCTGCCCAGGGAAACAAGAAAATGCAGGAGGATCCGTCTGGCTTGGGTTTATTTTCACACAAGCCTCTGTCTTTGGCAAATGCTGAGAAAAAGATGCTCAAGAGGAGCGGGAGAGGGGTTTAAGTGCTGTAAGGGGAAAAAAACATCCACATGCTGTCCCTTACAGATTTAAGACATCTCAGGCGAGCTTTCTCTTTTTTATTTTTCTAATTGGTAGCCACTTCTGGTGCTGGCAGTGCTGCTTAATGGTGTGTTTCAGACAGGTGCTGAAGCTGGCTTCTGATTTTTACCAAAAAGGACCATTTTCTCCCCATTTATTCTGCAGGGAGATTTCTCTTCCATCACTGTGGGGAATGACTCTTGGACTCAAATTTGGGCTCTCGGGGGGTCGTCCAGCCACGTGCTGGCTCAGCAGACGTGGCAGAGCCCAGTGGAACCTGGGTGAATTTGGGGACCCCCTCATGGGGTGAAGCAGGCTGCTCTCCTCCATTAACCTGCTGCTCATGGGGCTGAGCCGCACGCGTATGGGAAGAGCAATCCCTGGGGAAAGCTGGTTTAAATTACTGTCTCCCCAAATAGATGTGATTTGAAATAATTTCCTTAAGTGTGAGATTATTACAGGTAGATTATATATTGATTTTGAAGGCTTTCAGATGAGCAGAAACACTCTCCCCTCATCACCGAAAAGACTGAAGGGTTGGAGTTGTTTTTTTTTTTCCTTTTTCCATTTTTAAAGAAGAGGGGAAATGCACTAAAATAAGGCAGAGGTGAGGCATGGGAAGGCAGCGACGGGTCCAAGGTCTCCAAAAGAGCTCTAACTGCAGAATTATCCTCAAAGAAAGGTGAGACCCAAAGAATCGTGGTTCCTAAAGCGGGTGTTTCCCGCCCCAGCCCTTGCTCCCTTTCCCCCAGCACCCAGCATCCCTCCAGCCCAGGCAGGGTCATGCTTACCAAGGGAAGCGCCTGAGATAAATCACTGTTAATCTCGGCTCACTGTACGTGAAGGGTAATAGCTCTGCAGGTTGTTTGCTCACCTGTTTGATGAGACGATGGAAAATAAAGGAATATTCCTCCTCACTGCCCCTGCCACTCCTGTCCCTGCTCTGACAGAGGCCAAACTGCTGTGTTTGGGGGTGTGATGGGCTTCGGGGAGCGGTGGGCAGATGTCCCCTATGCCAGCAGATATCCTGGCATAATTATCCAAAGCATACCAGTAATCCATCTCCCACAGGAACTGGTCTTCTAGTTGTAGCTGCAAAAAATGCAGCTTTCTGCATTAAAAACTACCCATCCTTGGGTAACCAACTCAAGCCATGTATTAGTACTCAGATAGGACCTGGGTTGTCTAGATCCCCCCACCAATGCTGCTGGAAAGGGGTTTCCTAACTTCTAACCTGACCCTTTCTCTTTTGTCCACACTGGATGCAGAGAACAGGTTTTCTTTTCCACTTTGCAGCTGTTGCCTTCTGTTATTCGCAGACTCAGTTTTGCCCTTGACTGTCTCTTCTCTGGGTTAAGCAACTCAAATTCATTCAACCTTTTGTATTCCCCAGACCTCCTGAATTACTTCATTGAATTCGTTAGCAGGTGCTTGGGCCAGGAGGAAGGAGGGTCCTGACTGAGCCCAGGGTCATCACTGGAAGCAAGTGTTCCTCCTCTGCCCTGATGCCTCGGGGGCATTTGGAAGCATGCAGGAGATGTTTCCAGCAGTTTAGGGGGCTTTTTCACCTGTGATTCTCTTCCAGCGGTGCCAACAGTCTCGTGCCAGCTGAGAAATCAGCTCCTAGCATCTTTATCTAAGCCTATCAGTTTGGCTTTTCCTGAATGCAATCCTGCACGAGCACCTCGCTGTTTCTCCCCCAACATTTATATTTAGGTATTTTCCAATATCCAATTAATTCAGCCCCCACCACTGAAGCGTCATGCCGCCTCGATCCATCCTGCCTTTCATCCTTCTGCAGTAAAGGCATCTTTTGTTAGCAGCTCGCTGCTGGGCTGTTTCTCCATCAAGCTTGTGTAAAACACCCCCAGAACCTGTTAGAGACATTCATTACCCTCTTCTGCAAACCTTGGTGCCGGTGAGTGGAAGGGAAGAGATTCATTATATTCTGTGGAGGTACCTGAGCCTGAGACCCCCAGATGAGAGACAGACATAGGGAAGGAGAGTTCAAGCGATGCTATGATTAGTTGGAAAAAAAAAGTTGAGGCTGTAACCCTGGGAGCTCTGATGGAGCTTGCCAGAGCACTGTAGTGGGTTTTTTAGCACTGGTCACTGTATTACTGTAGCGCTGAGCAATGGTGCCAGGGCAGCCATGGTGGGCTGCATCTCTCAGCTCAGCCACGGAAACTGGGACTGAGGGAATCTGCACGTTTTTTCCCCTTTTTCCTATCACAAACCCTTTGAGGTAATGGAAATTTTTTCCACTGATGACGTGTTTTATTTCCATCGTCTCTCCTCCTTTCCCCTCCCAGCCCAGGGATAATAAATCCAGCCTGGCTGGATGGTTCAGGTGCCTCCAGGGGAGGGGGCTATGCTGTAGGGTTCATCCTGCACCCAGCAGCATTGGGGCCGGGGCCGTCCTGCCAGTGGGATCTCAATCCCAAGGGTTCAGGGAGATGCGGTTCTTGCCCGGCTCCATGTCCCCTCGCCAGCAGCGCAGAGGCATTTACTGGGAAAGGTCCAATTGGGACTGCAGCCGCCAAGCTGGGCATCACCTCCACTCTGCCCCATTTGAGACATGTTGTATGGAGCAAGGAAATTATGGGGCACTGGGAGCTGCCTTCTCATCTTCGTGTTTCTGAGGGCAGGCCTGATGCTTCATCCCCAGCTCGGCTTTTCCACTGTAAAACCAATGTCCCTTGTTGGGGTGCTGGTTGATGGGGGCCAAGAGGTTTTGGTGTGGAGACCTGCTGGCCATCAGCATCCCCCAGGGTCCCCAGCCCACCCTGCCCCACTGGGGAGCAATTGCAATCAATCCATGTAATTAGGCAAGTGAATGGCTGTATTTGCACAAAATGTCTGGCAGTAACATCAGCCATAAAGCTGTGCAGCCACGGTGAGGCTGACACTGAAGTGATCCAGCCTTTACAAGCACAGATAAAATTAAACTGCTGGCACGGGGAGAGTCACCACGGGCAGAGTTAAGGTGACTCAGTGCAGGGCCAGGTCCTGCTTTGCTTGGCCAAGGTGGGTTTTGCAGATGTGAGCAGGGGTGACTTCTCCAAAGCCTTGAGGGATGAGACCCTTCTCCTCACCCCTTTCCCAGCAGGGGTTTGTGAGCAGGTCACTGCCATTCCTCTCCTATCCCTCCTGATGAATGCTGTTCCAAGTTAGTGTCAGTGGGTCTGTCAGAAAAATTAATTTTTTAATTAAAAACATTTTTTTTTGGTGATGCTTTAATGTCTGGGTCTAGAGTAATTATTAGTAGCTCCAGGGAGACTGTGCTTTAGAAAAATTGTTGGTGCTACTGCAAAGGAATTTATCTGATTAGCGTCAGCCTCCACACGTGGCTGTCGGGGAGGGGGCGGGGGGAGGAATGGACAAGGAGGGGAGTCCTGCCGCTCTCAAGCAAACGGATTAATCATGGAAAACAAGGCAGGGCTCTGCAGGTGCTGATTTTCCTCCTCAGAGGTGGGCTGGGAGAAGAGGAGAGGTTGGGAGCAGCCGCACGGGGCTCCCTTGCCATCCCCTACCCTGCACACAGGCCCCGGGATGTGGCTTGAGCGATTGAAGAGGTGAGGAGTGATGGTTTTGTCTCTTGCTGGAATGCAGAAGCAGAAAAACATCCAAAGAGAGCGTGAGCAAAGCCTTGGGTGATTCTTGTCCCCACGCGCCCGTCCTGGGTGGGAGTGGAGGGACTGCTGCTGGCCGTGGGGCTGGGGATGCTCAGCGATACCCCCAGCCAGGCCATTCCCCCGCTGCAGCTGCTTGCTTGGGTGATTTAGGCTTGCACGTGGCCAAATCCCTCTCTCAGCAAAAGGTCAAAGGTTCACTGAAGGAAGCAGCTTTTTCCCCCAGTTCTTCCCTCCTGACTTCTTCTTAGAGGCTTATTCCTGTCCTGAAGCATAAGGGTTTAGATTCCTCCCAAAACTCCTGGCTCTGGAGGTTTTTGCTGTGCTGTTTTAATCCCTGTAGCCATGGCTGTTCTGGCTGCTCTGGCTTTGGGCTGTGTGGGAGACTAACCGGGGCATTGGAGTGAGCTGAGCAGAACAGCATTGTTAGCAAGCAGAGAAAGCAGCACGAAGGCACCTGTTTGCTTGTGCATCCCCCCCTCTGCAAGCACCTCCTGGTGATGGGGTCCCCTGGGATGCCTAGGGATGGATGGATGGATGGATGCAGCAGGAGGTCCTGGGCTGCCTAGGGACAGGAGGGGCCAAATGCTGCACTGCTCAGGATCACCTTCCCCTCACAGCACCCATTTACCTGATTTCATCATAACATTATCGGTTGCTTCTCTAATGGGTTCTGCAGGCTCCAGGCAAATCCTACCCTTTGTGCTCAATTAACAGGCTAGACCTTAGAGAGTGGGAGGTAATATAAATATTTTCCATGTAGTAATAGGACTTTTTTTATTTCCTTTTTTTTTTTTTTTTTTTCTGTGGTGCTGTCATTATAATATTGATTTGACATCCAGGTGTCAGGAACAGCTGGATGGAAGAAAAAATGGCAACTTTAATTCATTTTGCAGGCAAGGGAAGGAAGGGAAGACTTTCCTCCAGGCTTCCCCCCCTCCTTCCCTCTGCGATGCTCCATGTTCTGCCCTGACAGGAACATTTATAAACTGCCACTGTGGGGAGTATTATTAACAGCTCGATTCCTTAAAGATACAATTAATTATTCACCTGCTTCCAAATCAGTTTAAGCAGCTTCTAAGCTGCAGTGTAAATAAAACCTTCCCAACTCGCCTCTCCTGTTTCTCACACGTACACACACACATATTCCTAGTATTCATAAAGCTGAGCTATTTAAATTGAGCCAAACTAGCAGTTATTGTAAATTACTGCAGCTCCATTGGCTTCCCGGGCTCTCTGCTGAGTTACACCAGCCAGGATTTTAACTCATCCTTGTGGGGATGGCAACTGTCGCTATTTTCTCATTTGCCGTATTTTCAGGCTATTTTTGCCTTGCTGCTAAATCCCTCCTGTTTTGCCGTGCCTCCCCCCTCAGCCCAATCTCCCTTTTACCTGTTTGCTATTTAATAAATCATCCCCTAAATCATCCCCTGACTTGAGCATCAGCTACAATGCCACTTCTGGACGTTTGGCAGGGGGTGGGGGGGAGGGTGTCCCTTTTTGGAAAGATGTTGATTAGGTCTCTGCTGATGGCTGCTTTCAAAGGGAAAATACGGGCTGTTATCCTGGGTGTCTGCGAGTGAAAGGCTGCTCCAGCCACGGGAGGGGCTGATTTGGGGACCTGGAGGGGAAAGGCTGCATGTTTGCTCTCCTCTCGCTTCCCTGGGTTTGGGTTTGGATGGCCAAAGCAGGTTGAAAAGGCTTTAGGGTCACGATGTTTGGTCCCTTATAGGCCTGCTGGGTTTCATTTATTGTGGTTAAGTTTCTGGGCTGAAGCTTAGGTTTGGCAAATGGCAGATATTTGGGGAGAAAACGTTTTAGGAAGAGGTTTCAGCTTTTTTCTCTAATGGAAGGCTGAGACCTGCAGTGGATTTTAATGAGAGAGGTCAGTGCTCCTGAAGCACCTCGCCATCGCCACCCCAGAAATGCCAAGCACCCAGGGCTCTGCCTAGCCTGGGGAAGTGGGGACCCTCTCACCTCCCACTTGCTCCCCTGCAGCACAGCCCCCTGCTCCCGACATGCCCGGGGCTGGAGAAACTGCTTACCACCGAAAATATTTAGCATCTTGCCCTGTGAGCTCCTGTGGTCTTAACCAGGGAAAATCTGCAAACCCTGTGACAAACGAGTGAGCACAAATGCCCAGAGGACAAAAAGAAAAAAAAAAATTAAATTGATAAAAATCCACTTTCCCATTGCAGGGTCCGTCTCCGGCATGAACACAGCCACCGCCTTGCATTCTTCAAGCAGGCCAGGCCAAATCTTTGCATAGATTAGTCGTTAACAATGGAGTTAATAATGATAATGGCACAAATGTCCTGTGCCTGCGTGAGAGATACTTAGAAAAATCTACTAGCACCAGGTAATCACCGCGTTTCATGCTGTCAAAGAGATCAATCATGTTGAGAGCCCATTCATCAATCAGCTGTGCTGAGGGCTTAGCAGGTGGGGAGGGAACACAGGCACCTCACAGCACCCCAAAACGCTGCTCCTGGAGGAAAGGGGGCATCCCACGGGACTGGAGTGGGGCTGGGAAGCAGGATTCTGGCAGGCTTGTTTAGGGAGGTGTCAAAGCCTTGGCAAGCTCCAAACCCAGCCAGGCTCCTGGCAAAGGCTCTGCTCCCCTCTCCTCTGGAGGATGCTCCCTTGGATGCTCCCCTCCCTCTGGCGGCTGGGGCTGACGGGGCTTCCTCTGCCAGAGACAGATTGTTTGTTGCTGTTTCTCCATCTGGCTGGAATCACGTCTGTCTTCCACCGTGTTATTTGTTGCCTGATTGCCACTTGTAACCCATCCTTTCTCCTTTGCTTTCTACTGAGAGGTCCTGAGCTGCGTGGTCCCAAAGCCACCCTCAGGACCCAGTACCCCCGTGTGGGATCCCAGTCCACTAGTGCTGGAAATCCTGCCCCGGGGCACTTTCTGCTCTGAAAAATAGAATCTTGCTCCAAAGAGCATCCATAAACCTGCAGTCCTGGCAGCAGTGAGCCAGCAGGCAGGGAATGGGCAGTCCTTCCGTGGCAACTCTGCTCCAGCGAGCAGTGGGAGGTGATGGACAGCCTGTCCCCATCTGCGGTGAGTCCGGGGCTGGACCCTGCCTGAGAGGAGTCAGCTGGCAGCCGCAGGGGCCAAGCATAGCCTTGGAGAAGGGATAACAAGAGGCTGCCAGTGGCATGTCACGGGCAGCTTGGGGTCTGCAAATCCTGCTGGACAACCCTTTATCAATTATTTATAGAGGGCTGGTGTGCTGGCAAGGGGAGAGACCTCGGTCCTCCAGCCTGCCAGCTCCTCTCGCCACCCAACCCCATGGGAGCAAGGCACCCCAGTGACAGGTGGTCCTGGGGTGGGCAGCTACCACCCTGCCCATCTCATTCCTGTGTCATCCTCCCTCCTAACCAGCAGGCGAGCAGACTGGGAGCTAGGAAAGGGCTCCAGGTGCTGCCGGCTCCAAGCTGCCGTGGCTGGCAGGGCTGTCACTCCTGGTCTGCATAAATCAGCCAGCTGAAGGCACAGGGAGACAGCAGGGACACAGCCCTGCCTGTCACTCCACTGGCCTCTCCGTCCAGTGCTGTCTGCTCTGTGTGCCTGGACCTGCTGGGATCTGGCCTCTATGCTAGATGAAGATGCAGCCTGGAGACCCCCTCAGCCAAGCAAGGCTTTGGCTCACTGCCAGGGCAGGATTTCAGGTGGAGAACCATGCCCTTATTCTGGGTTTTGCAGCCACATGTTGCAAACCTCCCAGTGAAAAGGGAGCAAACCATCCAACCTATCTCACCGCTCTGCAAGCACTGGCAATGCCCACCTGCAGGCAGCTGAGATGGCGGCTCTGAGAGTTGGGCACTTGCTGGTGAGTTTTAAGTCTGATACCTGCATGGAGCCCTTGGTTGTATGGCACTTTTATAATTCATGAGGCAGATATTATTGCAGAGCACAGCCCATTGCCCTGGGCTCAGTGATGTGCTCTCCAGAGGTTGACCTGAACTTTCTCAAAAGCAGTAAGCATTCCTTGCAGCACCATGGTCAGCACGCTCGACTTCCACAGCGTGGTACCCAGATACCTCGATGCCTCTGCCAAGGATGCTGCAGATGTTGCCCAACAGGTAACAGCCTCTTTGCCCACACGGCCACTCCAGAAAGGGATGCAGGGCTGGTAGCAGGGCAGAGTGGGTGCCAGGAGCCCCCCATCTGGCTCTCTCCTCCCTTCTCCCAACCCTGTCTAGCCCATTCCCTTCTTTCTCCTGGCAGCAACCCTCTCTTCCTCCCCTCTCCTCCTTTTCCCCACTTCTGGGAGGCTGCTTGATTGCCTGGCTCCCTTCATTAGCATGATACCTCCTGGAAAATTGGTAAACAGAGGCGTATGAATGAGGTGTTGATTGCAATCAGCAGGGGAGAAGGGGGGCTGAGAGTGCTGGAGAGGCCGACGATGCTTCCCAATCACCTGGTGGCCTGGGGCGGCTGGTGGAGAGGATCTGCTCCCTGGCACGAGCCGGGGGAATGGATCCTCTCCAGCAGCCGCCCAAGCATCCGTCCGCGGAAGGGATGCTTTCCCTTCCCCCTTGGGAGAGCTGGATGCCATCTGGGTGAGCCTGTCCTTGCTGCTAGGGGGGTGGGATGAGGAGGGTATGGGTGCCAGGTCACCCTGTCCCAGGCTGATGCCAGGGAGCAGCAGGGTGAGAGCACCCTGGGGCTCTCAGAAAGCAAGAGCTTAAAGGGATAAGCATGATCTAAAGCACATCCTATTATTAATCTGGACAGACTGCAATGGAGCTGATCCCCTGCCTGTCCATTCTCCTGGCACCATTGGAGATGTCACAGGGGCAGGCAGAGGACATGGGACTTGGTATCTGGGCATTGCAGAGGGGGATTTGCCTAGTTTCTGGCTTGTTGCTGGGTTAATGCTGCCTGGCTTCACCGGCACCACAAAGATGCTGCAATTACGGCATTTGGCATGTTAGAGCTAATGGCTTGCAAAGGTGAGGAAGAATTGTCAGATCTGTTTTGGGGCAGAGGCAGTGAGATGCAGCTGGTCCTCCATCACCCTGCAGCATCACCAGCGGAGTGTGGAGCATAGGGACCCCTCCATGGGGAACTCTCCTCTGGGCGAGGGGTCCCTGGGGGGCAAAGTGAAGATGGATGGCATGATGCCCATCACACAGCCCAACACCGTGCTGCAGCAGTGTCTGATTCACCCCGCTCCCTGCCCTGGGCTGCTGCCAACACACTCACCCAGAAGTGTCTGTCATTAAGCATCTATTTAGGCGTGCAGAAGTTGCCTAATTTTTCAAGGGTGCTGCAAACCCCAGATGCCCTTGAAGTTGGGAGCTGCTGAAAGCACCTGATACCTCCAAAAATCGGTCATGGGAGACTTGCGTCTGATGCCCAGCAGAAATAGGTGGGCAAAGGGCCAGCATGCATGCTGGGACAGCCGTGTCCCTTGTAACGAAAGGGAACGTCAGAGGGTATCAGTACCCCCCTGGGTGTTAGGGAGACATGCCCTGACCACATGCTAAGGCAGGATGCAGCTCTGCATCACTGGGGAAACCCCAAGAACAAGGGGAACCCCTCAGGGAAGTGCCTTTCCCTGCGGGGCATCCCTGTTGCCATCCAGACCAGGTCTCTTGTTCCTGTCCCTAGCCCTGCCGCTCTGCAAAGGTGGCCTTTGCTCACAGGTGCCAAAATTCTTGCAAAGCCCTTCCTAGAGAAGGCAGCTGAAATAGGATCCCAGAGGATTATTCCCCAGCCGTCCTCAGCGGGAAACATGACCACTCAGGATAAAGGCAGGAATTAGAGGAAGGCACCTGAAGACCGGGTCTCAGGCTGGGAGAGGCATCCCTGCAGAAGGAGGCAAAACACTGGCAGTATTTTTTGCTACTGCGCATCTGTTATTTGACCTTATAAAACTCTATTTGTGGAGGTGGTTGTTATTTTTCGTTAAATCTTTTAATCTAAAATCCCATTAGGCTCAGCAGCGTGTTCATTTGTGAGCAGAAGCAAAACAGTTTGGTGTTTGCTCATTCCTCTATCTTCCTCACTTCAAACAGATGTAATAAAGTATTGTCTCTTTCCCTCTCATTTCCCTTTGTGGTTTGGCTTTTTTAGGAGCCTTCGAGGCAGTTCAGCCTGGTTTTCCCCCCTCCCAGCACTGCACACTGCACACTGCTTCTAGCTCTGCTGCTTTCTGGTCTGTTGAAATCAAATAATATTCACATGATGTCCTCTGGAGCAGGGACTTTTCTTTGCCTGGCTCTCCTGCCCGGCTGTGCTGGTGGAGTTAAATCAGCCTCGCTGTTTCCAGACCACAATGTCTGGCCTTAGAATAAAGCATCAATGTATCTTTTAAATCTTTTAAAAGATACATTGAGGAGGTGGGTTTTTTTGTGGGGGTATTTTTACAAAACCCTGAGTGTGCAGAGCAAAGCCTGCAGCCCCCCGTCTCTGCTGGGTAGCAGCAGCCCATGGTGGGGACAGCCTGGTCCTTGCACCCGGGCAGGCATCACAGTGGCACTTTGCAGTAGTTTTCCTCCCTCCCCAGCCTCTGTCATCTTCATTTCAGGAATCACTTAAAATCAGGCTTTGAATAATTCACTGGGAGCATACGGCAGTCCACCCTAACTGATTCGTCACAACTTCCCTCAACTTCAATAATTCACTTTCCTGCTAGGAGCTGATGTGCTTTCCTCGTACATGGGTTTGCTGGCGAACACACCCAGCTCCCGGATCAAATCTTTTCACAGGGAGGAAAAAAAGGGGATTTAAGGCCAAATGCCTTTGTTTTAAGAAACGTTAACTTTCGAGCGGGGCTGAGGTTTGTGGGGCACCTTGTCCAGCTGTGGGAAAGGCAATAACAAGGTGATCTGAAAATGGTCTTGGCTTGCTCCCAGAGATGCTCCCCTTGCTGCCGGCATTGGTCCGAGGTCCCCATGGCAGCAGCGGGTGGTGGTCCTGCAGCCCCCTCCCCGGCTTGCAGTGCAGATGAGCTCTGGTGGGTCAACATCCATGCCCTGAGAGCATCCCAGGCCTCCCACCACCAGGGATGTGCCCCAGCCCCGCTGCTCCAGCTGGCCGGGAGCTGCAGCCCACCTCAGCCTTCCTAATGAGGTGCCTGGGCTTGTTTTTTCCCCCAGTAAATGAAATCAGCATGGGTTAAAACAGCAACAAGCCATGGGGGTTTGGCAGCCTCTCCACCCAGCCCTGCTTATCTGAGTAACTCAGGGTTTAATTTAAAGGAAGTACAAAGGCCCTCATTGCAGTGTATTGACAGGGCTGTACTGGAGAATGCACAATACACATGGTGGAGAAGCAAAAATATATAATGTACAAGCTCTATACAATAGTGTTTCTGCTGCAGGTGTCTTTTTCTGCCATCTTGGGAGCATGGAGGCAAGGCTGGCAAGTAATGAATAACAAGGAACCACGGCCATGAATAACCAGCACACTCCAGGGAGGACAGCTGGGTACCCTGCCGGGGCCCTGATCCTGCTAACACCAGGGAATGTGTCTTTGCTGCAAGGCAGCCGGAGGTAGGTGATGGTGAAGATGCTTGGGTGCCTGTGTGGGAAAGGGTTTCTGCTTATGCTAAGTGCAGTGAATTTAATTTCCTTGCAATAGCACTTCAATATTACAAGGCACTCCAGAAAAAATCAGAGAGGGCCTGAAGTGAAATGCAGCCGAGTCAATTGAAGTTAACTTCCCCGGGCATGGGGCCAGGCCCCTCTTTAGAGGCTATTTTCCAGAAAGGTGCTGGATTGCCTGCAAAAATATATTTTCAGTTGCTTTTGATTTGGCTGCCTTGAGCCTGCCTGAGCCCAAGCGAGCTGTGTGTGGAAAGGCCCCTGCAAGCCTGTGTTTGCAGAAGCTGGCAGCAAGCTGTGAGGACCCAGCCTTATTTTCCCACCTTGATCTCTTGGAGGAGCCCCAAGAGTGCTATAGGGGCACTATAGGGGCCTCCAGCCCTGCCGTCTTCCAGGCAATGCAGCATCACCCGAGGAGGACTAGGAGGGCCAGGCTGGCTGGAGGTAGGCAGGGGATGTCTTGCAGCCCCTATGGGATGGGGAAGGATTTCCAGTCGGGTAAGGCAAAGGCCCCCGCTATGCCTGCTGCTGGCCAGGGCAGCAGAGGGGTCACCAACACTGAGGGACCCCTGAAGGGTGGTGTATCCAGGAAGGGAGGCACCAGGAGAGCCCAGATTTAGGGCCGGAGGGTCTGGCCAGGCTTCCTGCAGGTCGGGGCTGAGCTGAACTTGCCTCCAAGGGATCCTGTGGTACCCACGGGGACTTGAGGTTCTGTGCCCTGGGGCCGATGAGGCAGAGCAACCCCCAGCTCCACTTGCAGGGTTTCTCTCCCCTAAGGCTATGCTTCCTGCACGCTGGCGGGGGTCAGGAGAGGTGTACACAGCTTTTCTTCCCCCTTCCCGCTTCCCCCACTGCCCCCCAGTCTGATGCTGCTGCTGTTCCTGATAGCTGCTGTCTGTCTAATTGCATTGTAGCCTATGGGGGAAGGAAACCACTGCTTCGGCTTCAAACAAAAGATGCTCTAAACCAACTAATTAACCACCTGACTTGCTCCCCAACCTCCTGTGACACTCCCGTATTTTTCATGCCGTTTTGGCACCACTAATGAGCAGAGCTGCTGAGGCTGCAGCCGGTGGCTCCCCCAGCACCGGACCCGGGCTCTGGCAATATGCTTGTGTCCAGCATCCCGAGGGGATGCTCTGCCTCTTCTCCCTTGTTCATCCTTCTCTTTGCCGTCATCCTTTTTATTTGCAGGCGCTTCATCTGGCCTACTTGCATCCAGTTCATTTTCCTTTTCTTAAATAAAACCTGACTCCAGGCCTTATTTGGTAAATAGAGCTGGGAGAAGCTGGGCTTGCTCTTTCTTCTCCTGACAAGCCTTTCAGGATGGGGGAGATGAGATGGAAAGAGAGACAGATGAATAGGATGCAAAAGCAGTGAAGAAAAATAAACATGAGATAAAGGGAGCGTGGGAGAGAAAGAAAAATGAGGCAGATCCATAGCTGGGATGGGGAAGCAGAATAAAACGCAAGGAGGGATCTGCTAAACCCTCACCACCCCAGTCCCTGCACGTGAAGCAAGGGACTGAGGGGAGCAAACTGGGAACATACTGGTATAACATGGGCAGTGCTTAGCATCCCTCCCCAGCTCCTCCTGGCCATGCCTACATGGGGATTTGGGGAGAGGGACCTGGTTTGGTGAAGAGATGGCCACACTTTCATCCAGGAGCTCTCCTTTCCTCCCATGTCCCCTAACAAATTGTTGCCCAAGGTGCAGGTCATTCATGGAAGCAGCCGGGTGCTTTAACCTGGCTCTGTCTCCAGCTGTCAAATGCTGTAAATATCTGGGAGGAGGTTAAGGCTGGGAAACAACGGAGGTGCTTTAAACGCAGCCCAGAGCCAAACCCACTGCTGGTAGGGCTCATAAATATCCCCTTTGTGTTTCTTCTCTGTCAGAAGGCAGCAATAAAAGAGAACAAAAGCCAAAGCCATCATGGGGTGGCTTCAGCACCTCTGGTGCTTCCTTACCCTTTCCAGGGCACATCTAATAGCAATGAGGAGTAAAGCCCAATTAGCTGCAGGGGGAGCTGGTGGCATGGGGGTGTTCGCTGGGCACGGGGAGCCTGGTGCTGAGATGGCGAGGTCAGGAGCTGGCACAAGAGGCTCCTGAAGGGCTCAGAGTGGAAATCATTGTTTTTCCTATTATTCCTCATTTTCAGCATGCTGAGTAGCACTGAACATCTGCCTGAAGGCAAGTAACCTGGCCCAGCTCTTGAAACCACTGGCTTCATTGGCAGCAAATGAAGTCCTCGGTTGAAGAGATAAAGTGAGGGCTAAAGAGCTAAAAATCATCTGTGCTGAAACTGGGTGAGAGTGAATGCTGTTAAACAGGGCGTGCAATGGAGAAACAGGTAATTCTTGGCACCAAGCAAACCCTGGGCATCACTGGGGAAGCCGGGGAAATTTCTCTCCTTTATGATGGGTCCCACCACCCCATCAGCCCTAAAAGCAAAGGACCCTCTGGGCAGCAGGACCCACACTCAGGGAAGGAGGAAGCCCCATCTGGAGGCAGGCATCATTGGTGTAGCTCTGCCCTAGTTGTGACTTTTTTAATAAGCTGAATTCTCAGCTAGACCTGGCAGAAAAATCAATAGTGGGACTTGAGAAAGCAGTCAAAAAATGTGGAGCTAAATTGGCCACCCCGCAGGCAGCTGTGCAGCTTCTCAGGTGGCATGATGTGTGGCCACACCGAAAGGGGAGGAAAAAAATGGCAGTTCCAAAAATCCTTTGAAATAATTGCCTAAAATTATTGAAGACTCTTAAAATACCAGGGGAAGATCCAGAAGTGCTTCTTAAAAAGTTGGTGGTGGACGTTGGAGAAGCGAGTGAAGCCACCTTCCCACTGCTGAAGGCATCTGGGAAGGGTTGGGGTGGCTTTTTCCCTTTCCCAATTAGACCTGAAGTGTGGCCTGCCACTCCACCTGCAGAAGCCTTATCTGCAAAGCAGCATATCAGCTTTAGCAGAAAGCCTCTCTCTCCAAAGTCTCTTTAATTCCATCCTTTTAGATCTGCCTTTTCAAGCGCAGCCCCAGCGACATCCATCTGCCCTGACAATAGAGACTGTGTCCTGAATCGTTTTATTTTTGGCAGCTTTGCCTTCAGCTCCTCTGTGGCGGGGAAGCGGGGAGACGCTATCCCCCTCCCCTGCCTCCAGCCCTCCCCGCAGCTGCTGAGGATGCTGTGATGCCGTTGGGTTTGGGGACGGCTATTTCGGTCCTCAGTGCCTCATCTGCTGGCAGATGCAGGACAGACAGACACTTTGGGCAGTGGTTGTAGCTACCTCCCGAGGCCGTGCAAGCCTGTGCATGAGTTACTAACAGCATATGGCTTTTGCTGGTTCATACCCAGGTGCCTGTAGGGACAATCCTGTATCCCACCCTGCATCTGCCCTGTGGTGCACCCAGGACCAGGCTGGCCTTTTCATGTTTGCTGCTTGGGGCTGGGAGAGGCACGGACAGCCTAGCCCTGCATTTTTAATAGCTAGCAAGCTCTTCTGCAGGTAGAGGAGAAAAGACAGAGGAGGGAAGTGGGGAAAAATATAAAGAAACAATTTTCTTCTAATGTTTCTCTTTTTCTTTTCAGCGTGAGCCCTTCCGGGAGGAGGTCTTTAAAATTAATAATGTTCATTCTTTTTTTTCCTCTCTATTCCCAAGACTCCTGATCTAAATTAATGAAGTGTCAAATACTATTAAGTTCTGATCATGTATTTGTGATAACGAAGGGACTGATTTCCAGCCAGTTTACACCTCTGATCCGTTCTCTCACTCCCCCTGTTTCTCTCTTCCTCCCCCCCGCCCCCCCCCGATTAAAACTCCCTTTATTATTATATTTACTCTTTCATCGGCTCCCTCTGATTTCCATCCTTTGTGGTCCAAGGCTGGGGAAAGCCTTTTCATTGAACTGAAGATTTCAAGGCTTTTTAGCATTCTAGTATTTCCCTCCAATGTCTGCTCAGACCGGGGGTGACTGCCCCTGCCACAATGTTCTGCCGGGAGCTGATGGGTGCTCCCAGGGACCTCACAGGCCCTACTCCTAAGATCCCAACACCCATTATTTCTCTCTTCCTTCCTCCCTCCCCTTCTGTACTTGGGAACTGGTTATGTTAATGAGTTTAAAAGGCCACATAATAATCCAATGCACCATAGCCAGTGCCCTTGCAAAGAAAGAAGAGCTTCATTATCTTCCCGAGTGCTGTTTCTTGGGGGGGGAATGATGGGGGCAAGTACAGCTAACACAAACAGCAGTGTGGGTCAGGCAGAGGATGGCTGGTCCCTGCCAGCAGCACCCGGTGGGCTGCAGGTCATGGCACACATCGAGGCCAGGCTCTGCCACTGGGACACAGCTGCCGAGGCAGCAGGGATGCCAAGCTGGGTTTTTCCAATGGTGACTTTACCAGGACACCGTGAAAAAGAAACAAGTCCCCTGAGAGCCACAAACTGCCTTTGGAAAGACCAGCCAGGGATCTCTGGGGAAGGGCACCCCAAATACCTGAACTGTCCAGCTATGAATCAAGGCAGCCCTTGCTTCGCTTGACAAGGACATACAGCAAGGGTTCTACAGCCAACTGTGTTCCTGGAGGGATGATTTAGGGAAGGACAAATGGATGGACTCACACGTAGACAGCTAGATGGGCCCATCCCCTAACGGCTGGGCAACGAGGCGACAAGGTGCTCCTGCTGATGGCTTCATCAATCACCTGTCTGGCTGGGCTCTCCAGCAAACTGGAAGAGCTTAAAGGGTTAATCTGTAATTTAGGACTCAACACCAAAGATACAGTCATTGGGAGCAAAGAAAGCCCTGTCGAAGGCTTTAGGAAATAATTTGCCTTGGCACTTTCTTATAAGACTGAATTGATTTTTTCCTGGGCTGTGTCAGGCTGAATTATGAATGGGGGAAAGCAGGGCTGGTGCTCCCAGAGGTGAAGGTGTGATAATTAGAGGCACATGCAGAGGGGGCTTGGGGGCTGCCCCCTTCCAGCGGTTCCCACACAGACCTGGGGCCACAGCATCATCGTCCCCAGAGCCTTTGGAGAGGCGGGTTTGCTCCAGCCTGGGCACAGACGTGCCCCCCCGCCATGTTGTGCTCCCCACATCAGGCTAGGAGAAGCCTTTCCACCCAGCACCATCTACTCTCCCTGCCCAGCCAGTGGAGCAGCTGATTGTGGTTGCTGAAGGGCAAAGCAAATCATCGCAATGGCCCTGGGAGGAGCTGGGAGAGTGCAAGTGTGCAAGATGTGATCCCACCACCCTGCCCTCAGTCCTGCCCTGCCCACCACTGCACTGCTGGGAAGAGACCACGCTCCTGCCCTTCGCCCTCGCCTTCAAAGCTCCTGGCACTGCCTCGCTGCCCACATCCATCTCCATCAGCCCGGCGCTGTGCTTGCTGCCCGGCCAGCGAGGTGGCTCTGCCCCCCAAGTGCTTTATCGATCGTGCCCCGCTCGATGCCGCTTTCTGAGGCAGAGACCTTCCTGCAGGCTGCTGGGAATTGTAGTGCAGTAAAGCTGGCAGCCAGGAATGGAGACAAAGGCAGGCTCTCGGCTTGCTGCCGGCCTGACCCGTGCAGTTCTGCTTGGCAAAGCCAGCGCCAGACCTTGCCCCCAGCACGAAGAGCCCCCGGGAACGCACCGTCTGCCTCCGGCATGAGTTGCTTCTCCATAGCTCGGGCTGAGCATCCTGCCGTGTAGCTTGGCTTTTGTTTGCCAGCTTGAGGGGAGGCAGTGGGAAGAAAATGAGTTCTGGGCTTTTTTTCCCCCCTACTCCTTCATTTATCATCTATTATGAAACAGCTCTGGCTCCTCAGTAAGACCTGGGAACAGCAACCCCTGAATAAGACAGACCCCATAGAAAAAGCCTCACCTAATTGCAGAGACTTCCTAAACAAAGAGGCTCAGACTGTCCACTTCCTCCCCTGCCCCTTTTCCCAGTAAATCTGCCCCAAAGAACAGCTCGCTCATTAAGCTGTCTGCTCCATAATCACAGCTAACCCGGTAATAAGCACCGGGTTCATCCAGCTCAGCACAGCATCCCCCGGTTCCTGGGAGGATGGAAATGCCCTGCTCCCAAGGGAAATAGGGAGGCACGGAGAGGAGGAGGCTATCGCACTGCACATCCAGCACTTGGCGGAGGGGGTATGGAGGGAGGGACCCCCCCCGTCATCTCCTGGAGCCGTGGCTCAGTCCCCCCCAGGTAATTGTGCACAGAAATGGATTCCCATTTCTCTGCTCAATCGTCCTGTTTGCTGTCACAGCCAAACGTTTTGCATGTGCAATTACCCATCCCTGCATATATCTGTGGGCACGCTCAGGTGTTGACTGCCAGCCTTCGGCGGCCGCCGCGCAGCCACGTCGCTCTGCGTTTGGGCTTTAATAGCAGTCAAGCAGAAGCCATTTTCCATATGAAGCTGCAGGACCTATGGGGTAAATAAATGGGTTTGAAAGCCTAGCAGTAAAATGAGTTAATTTAAAACCTGCCTTCTCTTCTTGTATATTCATTTACTTGGTATTATGTTTAATCTTTCACTTACTGGGGTTTCATTGGCTTCTTTCTCCCATTCCCCCTCCAGCGGCTCCCTGGGATGCTCTGCCTTCGGCAGGAGCCGGAAGAAGCGAAGCCAGGGCTGGAGAGAGGGGACCAGACCTGGGCCAAGAGGAGGCACCTCGTGGTCTTCTGCTCTTGTAGGTGCCCAGCAGGCAGGTGCAGACCGATTCCCCCATGATCGGGGGGGAGACTGCCCCCAGTTTCCCTGGTGCCATTTGCCAAGGTGCTAATCACTTTAACCAACTGGGGGGTGGCTGGGTGAATTAATCGTCTCTAGTCAGGACAATGGTAGCTGACAAGGCAGCAGGGGGTGGAAGCAAAGAACTGGGTTGTGCTCAGCTCCCAGTGCCTGCTTTAACTGCCTGCCTGCCCCGGGCATGGGGGATGCCAAGCTCTGGAGCCCCCCAGGCACAGTGCTGAGCCAGGGGACCTCAAGCCACAATTCCCCATGCCCCCCACCCAGCTGTGGCCCTGTGTGGAGGGGCTGAAATTTGGCTGCCTGAGGATGAGCCTGCCTGAGCATCTGTCACACTGGCCTGCTCCTGTCCTCCTGCCAGCGGCCACAAAACCTTGGGTGCGAGTGAGTGGCACTTCACATGAGCACCTCTCTGAAGGGGCACAGGAAGCCAGTGCAATGAATAAAAGGCTGGTGTAGCCAGGGAAGGCAGGGCAGACACGGCAGCAGCAGCTCCTCAGTGCTCCGAGGACATGCTTGTGCCAAGGCGGTATGAGCTGAATCAGACAAGTGAGACATGCGTCCCCATTGCATGGCACAGCTTTGCATGCCCAGTCTCGCTGCAGGCAGTGTAAGCCAGGCTTTGTGTCACGTCATTAATGAGGCTGCAATGCAGCCGTGTGCCCTTGACTGCCCACCGGATTGCCCACTGGTCCAGTTGAAGAGAAACCAGAGGGTGTGATATTGCAGGCAGTGCATGGGAGGCGGGGAGGAAGGGAGGCAGCAGGCAGGGCTTGGCAGGGCTCACCAGCAACCTGGTGATGATGCAGTGGGTGCCAGAAAGTGTGGCAGGCATGTCTGACAGCATCAGGAGACCTCGCCTGGAGCATCCCCTGCCATTTCCATCACCTGTCTCTGAGGAGGAGGATTAGCCTAAACTGTCTTCGAGAAGGACTGGTAGATGATCTGGAAGGAAGAGAAAGTATTGTGGGGCTTATTTAAGCTGGGCTGACCTGAGGAACTGTCCCTGAGGCCATCATGGCAGGGTGGGCTAATGTCAGGGAGAGGAAGATGGGAAACTGGAGAGCAAAGCATGTGTGTCAGGGCCCCAGGGCCCCATCCAGCCCATGCAGAACAAGGTCATGGGCAGGAGGTTCGGTCTGCGCCCGGCTGGCTCTTCGGTGCTGGGGGAGCATCGGCAGCAGCTGCTGCTGGGAACATTCCTCTCCCTCCCCTCTCGCTAATGAACGTAGGTGAAACTTGCTGTGCCATGACTTTAATCAGCAAAGAAAACTGCAAAGCCTTTTTTTCTTTCCCCACCTGCTGAATTCAGTGCCGAATGTGAATTAGGCAGCGTTTGGGCTTGGCTCTGCGCCCGCTTCCCATGCTAATGCAGGGAGCAAGCCTCTCCCGCACATTGAGCTCCTAGGCTAATCCACCGTGCGCAATAACCCCCGGAGCTTAAAAGCTGCTCGCCACAGGCTCAGCGCGCGCAACTCCTCCGAGCACCTGGGCGACATGTTCAGCCCATGCCAGGGAGCAGGACTGGCCTGTAGCACCCATGGGTGGGCAGGCAGGGCGGCTCCAGCTGCGGTGCTGGGCTGGAGGGCAAGGACATGCTGTGGTGACCTTGGGAGCAGAGCCTGCAGCAAGCACGGCCGTGTGCACGCCGTGCTCGCAGCTCTGGGGAGCTTGTGGTTGCATTAGTCTGTGTCCGGCATGCAGGCAGCACGCTCAGCAGTGACAGGCAGCCCAGGGAAGGGATGCAGAGGTAGGCATCCCGGAGCCCCACGTGGATGGGTGGGTGCTGTAGCAGTACCCCCAGCTCACACCTATGGGTCTGTCAGCATGGCAGGAGAAATTTGCAGCTCCATTAGTACTTGGAGTCAGCACAGTGGCCCTGCAATGTGTCCGTTTGATAAGAGGCAAGTTCCACTGAATAATGAGCAGTAATTGGATTTCAGGGTTAACCAGCTTGCAGCAAAAATAGAAAAGAACGGAGAGCCATTGGATATTTCTGTTCTGGCTCATCAGACACTGGAGGTTTATCTCTGCTGAGAATAGCACAGGAGAGGTAAAGTTATTAGTGACCATCAGAGCATGGTGATACCATCTCCCTCTTGTGTTTAGTGGGATGAGTCTGTGCGTCCTCTGTGAGTTTCATTTAAGGCTACGGGAGTTTATAACCCCCTGCGGGAGAGCTCCGCACGTACACCGTTGCAGTGCAGTGGAGAGGAGAGAAATCAGCCCTCTTTAGTATGCAGAAGCACCCAACCTCTCTGCCGTTGGCCGGAGGGGAAGGCAGGAGCCTGCAGCCCAGGGAGCGGGCTGGGACGGCCAACAGCTGGGCAGATGCGTTCAGGAGGCACAAGGCAAGCTCTCCCACCGGTGTCACCTCATTCAGGTGACAATCTGGCATGGGAAAGGCCAGGGCATGTGCAGCACCACCATGCTTTGAGCTGTGGTCGCCTGCTTCGGGGTGTCATCAGTGCAGGTGGAGCGGGCACTGGTGGCTGTGCCGGGCACCGGGAGATGCTATTGGAAGCACTGCACACAACCGCGATGGCCCGTCTTCCAGCAAGATTAATTCACACTGGAAGCAGTGCGGAGAAGGGCTATTAGCATGGCGGGGGGAATGGAGAGCCTGTCTTCTAAGACGAGACTGAAAGCACTTGGCTTGTTTAGCCCAGCAAAGGGAAGACAAAGCAGGGATATGATTACTCTCCATAAATGTATCAAGCAAGTAAACACCAGGTACAGAAAGGAACCATTTAAGCTAAAAGACTGTGCTGGCACAAGAACAAATAGGTTTAAACTGGCTAATGTAGGCTGGAAATTAGGAGACAGTTTTTAACCATGGGAGTTGCAAGACAGTTTTTAGCCATGGGAAGCAGAGGAGGAAAAATACCTCATTGGTTTCCAAATGGAGCTGGACCAGCACGCAAAGGGAGCAGAAAGCTGGCTGCCTGCAACTGCCCTGCCCACTCCAGGCTCCTTCCAGGATGTTCCGGGCGCACCAAGCACTGCTGGCATTCCCTGATGTCCCCAGTTTCATAGGGCAGGGATCATCATTCCTGCAGGCGGGGACAGCTGACACAAGCCTCCCTCTGCTCAGGGGCTAGCAGGTACCCAGCACTTGGGACAGCCCCCAAAAGTGCTTGGGGGTGGAAGGGGCGGTGAGCCAGAGGCAGCCAGCATTGACCACCAGCAGGGAAGTTACCACAGGAGCTGAAGCATCCACTGACCTGAGCGGGGCAGCTCACAGCACCTGGATTTGGGCTGGTGACCTACTGCCATCACTGCTTTTTCTGGATTTTCTCTGGAAATGGCACACAACTGGGCCACCAACTCCAGATTTTACCTCCTGCATGAAATTATTCTGAATTCCCTGTATATTCTAGGGCCTGCCTAAAGGATGGGTGAAGAATCTGCTGATGAGGACTCTAATCAGTTTTGAGAGCAGGTAATTTCTCAGCTAGAGATCCTCTCCAAACAGGAAATCAGATTTAGGAGATAACTGCTTTATGCAGCACATCATGGTGGACTAGAGCAAAGCTTGTTGTAATAATAAACAGAGCTGGAATAAGAAGATCATTACCAATATTATGCATTAATTACTTCATGATCTTCCTACCAGGTGGGTTTTCCTATCTCACTTATCTCTAGTGTTAATGGAATAGGAATGATTCTAGACCAAATCCTGGCACCTTGGCAGGTTTTTTGGACCTTGTACCTTCTTCCTGAAACTGGAGAAAAGGCATTCCCTGCCGTCAGCATGTTTTCAGTCTGGCACCGTGCCTGGGTTCGTAGTAAGACACAAAAGCATCTGATGGAAGTGACCACTGGATGGAGCCTCAAAGGTCATAACAATAGCTGTTTCTGGTACAGATGGTGTTCACTGATGAAAAACACCAAGTGTGAAAGCAGTGAGCATCAGTACTGCAGCGTTAAGGTAAGGAGGGATGCTGCCTGTGCTCCTGCCGCAGAGCCAGGGCTGGGCAGCGGTGCCCGAGCACACGGCCCTGCTCCCGGCTCCATACCCCTGAGTGAGCTGCCTGCACCTCTGCCTGCTCCTGCCTCCAGCTCCAGCCTGCCCCTGCTGTGGCAGCTGTACTTTCCTCGGGGCAGAGAGCACCAGGCTCCCTCCCAGTGTGTGTGCAGCACCGAGCACCGCTGGCACCCCCACCAGCTGCGGCTGCTGCAGGCTGCTGCAGCCCAGCCGATAGCCCATGGCCAGGGGCGCATTCGCAGCCCTGGCTGCATGGGCTGGGATTGTCTGTAAAACCTCACCAAACACTCTGTTTCATTCTGGCAAGACAAACAGAGATAACGTAACTGTGTGAAGAGAATTCCAGTTTTGATTAAAAGCCACAGACCTGCAAGCTTCGGCTCCTGCTTGAATAAGGATGAGGATAATACTGGCAGGAGAAAAGGAAAACATATGATTATATTTGAAGCAAGAGCATGGCAGGTTTGGGAAGGGGGGGTCGCAGCTTGGCTTGTGGAAGGGAGACCAGTGCCTTTCCCCCAGGCAGGGTCCTGTGTGCCTAGTCCTTGGCAGCTCCTCTCCCCCCAGCCCCGGGAAGGGGTAAGGCAAACCCAGCCAGGGGATAAGATTAGGTCTGGGAACAGAACAATGCACAATTCAATCAGCTTGCAAACTTGCGACAGAACACCCTAAACGCTGCGTAGCGATGGGTTTTACAGATGAGTGCATGAATGTGCTCACAAAAACGGGACCTGTGGAGAGGGCGAGGGCTGCTCCGGGAGCGGGCTCTGCCATAGCTCAGTATGCCTTTCTGCGAGGATTAGCATCTCCTGCGCCATGCCCCACGCTGGGCGTACAGCCACGAACACCGCACGTGCTCGGAACATGGTGCAAGTTGGTCTTGCAGAACAATGGCTGAAGATGCTCCTGCAAGGCCAGGGGGGCTGTTTGGACATGGGGTGCAGCATGGAGTGAGGAGAGGGGTTTCCTCCACGGGCAGCCAGGCTGCCAGGCCCTGCAGAGCTCGCAGTTTGGGCCCATAGTCTCCAGGCGGAATTTTCAGCATTGCTGCTGAATGCATTGAGCACCAAGGAAGGCTATGGCTTCCCTTCAGACCCTGCTGAGATGTCATATGGATAAAATCTTCCTTGGAAAGCCTCTCTGGCAAGGCGCAGGCTGCTGGCGGTGCTGTGCACCTGGGGAGAGCTTGGCCCAGTGTCCCCTGACTGCAGCGGGACTGGGGTTCACTGGGAAGGCAGCGGATAACCTGCCCCAACCACGGCAAGCTATTCTCTCCCCAAGGATCCAGGAGCATTTCTCCCTCCCCAGGATGGCACCGCTGCCAAGTTGCTGGGGGTCTCTCACTGTCCCAAAATAACAGAGGTGGGTTGCTTTGTGCCCTGCTTGCTGGGGCTCAGCACCAGGGCTGCCCGTGTCCTGCACTGGGGGACATGGCTGAGCCCCGACAGCTCGATGCACCGATGGCTCCCTTTGCAGCCATTGGTGCATCGAGCTGCTGGGGCTCAGCACCCCGGGGCTCCCAAGTGAGGCCGGGGGGGTGATGGACAGCCCCGGGGGGTGCCGTGCATCCCCGCGGGGTGTGTCAAGGAGCCCCCCTCCCCGGGCTGGCTATGCGGGCGCTCTCTCTTTAAAGCGATCCCGGCCGCGATTTGTCACCGGGGCCGGGCGCGGAGGGGAGCGGGGAGGCGGGGGCGGGCGCGGCGTTTCGGTACGGCGGCGGCGGCGGCGGCTGCTGCGGCGGCGGCTGCTGCTGCTGCTGCTGCTGCTGCTGCTGCTGCTGCGGGAGGTGCCCGGCGCCGCGGCGGCGAGCGGAGCCTTGAGCCGCGTTGCGCGGGGGCCGGCAGCAGCCGCAAGCCCCGGGGTATGCGCTCGCCCCCGCCGCAGCGGGGTGGGGGTAAGCGGGCGCGGAGGAGCGCGGAGCCAAGCGGAGAGCGGCGGGGAGCGGGGCGCAGGAGCCCGGCCGAGCCCCGAGCGGCGGAGGATGCGCCGAGCCCCGCGGAGCCGAGCCCAGCTGCAGCGAGGCGCGTCTCGCCCGGCCGCCGCCCGAGCCCCCGGAGGTAACGGCGGGGAGCGGGGCAGCCGCACCGGGATGGGGCTGGGAGCGGCGTATCCGTCGCCCGGGGGGCGGCGGCCGTGGGGCAGGTGGCACCCAGCCACCGCCCCGTGCTCCCTGGAGACCTGCGGCTCCTCAGAGCATCACTCCGCAGGTGGGACCCCGGCCCCCTCGCAGCGGGGCTGGCATGAGGGAAGGGCCCCCCCCGGCGCGAAGGGCTCCGTGGGGCAGGCAGGTGGGGGTCCCCGTGCTCTCGGCGCCCCCCTCCCCCCCGTCAGCCCACTGCCCAAGCTGCTGGAGGCCCAGCCCGGAGCGATGGCAGATGTTCAGCGCCAACCTCAAAACCGCCACGATCGAAGCTCGGCTTTGAGGTTCGATGCATCCAGTAACCTCAGGCAGCGCTCACGGGAGGCGAGCGGAGCTCGGCGCGGGGCTGCCTGCTGCCGGCAGGCCGGTTGCTTGCCCGCCTCGCCACCCACTCCCCGAAACTGGCCAACTTCAGGCTCACTCTATGGGGCACCTGGTACCCAGTGCTGCCGGTAGTGGTATGAGCAAAGGGAGCGGTCCCTGCCTTAGGCAGCTTAAGCTAGAGCTAGAGGAGACAAGAAGGGTGCCTCGACCATCAAGGCTGGACCTCTAGGGACCAAGGGCTCAATGATGGATGATACCCTAGGTTTAGCAACGAGAGGGGTTCAATTTGACCCCAGACATTTGATTTCCAGCACTCCGTTCACCAGATGACCCGCCCTGCTAGGGAAGCTGCCTGCATGCATCTTACATCTTGCTCAGCTCCCCTGCCAAATTAGGGCAAATTGCAAAGCTGTCCCCCTGCCCCCCATCCATGTCTCTGTTGAGAGACTGAGTCTCTTCTCATGTTCCTTGGCTCGTACAGGAGCAACACACCGCAACAGCAACTGGAGGGCCCCAGGGCTCTCCTTTTATCTGCTGCGCTGCTAGCAGAGGAGAGAGAGGGGTTTAATTATCCTCAAGTGTCAGTTCAAGATAAATCTGCTGGGACACAGCTCTTGGCAGGTGCGAAATAACAGGACGTTTTCATGCATGGGAGGCTGAGCTGAGAACAGTTCAGTGGTTTAATTGGCGGCTCCTAGGAAGGGTTCATACCAGGGTACAGAAAATGGGACGGTGCAGGCTCCAGCAGTGATCCTGGTGCTACAGCTGTGGCAGAGGGAAGATGGATGCTGAAGGCTAAGAGCTTTCTCCAGTGTGTTGCTTTGGGGGCTTGGTGCAGAGCAGGTGCTCTGGGCTGGTAGCACAACCTCACGTCAATACTGTCCTCTGAGGGGCTGATGCTTTTCCAGCATTGCTTCATTTCGGCTGATCTTTTCAATTGGTTCCCGAGGGAGTCCTTGCAGGGCCATCAGAAGATGTGCCCTGTTTTAAGGGGTACCCGGGGAGCTGAGAACGAGGGAACTACCACCAGGACCTGGGTGCTCAGGAGCCGTCTTCTAGGCATGTGAGGTGGGATGGCCTCAGGGTTTATCAAAGAGCTTCTCTTCCCTCCTCCTGCCAAAATCCCTGAAATGCTTTACAGGAGCTCTTGAGATAAGCGTTTGAAGAGTCTCGGTTCTCCAACTCTATGGGGAAAAGCCCCTTCCCTCTCCAAACGGCTGCGACAGGGGAGCTTGGTGCCCATGGGGGATGTCCCTGCCCTGCCAGGGCTGCAGGGATGTATGGAGGGATGTATCTCCTCATCTCCCGTCCTGTCCGTGCCATGCTTGTTGGCCCCTGGACCCAGATTTGGATCAGAGAGCAGAAGCTCCTCCACGTAGTCCTCCAGCTGTGGCATCCCACCGTGACCATATCACTACCATGAAACGAGGCCTCTCTCTGGCCAGACCCTATAATGTGTTGGTCTAGGACACACCAGCAGGAGGAAGGACAACATATTCTATTTTACTCATCCAGACGTGCTGAGCTCTTCTCTGTCCTTAGCCTTCCCAGGGGTGGCATGGGACAGATGTTTTAAAGAATCCGTGCCCCCCATCCCTGCTGACTTTTTGGAGGGGATGTGGATATGAGGAGCTGGTGCTGCCGCTTTTCTGGATGAAGCTGTGGTGTTGTGTTGTTATTGTAGTTATGTTCCCTGTTTTAGGGTCCAAGATAACTACTTAGTTGTACTTCATTTCAGTGCTGGGTAGAACAAGCCAGCCCTCACGCAGCTCCCACCAGCTGGCATTAGAGGTCTGAGGTTGGTCCTGCCTCATCCGTACTGATCACTCTCAGTTCTGGCTCCTCTTGCTAATCGCTAGCATCTGTTGCTGACACTGTTAAGAGATGCTCAGTAGATGTTCTTGCAAGACAGTGAGTTTTGTAGATGCGCAGATACAGTGTGTTCAGGAAGACCCTGTTATTAGACGTCATCTCAGCACCGTCCCCTTTCCACTTGCGCTTGGCGAACGCTGCTGTTTGCTTGCAGCTGTGCTCCAGTCCTGCCAGAGTCGCATGCCTCCTTTGCAGATCCGCATTAGTGAAACTTGTAGGTTGTTGTTTGGGTGCAAACCTCATTGATGCTCCTGGTGCTGATCCCCGTGGCCTGCATGGTGCTGACACTGATGCGGGATAGTTGGGTATCTGGCCAGAGGTCACTTGGCTGAGGACAGCTCTGAGAAGAGGCTTTCTGTCCCTCGCTGCAGTTATCTGTGCCTGAGTCTCTGACAAAGGCATTGTGGAGGTGTGATTGAGGGGCAGAGACCCTTCCTCACTTCTCCTTGGAGGTCAAGCTGCCATGAGATGGGCTGGATCAAGTGAGAGCAGAACGCATACTCATTTCAGCTGCAACAAGCTTTTGAAGCCACCTGTGAAAGGAGCATATTTAGACTTGATGTATATCCCCTGCCTAGACTTTGGGCTTTGGATCAAGGTGTAAGAGCTTTTGATGCATGCACATACAATAAGGGAAAATTAAAACCACAATCCTCAAAATGTTTGCAAATCCATGAGCTTATCCTCCTCCCAAGTAGGCAAAATTAACCAAGGGTAGGATCAGTAAATCATAGAATGAGCCACTTCATCATCGAACATGAGGCGGCTGGGAGCACAGCTGGCACAAAGCAACGTAACCACACCGAGTCTTTGTGGGGATGCTCAGGATCTGGTGCCACAAGTTTTTTTCTTCAATGCCATTGCAGCGAGTGGCTTGGGAACCAGCGATACATGGTCAGGATTGGGCCTAAGATGGGTGTGATTAAGAAAAAAAGGCTGCCTGGGGTACCAAGGGCACCCACTGATCGAACGCCTTGCCAGGGTCGGTGGAAGGGACAGTGGCTGACTCAGGACCACATGGGCTGAGCTAATGCAAGCCCCCACCTTTGTCAAAGGGGTCTGATAACTTCTCCCTTCTCAGCGCTTCAAATTTCGGTTGAAATCCCACACTTGTAGACCAGGGAGGAGATTTAAACCATACCTGAAAAGCTGAGAACATCCTCTATGGAGATCAGCCATACCAACAATAATAACCATAAAGGGGCTGGTTGTCCAGCATCCCACCACTTTAGGCACTCTCCTACCTCCACTTACTGTCAAAGCACATCTCCAGTGAGGCTGGGCTCTGCTGCTGAGCAGTGGCTGTCATCTCTTGGTACCTGGAGGAGTGGTGGGGAGGTGGAGTGGAGCGTCAAAGTGGGATCAGGCTGCCCTGGCTTATCAGCATCAATGGTGCATGACACCTCGAGGCAGCCTCTGCTGCAGCTGACCATATGTGGGGCACATGCTGGCAGCCGTGGGGAGAAGACAAGCTGGCATCTGGCCTTTAAATCTGTCCTTCTGCCACACCGAGAGCAAACTCAGAGTGGGCAGAAGTAGGGCAGGTGGCACCTCCCTCACCTGCGCTTGTGTTGAGCCAGGCTGGTGTGTGCTCTGTGGGCAGCAGCGAGCCCGGGCTGCCCTGGGGCAAGGTGCGAGTGGAGGAGGACAGCACAGGTCTCATTAAAGTCCACGGGGGCTCAGAAACCCAGTGCACAGGGAGCATTGCAAGCGTCTGAAGGTTTTTTTCAGCATGTTGGTCGGAGCAGTGGCAGCTCCCGAGTACCCCGGTGGTGTTGGAGGCTGGGGTCAGGTCAGTCCATCTGGAGTTTCATGGCATTATCTCTTAAACGCCTTTAACTGCAATAGGATGGCCTGACTGATTGGATTGTGCTCTGTAATTAATTAGCTGGGTGCGCTGTACGGGAAGCCGCTACAGTGGGAAGAGAGGGGGGAACCTGCCAGTGAGAACTCTTAAGCTTCAAATGGCCGTTTCTCATTAAACCAGCATCGTGCAGTATTAGTCACCGGGCGCAGGAGGTTAGTTCCAGTGTCCTGGCCCTTTTCCAGGCGAGTAATTATGTTTTTGCAATTTCCCCCAGAGCTCTGTGTGCTGCACCCTACTGCTGTCACAGGAGCCACCATCCCACCCGGCCTCGGGGACTTGGCCTGGGAGGAGAGCGTTGGTTCAGGCTGGGGTGTATATATGGGTGGTGAGGGGGTGCCCCCTCTCCTCAGGAAGCCCTTGCCGGGGTGACAGACCCTGCAAGGGCTGTAGGATTGTGCAGCCCGATCTGCCCTGCAGGTTCCCTTCCCATGCCGGTGATGGCTCCCGTGTGTTAGAGGCTCCCGGGCACGTCTGGCTTGAGCTCTGCTGATCTTCCTTCCCTTGCCGGGGCTCACGGGCTGCTCCCCACTCCTTCTGCCATGCCTTTGCTCGGGCTCCTTTGTCTGCTGTTAGCATCCATTTGTATCTTTAAGCAGAAAGCATCCTTCCTAGGTTAATTTTTTTCTTCCCCTTTGTGTTTACTGTGGGGATTAATAAGGAACTGCAGTGTAAGGGAAATCTGCAATGGCTCCTTGTTGATTGTTTAATTTAGGAAAATGCTGCTGGGCTGGGCTCAGCCTGCCTGGTTCTGGTGCTGGGCCAGGGGCGGAGGGGAGGGCAGGGCAAGCATCCGTGTGCGCAGGGGGCAGGCTGGGAGCCATGGGGCAAGTCGCCACTCAGGTGGCCCCGACAAGGAGCATGCCTTGCCCCCGGTGCTCCCCGGCTGGCTGCTGCTCTGGCTCACGGAGGGTGGCCGGCCCGGTCCGGGGGAGCGGAGGGGACGGCGGGCACGTGTGGAACTGCCCGCAGGTGCCATCAGGCCCCGGGGAGGGGCCGAGGCCTGCGGGGTGGGGGACCCCCGGCAGCCGCCCTCCTGGCCTGCCGCAGGGTGAGCCCACTCGGCTCCTTGCGCTCCCCGCGGCTCTGGCTTGCTCAAATGTTTCGGGTCTTTGCTGGTTTTTGAGGGAGTCCTTTTCGGGTGAGCGTAAAGCCCTGCGGGTTGCTGAGCGCACCTTATGTGTAGCTCTAGGCCCATTTGCGCAGCTCTCCTTCCCAGCCCCTCCCTCCCCCCGGCTCTGGCTGATGATGGGAATGGCTTTGGCAGCCTTAACCCTAGTGTGAGGGCAGGGGGTGGCCTCGCAGGGTGAGTTGTCCTCCCGCTGCTGTTCTGGGAGGAGGGGTGTCCCCTGCCAGCCCTGGGCAGGGGTAGCTCCTGGGTGATGGCACCTTTCAGGCCTGCAGCCTCTCCCTCCTCTTGCCGGGTGCCTGTGTGGGTGGAGGAGAGAGGTCTCCTCTCTGGGTGCCTCTGCCAGTTGTTGGATGTCCCCCCTGTAAGGTGAAACCTGCTTTCTGCTCGAGGCATCCTGGCCCCTGGTGCAGGGACAGCAGGCTCGTCTCGTGGTGCTGGACCCGCCTGACTGATCCATGCAACGTCCACGGCTCCATCTTCAGCTCCTGGGTTCCTCTGGTGCCCGTATGGGAAGTGGCAAGCTGGGGTGTTCTCTGCGAACAGGCATGTCTGTGCTCTTGTAAAATTTCAAGCTGGTTTGTGACAGGGAAGCTGACGCTCTGCCTGCAGATGCCCGCTGGCATCAAAATGGTCCCTCTGCCTGTTTTGCCTGTGTTTGCCTTTCCCCTCCTGCAAGCGTCGGGAGGCTTTGCTGTGCAACCCTGGGTGCAGCTGGGGAGCACAGCCTGTCCCCCTGGGCATGCTCAACCTCCGAGCTGCCCGTGAGCACCCCTTACCAAGCAGCCTGTGTTCAAAAAACGGGTAGATGTGGCACTTTGGGACATGGTTTAGTCTAGTCTATCCTTGATTGGTTTAGAGTGGACTTGGTAGTGTAGGTTAATGGTTGGACTGGATGATCTTAAAGGTCTTTTCCAACCTAAATGATTCTATGATTCTATGTCTGGGATGGGCTCTCGCCGGGCTGCTGAGGGCCAGGGGCTTCCCGATGGTGCAAGGAGGCTGGGGTGGAGGAGGTCAGTGTAAAATTCCAGGGGGGGTCGGCATCACTGCCAAGCTGGAGAAGAGTTGTAGTGCCCTCTGCACCAAAGGCTGATAAATCTTGGAGGAAAAAAACAAAGAAGAACTAACAAAAAAGGCATGTGCCAGCTCAGCTTAACCCACAAAGGAAAACGACGTCATTTAAAAAAGAAAAGCTTTTAAACCCAGATTTTTTTAGCAGAGAATGCCACTCAGGAGAATCAATGAGCTCTGTTTCAAGAGTTGGGGAAACAGAACGCTCCAGGAGCTGTGAAATGAAACCTCTCATTTTCAAACTCTCCAAGTGTCAGGTATGGCTCCTCAAAATCTGTGTTTTTCCAGCCGGCTGTGCTGGATCCAGCCTGGCTGTGTGATGGTTGCTGGCTGCTCCCACCTGCTGCCATTTGCTGGAAAAGAGGAATTCACCATCTTGGTGAAGGGGAGAAGCTGTGACTTGGATCTGTGTTACATCTTGCCTTGGTTTCCCACTCGCTGGCGGGGCTGAAGGGGAGGCGGTGAGCCCCATGGAGCATCCCTGATTTTTTTGTTTTAATTGGCTAAGGAGCCCTCTCATTCGCTTTGGCTCTGACTAATGAGGCGCATCTCACTTTGACAACGTGTCACAAGCAATAAATTTCTCAGGAACTGCTGGTCTGCAGGGATGCCCTCATACTTCTGCCTGGGCTCACCCTCCTCCATGTTGCCCTGTGCCACTGGTCCTTGCCCCCGCCTGGCCCTGGAGCATCCTCCCAGAGAAGGAGAGGGGGGCTGGGATGAAGAGGTCTGGGTATGAAAGCAGCTGTGGGCTGGCCTTGGGACCAGGGATTTGGGGGCTTCCTATGTTGTTTGCCTGGGCTGGAAATTTGAAAGGAGAAATCACCAAGGATAGAGACCAACAGTTGTTCAGCAGCCATGATCTCTGCTTTCCCAAAGATCTCTGCTGTGGCTCAGAGTGTGAGCACCGTGCCAGGCTCCAGCTAATCTCACCGGAGGCTCAGGAAGGCTGGTGGTGAACCAGCATGCAAGGGAAGATCCTATGGAAGACTTTTTTTCCCATAAAAAAATGCTTTTTTGTTGAAAGATTTTGCAGGAATATGTCTCCTTTGGTGAGGGGTTGGTCTCCAATAGGAAAATCTAGATGGATCCATGATTTTCAAGGCATTCCCCATGGGGAGGCAGTTCTGGCTTTATCTGAAGTGCCCCGGTCGCTCCAGGGGGATGCAGAGACTAAATTCCCCTTCCCTTCCTGTGCTGCGGCTGTCAGGCCACAGAGCACAGCAACAGGGGCCGGAGCAGCTGTGTTGGCATCCTGGCTCTGGAGGGTGGCATCCTTGTGTGTAGTAAGAGTGTATGGTATAGGTATCGTATGGTATAGGTATCATATGGTGCTCATATAGGTGAGTAGAAGGCTTGTGGGTGAGCTGGGGACTGCCACGCTGGGGCACAGATGCTCAGCCACATCTGACTGCAAAGGAAGGGGTCAGATGCTGCTCTGTCCGAAGGTGCAGACACCTTTGTGCTGTTTGTCACCTCTTGCTGGGTGACACTAACCTTCACTCTCCTGGCATCGTTAAGGGACTGCTCAAGGTTCTAATCATTGATGGGAAGCACCAACTATTAACACCGCTCCTCTTTGTATTCTTGATGGATTCTCTTTAAGCGTTTCTCTTAGTGGCTCTCCACTGTTCGCTTTTGTTTTCTCCTCAATAGCTTGTCTAATAAACGCCATTATCTTGGGCACAAATCTACTTCATGTCTCAATTCCACTTGGCAAGAGTTGGTAATAACAGTGGAACAGCATCCTTTGAAAAGGGACTCTGTCACCAGCAGCCGCAGATGCCACTTCTCTGCTTCCCACACCTGTCCCCAGCGCAGATAAAGACAAGGGGAAGAAGCGTGGCCAGAAAGCAAAAGGGGCATCTGCCTGGTAAATTGGATCTCTAAGCAGTGCCGGCAGCAGTCAGTGCAGCAGCTCCAGGGATCAGGGTAGCTTGGCCCCTGCCACCTTGGTAATTAGAGAAGATGTGCCTATTGCCTGGGATCTTTCCTAATTCCAGCAGATTAGAGGGGGAAAATGGTGGTGAAGGGTGATGGCTTGGCAGGGAAGGAGATCAGAAGTGTTTCTTGCAGCTTGAAGGAGCTTCTCATCTATGGCCAAATAAAGCTGTTGCCTCCCAGCCTAAATGTGGGCCTGGAAAGGCTTTAGCTGGTAGGTGCTGGGGTGCTTATTGGGTTTTGGGTCAGCCTGCAGGTCCGTAAATGGAAGTATTAAGGTGGCTCCATAGTTCATCTGAGGGCAGCATGTTCCCGAGGGCGTTAAACCCTTAAAGCCCAGCGAGACCTGACCCTGATGCCGGTGCTGCAGCAGCTCTTGCTTGTTACCCGTCCCTCCTGCGCAAGCAGCCGAAGCGGAGGGTGAATGGTGTTTTAATTAAGGCAAACCCTACTTCTGCTGGGCCAGGCAGAGCTCAGCTGCTGTGTTGTCAGAGCTTCCCAAGGAGGAGTTCCCATGCTCAGGGGGAAGGGGATCATCAGTGGGAGTACGCTGCCCAGGCTCCTCTTCTGAGCTCTCAGTTGTCCCATTGCTGGGATGTCTGGCTGCCTCCAAGATCTGTCCCCTCCCAGAGTTATAAATATTTTATCCTGTCAGTACCTACTGCATCAAATAATTTTTTTAAAAAGGCATTTTCTTTTTCTATTTTTTTCCTTACTCAGTTCCTGCATTTTAAAACGCACCCGCCACATGTGCAGCACTCAGACATGCTTTCGGCTTCCCCCCAAATGTAATTGCTTTAAAACTGCAGATAGTTGGTGAAAGCAATTTTCTCTACATTATGGAAGACTCCAGCTCCTCTCATCCTTCATGCAAGTGGCTCTCCTGCAGTTCTGCCTTCTCTCTGCTGCTGTGTGATGCTCAGCACCTGGGCTTGCGGTACCTCTACTTTCCGGGATGATGCTTTTGCTTCTACCCAGCTGTGGGAAGAGGCTTGAGTGGGCATGTGGTGAGGGACCTCTCTATGGGGGATAACTAGCTTCTATTGCAGCTTCTGCTGAGCAAGGGTGATGCTCGCTGGCACCAAAGCCCTGCCCTTGGCCGTGCTGCTAGCAGGGTGCCTGCTGGTGCCACATCTCCCTGGCTGGCTGGGTACCTGTGCCAGGCACGTGCTCATCTTGGTTTTGCAGCTCCATCACCCGCACGTTTAACATGCTCTTTCTGTTTGCAGGACGTGTTGGGCTTTCAAAAGCATTAATGATGGAAAATAAATTGGAATCTGAGAGAAATAATCTTTAGGCATTCTCTGTAGGCCTTGTCTTGCCTTGCCTTCCTCAGCCTTCCTCAGTTGAAGGCTGCGGCTGGAGGGGAATATAAATGAGGAGGAGCCCCAGGTCCCTCTGATCTGTGGTGATGCCTCTTTCTCAGTGGATCTTGCCACAGGGAGCCTGCCCACTTGCTGGTGCTGATAAACCCGAGGAGGCCTGGAGATGGTGGAAGTGATAAGGCATTGCTGGACCTTCTCGGAGGACTTGCAGTCCTGGATCACAGAAGGTCAGACAGCTTGGGCCATCAAGGCTTGTGAGGGTCTGTGCCCTGCTTGGGTGACCCTAGTTGCATCCTGGCATGGGGCAGCATTTCTCTGTGCCATGCTCTTTGGTTCTGCACCAACGTGTCCTGGGGAACCAGGACCTCGTGTCAGGGACTCACCTTGCAGATGGAGTTAGGTCGCAAGTAAATGAACCTAAATGTGCTCCATGCACGCTCCAGCTGCAGCATTCCCTGCCCTGTGCTGAGACCCCCATCAGGTGTCAGTCTCCTGCTTGGAGGGGAAGATGGGATCCTCCCCAGGACCACTGCCCTCACAAGCATCAGGATGTTGGTAGGGATGGGTGCAGGGTGTTTCCTGCCTGAAGATCAGTTTGAGCCTAGAAAGGATGAGATTTGCTGTGTGTCTAAAAGCCAAGAGTTTTGGCAGGAGCAGATTCGGACGCTTGGAGGAGCGTCTGCCCCTCTGTCTCAAACGGTCCCTGCCTGAAACGTGAATTCCCATGATTGGATAATTAACATCATGGCAGGTTGTTCAGATAACGTGGTAAAGAAAATCCTACCAAGTTCTCAGTCCTGACATTTTCATGGCAGCCTTTGGAGGTTCCCTCTCCTCCTGAAGCCCACCCAGAGTGCTTCAAAGATGCTGAGGGAGAGGTCCCCTCTGTAGGGACACTGCATATGCTAGGCGGGGAGAGAAACCCAGCCGGCCTCCGCAGACAGCTGCCCAGTCTGGGGGTCAGCCTTTGTGCTTGCAGCGGGAAGGGCTGAGGTCTGGTGGCTCTGAGGTCTGGAGGATGTATTGCTGAACAGGATTTGAATTTTGAATAGAATTGTTTAGGTTGAAAAAGACCTTTAAGATCATCCAGTCCAACCATTAACCTAACACTACCAAGTCCACCACTAAACCAGTTAAGGGTAAAGTAGTAATTTCATGTTTCCTGCCTTGGTGGCTGGATTATTTATAATGAAAGTAAAAACTAGGAATCATTAAGGTTGGAAAGGATCTCTAAGATCATCAGTCCAACCATCAACCCAACACCACCACGCCCACTAAACCATGTCCCAAAGTGCCACAAATACACGTTTCTTGAACACTTCCAGGGATGGTGACTCCACCACCTCTCTGGGCAGCCTGTTCCAATGCTTGACTACCCTTTCCATGAAGAAATTTTTCCTAATATCCAATCTAAACCTCACCTGACACAACTTGAGGCCATTTCCTCTTGTCCTATCGCTAAATACTTCGGAAAAGAGACCAACACCCACCTCACTACATTCTCCTTTCACATAGTTGTAGAGAGCAATAAGGTCTCCCCTCAGCCTCCTCTTCTCTAGACTAAACAATCCCAGTTCCCTCAGCTGCTCCTCACAAGACCTGTGCTCCAGACCCTTCACCAGCTTTGTTGCCCTTCTGTGGACATGCTCCAGCACGTCAATGTCCTTCTTGTATTGAGGGGCCCAAAACTGGACACAGTATTCCAGGTGCAGCCTCACCAGCGCCGAGTACAGGGGGATGATCACCTCCCTCCTCCTGCTGGCCACATTATTTCTCATACAAGCCAGGATGCTGTTGGCCTTCTTGGCCACCTGGGCACATTGCTGGCTCATGTTCAGCTGGCTGTCAACCAACACCCCCAGGTCCTTTTCTGCCAGGCAGCTTGAAGGACAGGATTTGTAGGTTTTTCATGATTCTAGCTCTTGTTTGTTCATGTGTGCATGCATCTGCTCACACTGAGGGTGGATTGTCTCCTCCTCTCTCCTTTTGAATGGGAAGAAACCCAGATGTCTCCCACTCAAAACCTACTGAACTGAGATTTTCTGCCCATTTCCAAGGTAATGGTCTTGATGTGGCGAGGGGAATGCTGAGGTTTGCTCCCACAGCGTGGGTGTCCATCACTGGGAGAGCCTGACTTGGTACATACCATGTCCTCTCAGCCTTGGACCTTTGGAAATTTCTAGGTGAGGAGCTGGGGGGTTGAGCAGGGAGGATTCACGGGTCTGAAACCTGCTGCAGTCCTCACGTTAGCATGTTAAGTGATGCCGCCCCCCCCCCCCCCCCCCCCCACTTTTGGGGGCTGGATGGTGCCTGGTGGCTTTCGGCTCCCACTGAAGCCAGAGTTGGGGCCATCTGGCTGCTCCGAGGTGCTCCATACCTCCCCAAAGTGGGATTTCTTGCAGTGGTATCCTCCCAGTCATCACATAGTTATATGCTGTCTTAATGGTGTCAAGCTCTGAATGAGCTCGGGCAATTTGCTTTATAAAGCAACGCACTAAATATGTCAACACTCAGTGCATGTTTTTCATATAATATTTCAGATTGTTTTGAAAGAAGCCAAGATCCTTCTTTCCCTCTTCATTAGGAATGTTTTATGTGAAAGAGATGAACAATAGAGAGAGTTTGCCAGAGAGAAAGCTTTCCCAAGTATTTGTTGCTGCTGAGAAATCAGCTGCTTTTTACAAAAAAACCTTCAATGCATAATTATCAGGGCAATAAAGCGACACGTAAGCTGCTAAGGAAGGATGTAGGACTGGCTTTGCTGGAGATGTTGAAGGCCAGGCTTGACCGTAGCCATTGGGCATGCTTTAGGCACAGTGAATCCCCATTCCCAAAGGGGGAATGGACTAAATGACCCACTAGCAGCTCCCAGCCACCCGGGAGTTTCAGAAATACAGCCTGAGCTGCTCTGGCATGAGCACTTCCAGGCTGGGGGGTGAGCGGGCTTGTGAATCTTGCACTGTTTCAGCCCAGAAATTTTAGCTTTGGCTTTTAACTTGCTTCTCTGCAGGACCAGGGGTGGGTTCTTTCCTGGTCTCCAGCTGGGAGACTTGGTCTCCTGCCATGGAAAGGGTAAGACCTTCTGCCTGGCTGGTTGCAATGCTCTGTTCTGGCTGGTGCTACTCAAAAGAGGGGAAAAAAAAAAATCCCACTGTAATACTTTCATCAGGGAAACTGGGTTCCTGTCTGTTCTCCAAGAGTTTCTTTTTCATCACAAGTTGGAGGAAACTTTCACAGAACTCCAAACTTTCCCTTCAGTGAGGACAAACCTGGAGAGATGGTGAGATGAAGCCATTCCCCAAAGCCCCTGCCAGCCCCAGCTCTCCTTCCATCAGGCCTCCCCAGCCACAGCCCCGTGGAGGAAGTCTGAGCTGATTTCCTCACAAAACAGGGGGCAGCCAAGAGCCTGGAGCTTTCCCATCGTGGAAAAAGCTGTCCGAAGGCCAGGGAGCCCCAGCCTCATTAGCTGGGGTGGGTGGCACTGGATGCAGTGGACCCTGGAGAGGGATTTGAGTGAAGAGGGTGATCTCATTGCCAGGATCAGTCCAGGAGAAACGCTCCAGGCAGGAGAGTGCGCAGATTTTGGCATGACAGCTGGCGGTGACAGGATGCTCGGACTCATAGCTGGGCTGTGCTCATGCTGGTCTGACCCAGGGCAGGGCAGGAGGGAACAGACAAGGTGGCTCCAAGGCGCGACATGGCATGTTGTGTGTCTGCTCACTGCAAGATGCTGCTGGGGGATTAGGGGAGGCCTGGTGCGACGCTCGCTGGGGATGCTGCTGCCCCGCTGCAGCACCATCCCCTCCTGCACACAGGGCAGGCAGGATTTGTTTTTTCTTCGCCTCCTGGTAATCCTGCTGCTCAAATATTCTTCCTGCAGATCTGTTTTTTGGGTTTTTTTTACCGCTCCTAAATGGAGTGTTTAAGCTTATTCTTTTCTTTTCTGTGAAAGAGGCAGTAAATCCTTTATCCTGCCTGGCTATTTCTGTGCGCGTATTTTCTCATTGTGCTCCAGCTTGTCAGCTGTGTCAAAGCCCGGAAACCTTGGCCTCTGTTGGACTCCAGACTTGGATTTCTCTGTATTTAACAACACAGGCTCCCTTGGACTAACTGTTCTTTTCGCTCCCCTTGGTGACTTTGTTTTTTTCTTTTCCCCCAAAAAATATGTGGTTAAAAAAAGCCCTGACAAAAGGGAGCAAGCGGAGAGGTAATGGTCTGTCAGGTTCGTCCCCGGCACAGCCTGCCAGCACTGGCAAGGAGTCACAACTGGGGTGTCCACCTGCCTCCTGTGCCTCTGGGGTACCAGGGCTGCCCTGGGGAAGGGACCCCCCCTGCTGCCCCCCCCCGAGCAGGGGAGCTTTCTGGAGATTAGCTTGGGATCGGGGGTGCCTAATGCTCAGGCAGCGGATCCGGTGAGCACAAAGGCAGGATTTTGGCGCATGGGGGGATTAGCCAGGGCGAGGCGGATGGCTGCCTGTGCACTGGGGCTGTGTGCTAGCCCTGGCTGCGGTGCCTGCTCCTGGGAGCAAGTGTGGGGTGTCTCCGTGGGGGGGGGATCTGATGGAGGGACAGCCAGCCAGCCATCTCCATGGCTGGAGAGAGGAAGACAGGCTGTGGTGCTGGTGGCCACGGGTGGGACTTGGAATGGTGGCACATGTGCTCCAGCCCACTCTGTGCTCCCGTGGTGGTGGCAGCAGCCTCAGGCGGTCTGTGCCCCCCGTTCCCTGGGGCCAGCTCCACCAGCTTTGCTTTGCAGCCGCACTGGCACTTTGTGAACGCCATCGCAGCTTACCATGCCGGGCATGGCGGGTGTTTGTGAGAGAACAAAAGAATAAACAATGGAAACTGTGATTAATTAGCACAGCTAATTAGCAGTATGCTTGGCTTGGGCTGGACCTTGGTAAGGTGCCAAGATCAGAGGAGAAGTCAGGGGAGAGACTCTGGTGGGAAGGTCTTTGGGGAGTGAGCTGGGGGAGTGGGGAAGAGGAGAGGATGCTTTCCCACCACCCCTTGGCAACATGCCCGCACAGGGAACTGGGACTGGGGAAATCACTGCCCATATACCTTGGAGGTGCCGATGACACGCAGCTATCGCCATCCCCAGCAGCATCCGTCCATTCCTTGGTGCTGCCTTCACTGAGAGATCACTTCCCTCGGCCACAATCAGCATCAGCATGTGGGCGTTAGACACCCCTGCGCTCCGGTGCTGCAGGTGTTAATTACTGAGCCCTCAATAGGGTCAGTGGATTTGTCTTCCATGTGGAATAGGATCCTCCTCACTTGCCTTCCCCTATGTGGTACGGACATCTTATTCTTTGCTCTCCATTTGCAAATTAGCACAAGAACCACGATCAGCAAACAAATTTGCAGCAAGTGCATGGTGGGCTTGGAGATTTGGAAGAATCCTTGGCAAATATTTGCCAGTCTCTGCCATGAACCTCGTGAATGCTTTTCATGACCAAGAGATGCTGAGTGTAACTGGCAACTTGGGATAGGATGCCAGACCTCAGGTTGGGGATGGCTGCTGAAAAATACCTACGCTAACAGTGCTTGCTTCCATCCCTCCGCCTCCCTGCCCTCTCACTGTGCAGCACGGGGATATCTTAAGATGTGATACACTTGACTGCAGCCGTTGCAGGATCACATCATTCCCATTAAAAGGTGGCTGCAGCCAAATACCATTTGCTCAGCAAGGTCTAAAGCAGTGCCCTTCGGGGTAATTGGGAGACATGGCCCTTTTTCTGAGGACGGGAGAGTCTATTTTTCGAGGCACCATCGCTTTATTATTAATTTGTTAAACACTGACTGCTGAAAACTGTGCGAGACGCAAAAAAAAGGATGTGAGCTCTGCCTTGGGGACCTTCACCGCTAAAAAAATGCATTAAATCAAACCCATGCTGGAGAGGATAGCGCTGCACGCGAAGGTGAAGCTGGTTAGAGGAGGGGCAAAGGTGCAACCTCCTCCATCAGGAAAGGGTCTCACTTCTCTTTCAGTCAGGAGGAGCGCTCATAGTTCAGTAGGTCAAGGGCCTGCTTTCTCTTAGTATTTCTGAGGTGGCAGTGGGACTTGGGAGCAGAGACGAGGGCTCCCCCAGCCTCATGAGACCCCCAGCTGGGCCCATTGAGCTGGGGCATCCTTCTCTTGCATGTTCTTGGCTGCGTGCATCAACGTGGGCAGGGGGGCTGCTTGCCCAGGCAAGCTTGTGCTTTCTTTCCCTCCCCACTAGTGATGCTGGAAGTACAGTACCACCCTCTGGGAACGGCTCCCAGATATCACCCTATGCCTGGCAGGGGTGGGGTGATGGACCTCTTCAAGAATCCACTTAGTGTCCAGAACTGTATGAGACCAGTGAGGTTCCCACCTGATTCTTCTTGTTTCTTTGATGATGTGGAGGGGGGAAATAAAAGCAATATAGAAAAAAGTCAATACTTCAAGATCTTCACCTTCCTAACGTTCAAGTCAAACTTGCTGTGGGGTTGGGTTTGCTCAGTGGGTGCTCAAGGCTGTGTGTTTCCAGCCTGACGTCTCCTGTGCTTTGTTACCTGCAGCCCTCTGTGCCCGGGAACCATGAGCCGCCCTCCGCACCCACAGAGCCGCCGGAGCAGCCCCCTGGCCGCAGCCCCCCGGCACTGCTAGGCTTCCCCGCTCCCCCAGGAAGGTGCCCATTGCTGGCGAGGAGAACCGGCTGCACCCGCACCCATCCTCTCACATCCGTCCCAAGGTAAGGACTGCATCCTTTCTGTCTGTGAAAGCAAGGTGTTTGCAAATGCAAGCGAAAGCCGGGTTATTTCTTGGGTCACTGCATCCCCTGCCTTGCCCAAGTGGGCACCGTTCCTGGGCAGTGTGCACAGCTGCCTGCCTGCAGTTTACCCCTCTCCACGTTGGCCTGGCAGGAGGGTGAGGTGCTGGGTCAGGGGTTGAGAACTGACCTTGTCTTTCAATTAAAAGGTGATTTTAAAGGTGGAGTAGCTCCTGATGTAACCTGTTGCTTGCAGACTGAATCCCATCTGTGAATTTGCTCGTAGCCTTAGAATTGCTGCTGGGATGTAGCCTGGGCTGCTGCAAGGAGCCAGGCTTGGGTGGGACCGGCGCCTTGCGACTGCCTCGGCTTCCCTGATATACTTCCGAGGATAATTGTCTATAATTTGCCTCTTAACAATGCTCTGGAGCCTCCCCAAGCACACGCTGCCTTTCCTCCCACTGTAAAAAGCCTTTGGGGTATTTTGGAGGCTTCCTGCAGTGGGGGAGTGAGGGTTGGCTATGGGGGACTGTTTGGAAGGATGCTGAGCCCTTGTCCCAGTGAAACAACCTCATCTGCCCTTTGCATTTTGCAGTAGGGGTTTTTTTAAGGTTAAAGAAGTAGAGCTTGGTTTGCAGGGAGCGAGCCGGGGCTGAGGCTGATGCGGGGCTAACTAACTGCCCTCCCGATGGGCACAAAAGCGGTATTCATGGCTGAGGAGTGGAAATCAGGTTTAGAAACCAAAAACTCAATTTCTGGGATTGTTTTGTGTTTTGAGATTTTGGGGCATCTTGGTTTCAAGCTTCTCCTTGCAACAGAGGCATCAGCTGTGTGCGGGAACATATGGGAATCAGCATTTCTCCATGTGTGTAATCCCCTGCGCAGGGGAGCTGGGACCCAGAGGAAGATGTGGATGTTGCCAGCCTATTCCAGGGTGGGCATGGGCACAAGGCTTCTGTTCCGGAGCTCTGCAAGAGGGTCGCAGTGGCCCCAGTGAGCTAAAAACATAAGTCAGAGTTGGGGTCTGGCTTGTCTTGATTCCCTTTGGGAGCTCCCTGCCCGCACCTCTGGAGCTGGGATGCTCCAGCCTTCCAGCTGGGGAAGCAGGGGCCGGTTAGCACTGCTAAGGCTGACATCCTCAGCCATAAATATCCAGCCCTCTCTAATCCTCCTGGTAGCTCCAGCACTGCTGTTTTCCTAAGAGTTATTTGACTCTTTGTGTTGCACTTCTCAGACAAATGGCTTTTAAATAAAACCCACTGCTAACTCGTTAGGCCTCCTGTCCAGGTCACTTCCTGCATGGGTGATTTATAGGGCTGCTTTTAACATTTTATTAACTTTAAATCGCTGGGGCCAGTCAATTGGAGTCTATCCCATTAGCTGTGGTGAGTGGCAGCCCTGGGCATCAGGCTCTCCTGCAGCCTCCCTTGCTTCTGGGGAGGCCTCGATGCTCTGAGAGCGACCACAGGGCAAGAGATGGGAAAGAACAGGAGGAGTATTCAGATAAGGAGGAATAGATCTGGGATGGATAAGTGAATTGCATAAGGGTTAAGGAGATAATGGGGCTTTTGATCATATCTGGGGAGCTGGCTTATCTCCTGCTGTTGGTACGTGTTTTCTCGGCTGCATCCCCTGCAGTGCATGCTGGACTGTGCAGTGATGGGAGGGGAGCATCAGGGTTTGGTAAGGAGGTGGCTGCTCCAGACGGATCCTGGCAGGGCATTGCTGCTGAAGCATCCCTGAGCACCCACCCTGGGTAGGATGTGCCTGTATTAAACCCCTCCTGTAGCAATGCCAGAGACAGAGCATTCCTCCTTGCCTCATGCATGCACAAGCCCCTTCAGCTCTTGGCATCCCATCCAATCCAGTGGGCTGCTCCCAGGGAGCCTTGAGTCCGCTTCCCTGCCATCTCAAACCCTCCTCTGCAGCTTCTTCCCCCTTTGAGCAGAGCCAGCTCTGGACAAGTCCTTCAGTCCCCGGTGGTGGGGTGAGTGGGGCTGGGTGTAGCCCCGGCATGCAGGAGGCTGTCGGGTGCCACTGGGGGCTGAGCGAGTGGAGACTGCTCCGGCTGGGAAATCCAAACGAGATGGAGATCATAAGTGATGTGAGGCTGCAGCAGCAGCTTTGATTATCTCTGGTTTTGTTGCTGCTCTCCCCCCATGCCCTGTCTTTGTTCCACCCATGCTCAGAGATGTTATTCAGTGGAGTTTTCCAGCTCTTGGTAACAGGTGAAAAAAACCTCAAATTCCTGCACAACCAGAGCTAATGAGCTCTCTCTGGAAATAAAAGCATTCTGAGGACAGCCTTGCCATATGGAACAGCCTGTTCTCTGTGGCTGCTCCGGCCACTGACTCCAAGCGATGGCCCAGCATGGGGCTGCTGGGAGCTGAGCAGAGCTGCCACCTCCCACCCTTCCCCCAGCCATCACTTGTGTGAGGCACCAAGACAGCTGAGCTGTGGTTTGCTCCTCTGGTGGAGCTCTGCTGCGAGGACCAGGATTTGGGAGCACCCCCGTGCTGTCCAACACCCGATGCAGACCCCATTGCCTTGTGCATGCTCGCAGGACAGGGGACACGTCCTCACAGGCCAGGGCCAGCTTTAACTGGTTTGGAAAGGGATTTGGGTAACGTCCTGGTCTCATCACCGATTCGCCAGGGTGGACAGGTGTAAGGAGATGGGCCAGCCAGGGCTCGCTGCAGCCCTGTGCATCTGCAGGGAGAGCAGACCTGCATTCCCGAGGGCTGTCGAGGTTGTCAGGCGTACGGCCAGGAGGGAATTTATCTTGCAGAAAAGCTGGCATCTGAAAGCCATTGCTTCTGATGTGCCCATGATTTGCTGAAACCTGCGTCTCCTTTGTCATATTTCTGTCTGTCTCTGCCTCCGATCCCAGAACAAAGACTGAGAACTTGCTCGCAGAGAGGAGCAGGGTTTTTTTTTTTCCCTCCACCTTTAAATATTTATTCTGAGCTCTCAAGATATGCATGCTGTGATCTGGGGAGCCTGCCTGCCTGCTGGCAGTGTCTCCTGCATGGCAGAGGGAGGGCTGACTACCCTTCCCTCCGGGGAGTGCAGGCAGAGCCTTCCCCTCCTCCTGCCACTGCTCCTGTGCAAGAGCTGGGTCGGAGAAGAGTGACGTGGGGTATTCACCTCTTCCCACACACGCGCTCACATGGAAACAAAACCCAAGGCCCACTAAAGTGCTGCGCAAAGAAGGCTTGGAGTTGTGAGCTGCATTTTTGGGGAAGGAGCTGAGACAGAGGTAAAAGCAGCCTGGCCCATCCACTGAGCTCCATCACTGGGGTAGCACATCCCAAATGGCACCCAACCCTGCATACCCTGCCTGGCTTTCCCTCTCCCTGGCAGCATGCAGAGCTGCCACTGGAGGCTTTCCCTCTCATCTTTGCAGCTTGTCCCAGGCTCTCAAGGTCGTGCAGGTAACCGGAGCGATGCTGTGCTCAGCTGTGGCTTTGGGCCTCCCTCCCTTTTGCTTTTCTTGCTCTACTTTTCCAAACCTTCCTGCTGCCACCGCTTGGGTATATGGACTGAATTCAGGGAGAGCAGCCCCATGCCACTGGGATGCATGTGCCCAGCATGCTGATGAGGAGTAGGGCTGGTGCCAGGGAGCAGTGGCTCTGCCCTGGGATGTGCTAGGCACTGAGGGGCTGTGCCAGAGCACAGCCACACTGCAGACATGATCCTGTGTGTCCCTGCAAAAGGGGAGATGGAGTCGCAGCTGGCTGCAAACCAGCACCCTCCAAGCATTTCGCTGGAAGCTGGTTCTCCTGCAGAGCTGGCTCACCTCTGGCTCTGCCATGGGGGTGCCTGGACCAAGGGAGAGGGGATTTTGCATCTTGTCCTTGCAGCTCAAGTATGGTGGTGTTAAACTTCTAGGAGAAAAGTCAGGAGCTGGTTTCTCAGCAGCTCTGCAAGGGATGGGAGGATGTCTGCCTTTCCAGTTGAGCACACAAATCGCTACCTCTGCCTCCAGCTGCTGCAGCCCAGGTGACCCACTCAGCAGCTGGCAGTCATTGGCAGACTGGCTTGTCCCTAGTCCCCCCCAGCAGTGCCAGCCACAGGCTCCCCAGGACCTGTAAGCATGTGGGCACTGATGCAGAAAATCCTCTGCAGAGGCCTAGGATTGGATGGCAAGTACAGCTCTGCCAGGAGATGCCTTGAAACCAGCACGTGGCCAAAGGCAAGAGGAGACAATACCTGATTTTTTTTTTTAAGGAGAAATAAATGCAAGCCAGTTCACTGGTACAGTGCTAGCACTGGAAAGCTGAACTCCAATAAGCTGCAAATCGATGAGGTTGGGACCATGACAGTGGTTTCCTGAGCTGCTTTTCCCATGCCTGCCCGCCCTCTGCCTGTACCCGCCATGAGCTGGCAGCAGGACCAGCCCTCTCAACTCTCACTGAATTTCAGACCAGAACAGCCTCATTAGCAGGAAAAGTTTCCCCAAGATAAGTTACGGCTGCTGTAAGAAATGCAATTATCTCTCTCTTCTGCTATTGCAACTGTGGGCATTGAAGTTTGTTGCTCTTACACCATGTCCTTGCAGAGCTCTTGCACACAGGAGGGTGCTGCCAGCAGAAAGAAGTTAAATTATAGCAAGGACATTTTTGGGAAAGAAGCTCTCATTATGGGTTTGTTCCCGCTTGGTTGTCTCATTGTGTCAGAGCAGCTACACCCATGCAGAACGATGCCAGCCCCTGCTTGCTCCTTCCTTCCTGCCTGCCCTTCCTGGCACCTGCCTGTGCGTGGCTTGGTTGGAGTGGTGGCCGTGACTGGTTTTAAAGGAAGGTGGAGGAGATGTGCTGTGTGTTGGGCTCCTGCTCTGCCTGTGCACCTTCCTCCTCGCGGTGTCACCACTTGTCCAGGGCTGCAACGCCCTGGGGCTCCCCGGCTCCGGTGGGATTATTCACTGAGCAACACATCTGCAGGAGCAGACAGTGCCAGAAATGTTTCCTGGGAGTGAAAATACGTGGTCTGAGACTCGTAGGAAACATATTCTTAAGATTCAAGCTTATTCAGTCATCGGTCACTTGACCTACCAGGACACCGTGGCACTCCATGAGCAATGGGGAAAGCTCCCAGAGCACACGCAGGGGAAGTTTGCAGCTGGATGTTGCAATAGCTTATTAGTGAATGGTTGGGATAAGTCATATTTCATAAAATCAGTCAGGAAAAAGATTGCTGATTAATTCTTTTTAATAAACAATGGTGAGCAGTGTGTCTCGGTTTAAGCCAGACTGACTTTTACAGTGATTCATGGATTTTTCCACAGGAAAAATCACTTTCGTGGGGATTGCT